>NC_092166.1:23162330-23508830 GCF_045791955.1 Oncorhynchus clarkii lewisi | reverse complement strand
TACTTTAGTGACTTATTGCAAACAGGATGCCTGTTGATGAATATATTTATTCTGTACAGGCTTCCTTACTTTCACTCTGTCATTTAGGTTAGTATTGTGAAGTAACTACAATGCTGCTGATCCATCCTCAGTTCTATCACAGACATTAAACTCTGTTTTAAAGTCACTATTGGACTTCTCTCCAGCAACGGAGTTAAGAAGGACGCTTGTATCTATGCAGTGACTGGGTGTATTGATACACCATCCAAAGTGTAATTAATGACTTCACTTAAAAGGGATATTCAATGTCTGCTTTTATTTTTTTACCCATCTACAAATAGGTGCCCTTCTTTGCGAGGCATTGGAAGGTAGTCACTGGCATGTTTTATCATCAGACCCAGCTTTGCCAGCTGAATTTAAGAACCCACCACTTACTGTATATAGGAGGTCGCAATTTACACGATAAATTGGTTCATGCTAACTGCCAGCCACAACAACAACAACAAAATCTGCCAGTCTCTTTTGTGCCCTCTTCCAAATGGTAGCTATAAATGCAGAGGTTGTGC
Organism: Oncorhynchus clarkii lewisi; assembly: GCF_045791955.1. Taxonomy (NCBI): domain Eukaryota; kingdom Metazoa; phylum Chordata; class Actinopteri; order Salmoniformes; family Salmonidae; genus Oncorhynchus; species Oncorhynchus clarkii. The sequence continues at coordinate 23,508,285 of NC_092166.1, read as the reverse complement.
ATAGTGCAACAATATGATGAAGTGTGAATATTTCTGCCACCCACATACAGGAAAACGGTGCCAAATAAATGACATTATTACGTGCTCCACCACCCATGTTAACTACATTATTAAATGTCCACGTGGGCTGTGCAACGTAGGTTAAACTTCTCGCTCTCACAGAGACTTTGTGAACATAAAAGTTAAATTAGGAGAAACGACAGGGATATCCAGTCGCAGTACATTTTAATGACCCAAAACATGACATTTCTACCTTTAGATTTTGTGACAGAGAATGCTAAGATATCAGACAGAGGTGGTATAAATAATACTCTAAGCGGAAGAATGAAGGATTTTCACCCTCCAGACATTATTTCCTGAAGGTCTTAATGATGAAATGCCTATGTACAGTATATCACAAAAGTGAGTACACCCCTCACATTTTTGTAAATATTTGAGTATATCTTTTCATGTGACAACACAGAAGAAATGACACTTTGCTACAATGTAAAGTAGTAAGTGTACAGCTTGTATAACCGTGTAAATTTCCTGTCCCCTCAAAATAACTCAACACACAGCCATTAATATCTAAACCGCTGGCAACAAAAGTGAGTACACCTCTAAGTGAAAATGTCCAAATTGGGCCCAAAGTGTCAATATTTTGTGGCCACCATCATTTTCCAGCACTGCCTTAACCCTCTTGGGCATGGAGTTCCCCAGAGCTTCACAGGTTGCCACTGGAGTCCTCTTCCACTCCTCCATAACGACATCACGGAGCTGGTGGATGTTAGAGACCTTGCACTCCTCCACCTTCTGTTTGAGGATGCCCCACAGATGCTCAATAGGGTTTAGGTCTGGAGACATGCTTGGCCAGTCCATCACCTTTACCCTCAGCTTCTTTAGCAAGGCAGTGGTCGTCTTGGAGGTGTGTTTGGGGTCGTTATCATGTTGGAATACTGCCCTGCGGCCCAGTCTCCGAAGGGAAGGGATCATGCACTGCTTCAGTATGTCACAGTACATGTTGGCATTCATGGTTCCCTCAATGAACTGTAGCTCCCCAGTGCCGGCAGCACTCAGGCAGCCCCCAGACCATGACACTCCCACCACCATGCTTGACTGTAGGCAAGACACACTTGTCTTTGTACTCCTCACCTGGTTTCCGCCACACACGCTTGACACCATCTGAAACAAATAAGTTTATCTTGGTCTCATCAGACCACAGGACATGGTTCCAGTATTCCACGTCCTTAGTCTGTCTTCAGCAAACTGTTTGCAGGCTTTCTTGTGCATCATCTTTAGAAGAGGCTTCCTTCTGGGACGACAGCCATGCAGACCAATTTGATGCAGTGTATGGCATATGGTCTGAGCACTGACAGGCTGACCCCCCACCCCTTCAACCTCTGCAGCAATGCTGGCAGCACTCATACATCCATTTCTCAAAGACCTCTGGATATGACGCTGAGCACGTGCACTCAACTTCTTTGGTCGACCATGGCGAGGCCTGTTCTGAGTGGAACCTGTCCAGTTAAACCGCTGTATGGTCTTGGCCACTGTGCTGCAGCTCAGTTTCAGGGTCTTGGCAATCTTCTTATAGCCCAGGCCATCTTTATGTAGAGCAACAATTCTTTTTTTCAGATCCTCAGAGTTTTCTTTGCCATAAGGTGCCATGTTGAACTTCCAGTGACCAGTCAGTATGAGGGAGTGTGAGAGCGATGACACCAAATTTAACACACCTGCTCCCCATTCACACCTGAGACCTTGTAATACTAACGAGTCACATGACACCGGGGAGGGAAAATGGCTAATTGGGCCCAATTTGGACATTTTCACTTAGGGGTGTACTCACTTTTGTTGCCAGCGATTTAGACATTAATGGCTGTGTGTTGAGTTATTTTGAGGGGACAGCAAATTTACACGGTTATACAAGCTGTACACTTACTACTTTACAGTGTAGCAAAGTGTCATTTCTTCTGTGTTGTCACATGAAAAGATATACTCAAATATTTACAAAAATGTGAGGGTTGTACTCACTTCTGTGATATACTGTATATTGTGTTGTAAATGTGAACATGAATTATGCCCCTATCAAGAGCAGTGAGCAGGTTTCTTATTTTATTCAACTGTTACCATGCACCTGCAAAAAAGATAGGTCAGATGTGCGAGTGCCTTTTGAATTTTGAAGATAGTCGTTCAAACATCATGTTAAACATTAGTTTTGCACAGTTTGAGTCCATGCAACTTGTTAAGCACATGTATACTGATGAACTTATTTAGACTTGCCATAACAAAGGGGTTGAATACATATTGACTCCAGACATTTCAGTTTTTCATTTTTCATTCATTTGTAAAAAATAATTTCACTTTGACATTATGGAGTATTGTGTGTAGGTCAGTGACACAAAATCCCAATTTAATCCATTTTAAATTTAGGCTGTAACACAACAAAATGTGGTGGAAACAGTCAAAGGGTGTGAATCATTTCTGAAGGCACTGTAAGCAGGACATGAATAAGTAGCCACCAAATGATTTGTATTATTATATAAATAGATCTAATAATTGAAAGTGAATGTAATGCAATTTACTAACCGTAAAACTCAAATTTAGTAGATGCTCTGAACTAAATTATTAATATTATCAGTTGCTAGAATAAGCCTTCTAAGTCTATAGTAACCAACCCAACATGGTCCTCATAAAGGACGACTGGCTCCCTCTTTCATCTCTGTCCTTCATTCTCTTTGCTCGCCTATTTCCTACTGATTGTCCCTCACTTCCGTCTGCAGCTCGCTCTGACAACAATACATATTTTTTCACAATGTCTTACCAATACTCAAAAAAACAATACTCAGAAATGCTCACCAAAGAAATCAGCAAAAGGATCTCGACCCCCAAAGAACTCCCTGAAGACGTCTTCTGGATTGCGGAACGTGAACCCTTCGTTGAAGTGATCACCATTGTGGTAATGTCCACCTAAATGAAAACAAAGGTTAAATATGGTTAGTGGAAATAATAATAAGTCTTATGATTGTTTATTACAGATTTACAAAATTAACACTTCCACAAAATAAATGCATACATTTGAGATATCCGCCAAGAGCCTAATAAAGAAAGGACTCACCACCTCCGCCGTTGTTTGTTGTTAGACCTTCTTTACCATAGCGATCATACATGTTCCTCTTGTTGGCTACAACAGAAAATAAAACAAAAGTAACCTCATCAAAACAAAGTGAAATTACTCAAACAGCATGATAACAAGTGAAAAACACTATGCTTGCCAAGCGTTCAGGTGGAAATCATTCTGGGTCAGTACCTGCAGATCAGCGTACATCTCATTGGATTATTAGGGGGAATTTCAAAAGGAATCAAATGCAATCTTTTTCAACCTCAACTACTCACATTGTATTAACACATAGTTCAACAATAGCATAACTGTTGTGGGCGCTGCTATGATATGTGAACAAACAGTTTCCTTGACAAGAAAAAATATATATTTCGGTTAGATGGACCTTACATGTCACGGATGCCAATATCAGTGCATTATTCATAAATACTGAACAAAAGTAAAAAAATGCAACATGTCAAAGATTCTAAGAGCCGTTGTTGCTCCTAGACGTTTCCACTTCACAATAAGAGCACTTACAGTATACCGGGGCAGCTCTAGCAGTGCAGAAATTTGACAAACTGACGTGTTGGAAAGGTGGCATCATATGATGGCACCACATTGAAAGTCACTGAGTTCTTCAGTAAGGCCATTCTACAGCCAATGTTTGTCTATGGAGATTGCATGGCAGTGCCCTCAACACCTGTCAGTAACGTGTGTGGCGGAAATAGCAAAATCCACTAATTTGAAGGGGTGTCCACAGACTTTTGTATATATAGCGTACCTTTAAAAATATTTATTTAAGTTGGAGCGTGGATCATAAAACCAGTCTAGCTGGTGTGACCACCATTTGCCTCATGCATCGCAACACATCTCCTTCGCATAGTATGCAGGCCATGGAAGAACTGGGACATTTTCAGCTTCCAGGAATTGTGTACAGATCCTTGCGACATGGGGCCCTGCATTATCATGCTGAAACATGAGGTGATGACATCAGAATGGCACGACAATGGGCCTCAGGATCTCGTCACGGTATCTCTGTGCATTCAAATTGCCATCGACAAAATGCAAGTGTTCATTGTCCGTAGCTTATGCCTGCCCATACCCCCACCGCCACCATGTGGCACTCTGTTTACGACATTACCAAACCGCATGCCCAAACGACGCTGGCTTGGTAACATGTGGTCTTCGGTTGAAAGGCTGGTTAGATGTACTGCCAAATGCTCTAAAACGACGTTGGAGACGGATTATGGTAGAGAAATTAACATGACATTTTCTGGCAACAGCTCTGGCGGACATTCCTGCAATCAGAATGTCAATTTCACTCTCCCTCAAAACTTGAGACATTTGTGGCCTTGTTTTATATGACAAAACTGCACATTTTAGAGTGGCCTTTTATTGTCCCCGGCACAAGGTGCACCTCTGTAATGATCATGCTGTTTAATCAGCTTCTTGATATGCCACACCTGTCAGGTAGATGAATTATCTTGGAAAATAAAAAATGCTGACCAACAGGAAGGTAAACAAATGTGTGCACAAAATGAGAGAAATATACGTTTTCGTGCGTATGGAACATTTCTGGGATATTTTATTTTAGTTCATGAAACATGGGACCAACACTTTACATGTTGCGTTTATATTTTTCCTCAGTGTATCATAAATACTGTTCTCTCGAATTCAAACAACTTTCAAAATGTATGACTTACCATCTGAAAGAACTTCATAGGCCTCAGAAAGTTCCTTGAACTTTTTCTCTGCCTCTTCCTTATTTTCTGGGTTTTTATCTGGATGCCATTTTAGTGCCAATTTTCTGTACCTGAAAGTTTAGAAATACATTAGACAGCAACTCAAGGGGCCTGTTTCATACATAATGTCATTATCCCAGTATAGATCACACATTTAAAATATCAGAAAAAGCCATCAATCTATTGCAGGGATGGGCAACTGGCAGCCCCCTTTTGTATGCCCGCGGATCAATAATCCAAAACATTTATGAAAAATAAAAATAGAATAGCAGTTAGAATAATAGAATGCAATTTCCAAACGTGGTTGTGCAGCAACAGTTTCTCTTATGTCAGTCACTCAATTAGTTAGTTACCTGACGACAAACTGAATTATTCCACTGCTTCATGTTCACTACAAACTGTACTTCAGTCAGACTGCCATTGTTGAAGTCGTTTGTGGTGAGGTCAAAATGAGGGGTGTGATACAAAAAAAAGTAATCAGCAATTCGATCATCTCTATCCAATATCTCAACGCCAATTATGTATTTTCAAAATGCCGCTTCTCCCAAGTGTGTTCTGGCTCTGGCCCAACCCACTGGTTTCTGGGACCAACCAGAATGGTTAGAATGTATTTGAGTTCTAGAAATTGTCGGGGAGACACTCAGATCCAGACTCATTGCGAACTCCGGAACAAGGAGTTTGTGTAGCCAGGCAACTCAATTAGCCCATGTCAGCTAAAATTATTTAGATTAATGTATCAATCTAAACTTGTAGTAATCATGATCAAATTAGGGACCGATGGGTCTCCATTGATTTTGTTGCTCGCACTCAGATATCATATTAACATACCATGAGTCGTGGCAAAATATCCCTTAGGGGCCCCTTCTGACTGCATGTGAATTCTCACCCATCTACACACAATAACTAAGAGCTTTTGCACACCTGGATTGTACAATATTTGCAGATTATTATATATATTTTTAATTCTTCAAGCTCTGAAGTTGGTTGTTGATCATTGCTAGACATCCATTTTCAAGTCTTGCCATAGACTTCCAATTTCCCCAAACATAATGCTTTGTATTCAGGACATAAAGTTTATTTCTTTGCCACATTTTTTGCAGTATTACTTTCGTGCCTTATTGCAAACAGGACGCATGTTTTGGAATATTTTTATTCTGTTCAGGCGTCCTTCTTTTCACTCTGTCATTTAGGTTAGTATTGTGGAATAACTTCAATGTTGTTGATCCATCCTCAGTTCTCCTATCACAGCCATTAGTTTTGATGTCACCATTGGCATCATGGTGAAATCCCCGAGCGGATTCCTTCCTCTCCAGCAACTGAGGTAGAAAGGAGTCGGACATCTGTATCTTTGTAGTGACTGGGTGTATTGAAACACCATCCAAAGTCTAATTAATAACTACACCATGCTCAAAGGGATATTCAATGTCTGCTTCTTTTTTTTTTTACTAATAGGTGCCGTTTGCGAGACATTGGAAAACCTCCCTGGTCTTTGAGGTTGAATCTGTGTTTGGAATTCACTGCTCAACTGAAGGACCTTACAGATCATTGTTTTGCACACAGAGTGAGTTCGTGCAACGTATTGTGACTTAAGCACATTTTTAGTTGTGAACTACATTTTTAGTTCTGAACATATAACAAAGCGGTTGAATACTTATTGACTCAAGACATTTTAGCTCTTCATTTATTTAATTTGTACAAATGTATAAAAACATAATACCACTTAAACATTATGGGATAATGTGTACCAGTGATACAAAATCTCAATTGAATCCGTTTTAAATTCAGGCTGTAATACAAACTGTGGAAAAAGTCAAGAGGTGTGAACATTTCTGAAGGCACTGTATACAGCACTTGACAAGGATACTTACGCTTTTTTAATGTCTTCCTGAGATGCATTTCTTTGGACACCTAAAATGTGATAATATTCCACCATGGTTTTGTAGAACTTTTTGAAACCTGTGTAAAGAGAAAACAGTAAAGTATAAGATGCAGGACTGCACATCTTAAACTAGTTGAGTTTCTCAAATCCACTATATTTGCATCTCGGTGGAGTTGGGTTGCGACAACTGTGGCGGAGCATACCTCCGACTAGATTGAGTTGCTGTCAGTGGTTGCATTTGACAAATGTTTTAGTAAAAAGCAATCATTTCAGAAATCAAAGAAAAGCACGCAGCTCGGGTGGAAAAACAGAGGTACACGGAAAGGGTGTAAAATGTTTATTTTGACAAGTTATGACTGACAGCGACTCGATCTAGTTGTCTCCACTCAACTCCATTGATGTGATCAGTGGTGTGTATTCATGGATACCAATGAAAGCCAGGTTTCCCCAAATATTTCACCAATAAATACATTAAAATGTATAACAGAATTATCTTTAATCTCTCTGTGTTTCCAAAATGTTCTGTCAATTTGCAAGAGGCTGAATCTCACTGGAGAAATCATCTAAGCTAGGGAAACAGCACCCCTCTGTCTCCGTATGTGTAGCCCATGTATCTATGTATTCTAATCCATCCATAAATGAGTATGCTGTGCCACTGGCCTGAGACGATTGAAGTTCAATATGTAGCCTAGGAGTCTCACATTAACTAACTAGCTAGCCCATGAAAGGAAGTCAGGAAAGGAAGCATTTCAGCTAGCTAGTTTTTGACAACAAAAATAACAAGTGTACTGTATGACAGAGTCATAGACCGTTTTGCCAACATGAGTGAGAAGGATGGCATTGGCATTCAACTAGTCTACAAGTAGGGCGAGTCAACATTTCTTGTTTTAATTGCACGCACACACACACTATTTAGCATCATTGATTAGACTCAATTGTTTTTGGTATCCAAGTTAGCTTAATAAACCGAAAACAAAGCCTATATAGTCTTGTTGATTTGATGATGTTTAAATGATTAAGTTGAAATGGTGCTGGAATAGCAGAGGCAGTGCTCCTGTTGTCTTTGTGCTGACTTATAGTAATTCCATGGTTCTAAATCAGTAGTTGTTTAGTAAACTGTTGAAAACATTAACTTGCTTGACCATGCTGCAGGTGACATAACTGTTTGTATGCAATATTTGCTTTTTGGACTTCACCGGACAGATGTTGCTCTCTGGTTTTGTGATGAAACAAACGTATGCGTTGTTGAATTTATTCCACCACTGTGTGACTTGTCTTTTTGTGGTCACTGCCTTATTGTATATCATGGTGGTGTATGAACTAATGGGTTATAAAGCAAACAATGCAATTATCCCAACATAGGTTGTAATATGGATTTTTTACTGGCTTGGCTTGCTCAGTGATTTTACCCACGCACCGTTACTGGATGTGATGTACATCATGGAGTTGAGAAAAACGTGGCCAATCTTATACAAACTACGGTGCAAATGGCCAATCATTTCCCCGGGATTCAGGGAACAAAATATCCAAGATAACAATGGAAGTACCAAAGCACCTTGAAAATGGGCTAATCTTAGACTCCAATTACTTTATCCACCCGAGACTGGCCTGGCAGTTGTCTAGTAACTAATTTGTATGTCTGAGTGACAGCTGGGGGGTTACGGTGCCATAAGGTCAACGCTTTATCATCCAAAGAGGTCACATTCTGGCGCAGCGTTGAGTTTAACCCCTGGTACAACATTTTACAATAAACAGGCTTGATTGACAACCCCCCCTCCGAGTCAACCACAGGGGAAAGCTACAATAGTACGTATAATGAAATTCCAGGTCTGTACTAAGATTTACTAGTAGTGGGAAATTACGCGATGTGCTACGCCTGCTAGCCAGGTATGTGTCAGCTAGCTAGCTAGCTAGCTAGCTAGCTACTGTTTAGTTATGTAGCTATTTTTTACACTTCAAAATAAATGTAACGTTATAGAACTTGGTACAGTCTCATATGTTTCTCTTTCCACCATATCTAGCTAATGCGTTTGTGCTGCTCATTATGATAACGTTAGCTCGACAGCATAACCAGGGGTGTATTCATTACGCCAATAGTTGTAAAACGTTTCGTCTGTTGCAAACCGTTTTACAACAGAAAACGTTTTGCAACGAAGACGCATTTCTATTGGACAAATTCCGTTTCGTTACGCTTGCTCTGTTTCCGTTTGGTTCTTAAACTGTTTCCGTTGCAAGACGTAATGAATACACCCCCAGTTTTGTTCGCCGTCCTGACTGTGCCTCCTAGCATGAAACATTAGCTAGCAACTCAACACTAATAACACCAAAGCGAAAGACCATACGGAGTGTTCTAGCAAACATCTAAATGTTGCTGTAACTCGCGTTGCTGTCAAAAGGACCATTATGACTAGATAGGTAATGCTAACTAACAGGCCAACAAGCTACTGCTAACTAACGTTAATGTTTTTGTGATGGTGATGCCCAGCAATCAAACTCAAAGTAATGTGTCACTTGTAAAACAAAAGACGAAGTCAAATTACCTTGCTCTTCAGCGTCCCAGTTTTCTTTTATAGACGGATAAATTCCCAGTGCTGATTTATAATCGTTTTCCACTTAGGGTTATTCCAGAAAATGCTGCTTTGCTCCAGAGAAATTTCAGCAGCCTTGGGTTGTTTGTGGATTTGACGTAACATCCGGTTAACGACTGCTCTTCTTCTTTGGTGTTTTGTGACGACGACCAGACTATCAGTTGGCGCAACCTCGCCCCCACATCTTTTTATGAGGGGTATAACCAACGATATACACTAGTATTTACTGTAGATGGGTTGATTGTTTACTAACAAAACCGACGCGTGCACAAATATGCAGGCAAAACAGATGGGTTTGGCTTAGATAGTTTACATGTTGTCAACAATGTTTCGTCTCCAATGTTTATTGAAAATATAAAAACACTTGAACAATGAACATTTGTTGTCTCTCAAATACATAATTACAGTTTTTAGTTAGTTAGCTAGCGATTTTTAAACCATATTATAGATTACATGAAATCAGTCAAAACAGCTCAAAACATGACATGGAATCAAGAACAAGATTAAACTAGCTGAAACGAGCCGTTTTTGTCATTGTTGGTGGCTATCTGGCCATCCAAATTCACAATAACTCATGGAATTCTGCCCCAGTGAAGCATATGCATCGTTTTCGTGACGTTGTCAGCTTTACCTCATTAATATAAACATGGCAAATTATGTGAAATAACAGTGAAATAATAGAAGATGAAACCTTATTTGCCTTCTTTTTTTTACATGCATTTATTTGTCTATCTTGTTTGATTAACAAGAGTGAAAAGGGGAAAAAAAGAGTGAAAAGGAAGGGGGGAGTATTTTGCCACTAGAAACACCATTTAGCCCAAATACATCCTTGACCTCTCTGGGAAATTCTCATTACTTCTCACCAATATTTACTGTCTCTACACAATGAGCACCAAAAGTATTAGGACAGTGACACATTTTTTGTTATTTTAGCTCTGTACTCCAGCATTTTGTATTTGAAATTATACAATGACGATGAGGTTAAAGTGGAAACGTTCAGCTTTAATTTGAGGATATTTTCATTGATATCGGGTGAATCGTTTATAATTACAGCTATTTTTGTACACAGTCCTCCCATTTTAAGGGACCAAAAGTGGGACAAATTCACTTATGTGTATTAAAGTTGAAGTGGTCAAAAGTGTAGTATTTGGTCCCATATTCCTAGCACGCAATGATTGCATCAAGCTTGTGACTCATCAAACTTGTTGGATGCATTTGCTCTTTGTTCAAATCAAATTTTATTGGTCACATACACATGCTTAGCAGATGCTATTGCGGGTGTAGTGAAATGCTTGTGTTTCTAGGTCCAACAGTGCAGTAATATCTAACAATCTCACAACAATACACACAATACAAACAAATCTAAAGTACAGGAATGGAATAAAGAATATTTAAATATTTGGACGAGCAATGCGGAGATGCATTGACTAAAATACAATAGAATATAATAGAATACAGTATTTACATATGAGATGAGTAATGCAAAATATGTTAACATTATTAAAGTGTCCAGTGATTTCAAGTCTATGTATATAGGATAGCAGCCTCTAAGGTGCTAGTGATGGCTATTTAACAGTCTGATGGCCTTCAGATAGAAGCTGTTTTTCAGGTTGTCGGTCCCAGCTTTGATGCACCTGTACTGACCTCGCCTTCTGGATGATAGCGGGGTGAACCGGCAGTGGCTCGGGTAGTAGTTGTCCTTGATGATATTTTTGGCCTTCCTGTGACATCGGGTGTTGTAGGTGTCCTAGAGGGCATGCCTTGGGCAGACCGCACCACCCTCTGGAGAGCCCTGCTGTTGCAGGCGCTGCAGTTGTCATACCAGACGGTGATACATCCCAACTGGATGCTCTGGTTGTGTTTCAGATTATTTTGTGCCCATTACAGATAGTCCTGAATGAATCGTGAATAATGATGACGCACAAATATCATACCCCCAAGACATGATAACCTCTCACCATTACAATAACAGGGGAAGTTAGAATTTTGTGGCGGGGATGATATTTATGCCTCATTAAATTTTCTCACTCATCATTACACACGATTCATTCAGAACTCTCCGTAATCATGATAGCATCCACATTAATGTAGAATTGTTTGGAACCATTCCATTATCATTTACAGTAAATGTGTCACTTTTGGAGCTCACTGTAACTCTCCTTGTTATTCACACTCAGCATAATTTTCTTCTTGAAAATCAATAATAGATGAACCAAGAAAATGATGATCACCCCCGAACCTTAAAAAGTCCACTCCTTCGTTCCCTCCCTCAGCTCCTCAAGTAAGGTTCTATGTCTATTTTTATCTCTAGTCATTAAATAACAGCTCATAAGAATGAAGAGTCAGAGTCAGTCTGAATAATCGATTCTGCCATCCTCAGTCGCCCAGTCTTATAAATAGAGTCAGGCCCGGTGCTGCATTAGTGGGAGAGGGACTGATTGGACTACATTTGCTGTGTGAAAAAAAGAGCTTAGACCTCTTGTAACAAAAACTACTCCTGATTACCTTGGTTGGCTAAAACAGTGGGCTGCAAGCTACTCGAACCAAGACCTACTGTATAATGATTACATTACCTTTCCAATGATTACACCTTAGAAATAGATTTAACTGAAAATTTAAAGAGATATAAGTAAATTACTCAGCAACACACATCTAAAATATTGTCTAGGCCTGCATCTTACATAAACCAAGTGAAAATGGTGGGTTTATTATAATACAAATTATGTCAGTGTTTTTTTTCCCCATTCAACAATTTGTGAATAAAGGTTTGTGTTAAACAATTCATAATTCCCTCTTCATTCAATGTTTTGGAAAGCGAGAGAGAGCATAAAGGAGAAGATGAGACTGGAGTGAGAGTTATAGGCTTTTTATAGACACTGCCTTGAATGAATTACTTCCAATGAGCAGCAGAGTCAGATTAGAGTCTTGTAATAGGGCTTCCAATTAAGCCTGACAGACTGCACTGGGGAAAGCAAATGGCGTCGAAGCGATACCCTCTCCAGATTAAAGGAATTTCACATTGTGACACTGTGCATTGCACATACAATGTACATCGTTATATACCAGATATAGGATTGTAAAGCATGTGATCCTTTAAGCGTCAACATTGTATCAGCGGCTTCATGAGTAACCTGAATCAAATTGTTGCAAATTGTCATTCTCTCACATTAATGCTGTCAGTGTTTTAGTACTATATCTCTAGACACAATGATGAAAATAATCATGGCCTCTAAACCTTCAAGCTGCATACTGGACCCTATTCCAACTAAACTACTGAAAGAGCTGCTTCCTGTGCTTGGCCCTCCTATGTTGAACATAATAAATGGCTCTCTATCCACCGGATGTGTACCAAACTCACAAAAAATGGCAGTAATAAAGCCTCTTTTGAAAAAGCCAAACCTTTTTCAGCCTATATCGAATATCGAATCTTCCATTCCTCTCAAAATTTTTAGAAAAGGCTGTTGCGCAGCACCTCACTGCCTTCCTGAAGACAAACAATGTATATGAAATGCTTCAGTCTGGTTTTAGACCCCATCATAGCACTGAGACTGCACTTGTGAAGGTGGTAAATCACTTGTGAAGGTGGTAAATTACCTTTTAATGGCATCAGACCGAGGCTCTGCATCTGTCCTCGTGCTCCTAGACCTTAGTGCTGCTTTTGATACCATCGATCGCCACATTCTTTTGGAGAGATTGGAAACCCAAATTGGTCTACACAGACAAGTTCTGGCCTGGTTTAGATCTTATCTGTCGGAAAGATATCAGTTTGTCTCTGTGAATGGTTTGTGGTTCGCCCCCCCTTGGATTGTGCCGTGGCGGAGATCTTTGTGGGCTATACTCGGCCTTGTCTCAGAATGGTAAGTTGGTGGTTGAAGATATCCCTCTAGTGGTGTGGGGGCTGTGCTTTGGCAAAGTGGGTGGGGTTATATCCTTCCTGTTTGGCCCCGTCCGGGGGTGTCATCGGATGGGGCCACAGTGTCTCCTGACCCCTCCTGTCTCAGCCTCCAGTATTTATGCTGCAGTAGTTTATGTGTCGGGTGGCTAGGGTCAGTTTGTTATATCTGGAGTACTTCTCTTGTCCTATCCGGTGTCCTGTGTGAATTTAAGTATGCTCTCTCTAATTCTCTCTCTCTCTCTCGGAGGACCTGAGCCCTAGGACCATGCCACAGGACTACCTGACATGATGACTCCTTGCTGTCCCCAGTCCACCTGGCCGTGCTGCTGCTCCAGTTTCAACTGTTCTGCCTGTGATTATTATTATTTGACCATGCTGGTAATTTATGAACAGTTGAACATCTTGGCCATGTTCTGTTATAATCGCCACCCGGCACAACCAGAAGAGGACTGGCCACCCCACATAGCCTGGTTCCTCTCTAGGTTTCTTCCTAGGTTTTGGCCTTTCTAGGGAGTTTTTCCTAGCCACCGTGCTTCTACACCTGCATTGCTTGCTGTTTGGAGTTTTAGGCTGGGTTTCTGTACAGCACTTTGAGATATCAGCTGATGTACGAAGGGCTATATAAATAAATTTGACTTGATTTGATTGTAATTGTCTATATGTCTCAGACTTTGGGTAAGAACTAGGTGATATCTTTCAACTTATTTGGGAGAGGGGAGGAGCTGCTGCTAATGCTGTAGGTGGTGGTATGGAGGTTTAGGCCTAGCTAGTATTGATTGATCCCTCTTCATATTGTACCTTTGGGAGATTGAGAGAGGTGCAGAGGCACTTAGGATATTAAACAGGTTGCACACTTTAGTGGGCCAAACCTTTTAGTGATGTCATTAATTAAACTGGCATTGTGTACATGGGCACTGGCTGGCAGCAGAGGCAGACAGCGGGGGCATGCAGTGTAGCTGGAAGGCTCACTCTCAGAGAACAACCAGTGCCAATTAATGATGCAATGGCGCTAAATTCCCATAGATGCAAACTTTTCATGAGTCTTTCTCAAAAGACTCCATTACTGTAGACCTTGACTGTTTTTTTTAATAGCATGAGGTCCAAGTGAGTAACCATTCTGCTGAACTACACTAACATATTTTTCACATTTGGCTATAACCTTTCACAAGCTCATGAATATGCTGGGAAAGCTATACATCACTTCCTCTTCCGAAGACTTTTCCCACCTTTGAACACCATAGCAAAACCCACTCCGGAGTCACACTAAGATATGTTACATCAAATGTAGGCATGGATGTTGCCTGGGGGCATCATGTTAACATGATCATTATCCATATCCGGCTTGAAGGACCATGAAAAAGAGTGTATCGTGTGGCATACCGACCAGAAGTTTTACCAATATTTTCACTCAATATAGTCATGTAAATGTCATTTTCTCTCAATATATGATTCTTGCCCTTAAAGTAATGGAAACTGGAACCTGTTCCTTCTCCAAGACAATGAACAATCAATATAGCTTCTAGGAACATGTTATCTGAAACATTCAATCATAGTTTCTGCCATTACAGCAGCCAACAGCTCCTGTATTTGTCCAAGCCTACAGTATGAACAAAATAAAGTATTTCTTTTAGCACATGATATGCTCACAACCATAAATGTTTTATGTGCTATTAATGGTTGTTTCAAAATCTATTAAAACACCCATTCCTGGGAGGTTAATTTGTCATAAAACATAGATCAATATTTTACAATTAAATATGTTTTTTTTGCCACTGTATCATTTTCTAATGGATTTTCCATTTTTTTTCCTCCATGTTAATGAAATGCTGCATTAGCAACCCATTTTTTACTTTGAAGAATGTGAGGTACTTTATTCCTGATGTACAGTATAAGGAATAAAATCACTGTATTTAAACTCAAGCAAATTTGTAATTCTGTACACAGGAATCAATCACTCGATTTAGTCCAATGGCTTCATATGCACACTTGCACACTTCCTTAATTCTCTTCTCACTTTGTGCCTACCACCCTGTCATGCTTTCATACATCACACAATGTTGTTTGCCAATTCGCTTCAGCTTCTTGTCAATAGTAAATCAAGCAAGAAACCTATAAAAACCTGACAGTTTGAAAAAAGCTCTAAGAGAAGGATTATAGCATTTTCAACATGTCTCAATTAAATAGCATATCAACACAATACACTAACATTTTATGTGGACTTAGTACAAGTATCTTGTGTGCAGCACTGAGAACATACTGGCTCATGTCAGATTTATAGTCACTTAAAACTACTATGGTATTTTTCCTACGAGTTCATTTGAGTTACCTGTCCTATAGCAAGGTGACTGTTGAGCGACCACCGGTCTCAGACCAGATAATTGCAGAGAGACATACATGGGCGTGTGAGTTTGATGGTCTACTATGTGCAACGTTATGAGGCACTTCAAATGAATGATATATCACGTCAGTTGTGCTGTCCTTGAGCTGCTTACAGTGGGTAACCATTACAATCCATTAAAAAGGAAATACAATGACTGTAATAGAGTACTATGACTGGTTAAATGGACGTTCTATGTATGGTTCTCTTGCAATTAGAATAAAAAAATATCAAGAACAAACATAGACCCACACAAACTTTAAGGTGGACCTTGCTGCTCTTGATTCCAAGTGGTCTTGACTTTTTAATAAAAAATGTCATGGTACAGATGAAGTAACCTAATTTGATCGCCCTTTTGTTGCTGAGAATTTGGAGGAAATTCTGATGAGCTTCGTGATTTGCATCAATTCAGTGAAAACATACAAGTTATATTAACCGTATTGCACTTTTCATGTAGCCTACTTTTGGCCAGCTAATTGCCTAACCATCAATCAAGCAACATGATGGACTAAACGTTCAAATCCTGTTGCTACAGGGTTATTTTTCTGTGACAATATAGGTCAAATTAAGATCCTACATCTGTATGTATATTTTAATAATTGCTAGCCGTAGCTTCTTTATGGTCTGCCAAGGACACCAAGGGCTCCTAAGATGTATATATTTTTAACTATAGTAAATACAACAGTATTTAATTTACATATACCCTGCCTATTTCCATCCCCCATATCCCAATTTGTTGCGACCTGTAAGTGAGAAACATACATGCCAGGTATAGACCATATATTGTGTTCCCTACAAGTTATAGTATACTGTAGTATTTAATAAAGTATTTTAGTTTTATTATCTTTGACATAGTAGTGGGGGACTTTCTCCTTGAGGAATCCTATTGGGTAAATACTAAAAGAGCACATTTTCCATAACCTGTTGAGAGAGAGTTATGCTCTTTTCTATAACCTGTAGGGAACATATAAAAACGATATACGTTCTATACATGTAGGTTTCTCACATCATCTGATGGAGTCTTGGTTGCTATAATGGACAGAAAATGATGGCATCAATCTTAAAGGTAACTAGACTCAATGAAATGACGTTGCCACGAGCAGCAAAACAAGTGGGAACTCGGAAAAATACAGGTCAAATCATGACGTCAGTGATCTTCAGGTCGGAAAGTCAGAGCTCTAGAAAGAGGCCCGAGTTCCCGAGTTGGAATTCTGAGTTGGATGACCGTTCAAATACATTTTTCCCAGAGTTCCAGAGTTTCCAGAGTTCCTAGTTGTTTTGAATGCACTTTAGTCAGAAGTCTGAAATTTCCCAGTTCCCAGTTGTTTTGAAAGCGGCATCAGCTACCGTTCACTAGCACGATCAGAGACCCCTGTCCAAACCATTAACTCTTTCCGTTGCCTTTATTTTTTTCATACAATTGTTTTTTCTTACTTTTACCCCTTTTTCTCCCCAATTTCGTGATGTCCAATTGGTAGTTAGTCTTGTCCCATTGCTGCAACTCCCCTACGGACTCGGGAGAGGCGAAGGTTGAGAGCCAAGCGTCCCCCGAAACACCACCCTGCCAAGCCACACTGCTTCTTGACACATTGCTTGCTTAACCCGGAAGCCAGCCACACCAATGTGTCAGAGGAAACACCGTCCAGCTGGCGACCGAAGTCAGCTTGCAGGGGCCTGGCCCACCACAAGGAGTTGCTAGAGCATGATGGGACAAGGAAATCCCGGCCGGCCAAACCCTCCCTTAACCCGGACAACGCTGGGCCAATTGTGCGCCGCATCATGGGTCTCCCGGTCACGGCCGGCTGTGACACAGCCTGGGATCAAACCCAGGTTTGTAGTGACCCCTCAAGCACTGCAAGCACGGATACCAGACTTAGATGAGTGGTAACTCAATTCTAGTATGTTGTCTAAAGAATGTGACTTGTAGAATATCCCGCCTGTATTGTAGTTTCATGCATTCACACAGTCTTGATTTACAGTACCTAGCTAGCTAACATTAGCTTACCGTTCATCTAGTCAGACTTTTTAAAGTGGTAGCTAACCACCTATCCATGCCATGGTGCCGGCCTAATGTTAACTAGCAAGTCTGACTACACGAACGGTGAGTTAACGTTAACTAGCTAACTTTAGCTAAATATCCCTTCCTTGGTGGGCTAACGCTAGCTAGCATGTCACCACGTGAAAAGGTATGACCTACAAACCGTGAGCTAATGTTAGCTAGGGGCGGCAGGGTAGCCTAGTGGTTAGAGTGTTAGTAACCGGAAGGTTGCAAGTTCAAACCCCCTAGCTGACAAGGTACAAATCTGGTACAAGGTACAAATCTGTCGTTCTGCCCCTGAACAGGCAGTTAACCCACTGTTCCTAGGCCGTCATTGAAAATAAGAATTTGTTCTTCACTGACTTGCCTAGTTAAATAAAGGTTAAAAAAATATATTAAAAAAATAGCCGGCTAGCTTACTAAATACTTGTCAATAAAAAGGTCACAGTCTGCTGTTTTTTTTTTACTTGTAAGGAAGGTATCCTATCGTGTGTTTTACACCTAACTACAGTCAGTGGTTATCTAGCTAATTTTCATAAGCACCTAGCTAACCACAGATCTTTGACCTAACCCAAACAGCTTATTAGCAGCTAGCAAACAGGGATTACCTTATGACACGGCTCCAGCGACACCTCTCAATTACTGAGGTTGGAAAATTATAAAATGCACATGTACTTATCAGAGTAGTGGTTACAAGCTAGTACATAGCACAGACCCATCCTGGCAGCTGGCTTCAGATTGACAGACAGACCTAAGTGTCAAGTCCTGACAATAGAGTCCTTATTTTCTATGGTGGAGTAGGTCAGGGTGTGACTGGGGGGTTAGTCTAGTTTATTATTTCAATGTGGGTGTTCTAGTTTTCATGTTTCTATGTTGGTGATTTGTATGATTCCCAATTAGTGGCTGCTGGTATCTTTGTCTCTAATTGGGGATCATATTTAAGTAGTGTTTATTCCCACCTGTGTTTGTGGGATATTGTGTTTTGAGTAAGTGCACGTAGCACCTCTGTAGTCACGGTTTGTTGTTTGTTTATTGTTTTGCTAAGTTTCACTTTCAATAAATTATGTGGAACTCAACATCCGCTGCGCCTTGGTCCGTCTCTACAAACAACCTTGACAGAATATCCCACCACAACAGGACCAAGCAGCGTGCCCAGAAGGAGAGGGTAACATGGACTTGGGAGGAGATTCTGGATGGAAAGGGATCCTGGACTTGGGTGGAAATCCTGGCAGGACAGGATCGCCTTCCTTGGCAGGAGTCACAGCAGACGCAAGGAGAGAAGGGAGAACAAATCAAATCAAATTTTATTTGTCACATACACATGGTTAGCAGATGTTAATGCGAGTGTAGCGAAATGCTTGTGCTTCTAGTTCCGACAATGCAGTAATAACCAACAAGTAATCTAACTAACAATTCCAAAACTACTGTCTTATACACAGTGTAAGGGGATAATAATATGTACATAAGGATATATGAATGAGTGATGGTACAGAGCATCATAGGCAGGATACAGTAGATGGTGTCGAGTACAGTATATACATGAGGTGAGTATGTAAACAAAGTGGCATAGTTAAAGTGGCTAGTGATACATGTATTACATAAGGATGCAGTCGATGATATAGAGTACAGTATATACAGTGCCTTGCGAAAGTATTCGGCCCCCTTGCACTTTGCGACCTTTTTCCACATTTCAGGCTTCAAACATAAAGATATAAAACTGTACTTTTTTGTGAAGAATCAACAACAAGTGGGACACAATCATGAAGTGGAACGACATTTATTGGATATTTCAAACTTTTTTAACAAATCAAAAACTGAAAAATTGGGCGTGCAAAATTATTCAGCCCCTTTACTTTCAGTGCAGCAAACTCTTTCCAGAAGTTCAGTGAGGATCTCTGAATGATCCAATGTTGACCTAAATGACTAATGATGATAAATACAATCCACCTGTGTGTAATCAAGTCTCCGTATAAATGCACCTGCACTGTGATAGTCTCAGAGGTCCGTTAAAAGCGCAGAGAGCAGAGATCATGAAGAACAAGGAACACACCAGGCAGGTCCGAGATACTGTTGTGAAGAAGGATTTGGATACAAAAAGATTTCCCAAGCTTTAAACATCCCAAGGAGCACTGTGCAAGCGATAATATTGAAATGGAAGGAGTATCGACCACTGCAAATCTACCAAGACCTGGCCGTCCCTCTAAACTTTCAGCTCATACAAGGAGAAGACTGATCAGAGATGCAGCCAAGAGGCCCATGATCACTCTGGATGAACTGCAGAGATCTACAGCTGAGGTGGGAGACTCTGTCCATAGGACAACAATCAGTTGTATATTGCACAAATCTGGCCTTTATGGAAGAGTGGCAAGAAGAAAGCCATTTCTTAAAGATATCCATAAAAAGTGTTGTTTAAAGTTTGCCACAAGCCATCTGGGAGACACACCAAACATGTGGAAGAAGGTGCTCTGGTCAGATGAAACCAAAATTTAACTTTTTGGCAACAATGCAAAACGTTATGTTTGGCGTAAAAGCAACACAGCTCATCACCCTGAACACACCATCCCCACTGTCAAACATGGTGGTGGCAGCATCATGGTTTGGGCCTGCTTTTCTTCAGCAGGGACAGGGAAGATGGTTAAAATTGATGGGAAGATGGATGGAGCCAAATACAGGACCATTCTGGAAGAAAACCTGATGGAGTCTGCAAAAGACCTGAGACTGGGATGGAGATTTGTCTTCCAACAAGACAATGATCCAAAACATAAAGCAAAATCTACAATGGAATGGTTCAAAAATAAACATATCCAGGTGTTAGAATGGCCAAGTCAAAGTCCAGACCTGAATCCAATCGAGAATCTGTGGAAAGAACTGAAAACTGCTGTTCACAAATGCTCTCCATCCAACCTCACTGAGCTTGAGCTGTTTTGCAAGGAGGAATGGGAAAAAATTTCAGTCTCTCGATGTGCAAAACTGATAGAGACATACCCCAAGCGACTTACAGCTGTAATCGCAGCAAAAGGTGGCGCTACAAAGTATTAACTTAAGGGGGCTGAATAATTTTGCACGCCCAATTTTTCAGTTTTTGATTTGTTAAAAAAGTTTGAAATATCCAATAAATGTCGTTCCACTTCATGATTGTGTCCCACTTGTTGTTGATTCTTCACAAAAAAGTACAGTTTTATATCTTTATGTTTGAAGCCTGAAATGTGGAAAAAGGTCGCAAAGTGCAAGGGGGCCGAATACTTTCGCAAGGCACTGTACGTATGCATATGAGATGAATAATGTAGGGTAAGTAACATTATATAAGGTAGCATTGTTTAAAGTGTCTAGTGATATATTTACATCATTTCCCATCAATTCCCATTATTAAAGTGGCTGGAGTTGAGTCAGTGTCAGTGTGTTGGCAGCAGCCACTCAATGTTAGTGGTGGCTGTTTAACAGTCTGATGGCCTTGAGATAGAAGCTGTTTTTCAGTCTCTCGGTCCCAGCTTTGATGCACCTGTACTGACCTCACCTTCTGGATGATAGCGGGGTGAACAGGCAGTGGCTCGGGTGGTTGATGTCCTTGATGATCTTTATGGCCTTCCTGTAACATCGGGTGGTGTAGGTGTCCTGGAGGGCAGGTAGTTTGCCCCCGGTGATGCGTTGTGCAGACCTCACTACCCTCTGGAGAGCCTTACGGTTGTGGGCGGAGCAGTTGCCGTACCAGGCGGTGATACAGCCCGCCAGGATGCTCTCGATTGTGCATCTGTAGAAGTTTGTGAGTGCTTTTGGTGACAAACCAAATTTCTTCAGCCTCCTGAGGTTGAAGAGGCGCTGCTGCGCCTTCTTCACGATGCTGTCTGTGTGAGTGGACCAATTCAGTTTGTCTGTGATGTGTATGCCGAGGAACTTAAAACTTGCTACCCTCTTCACTACTGTTCCATCGATGTGGATAGGGGGGTGTTCCCTCTGCTGTTTCCTGAAGTCCACAATCATCTCCTTAGTTTTGTTGACGTTGAGTGTGAGGTTATTTTCCTGACAGCACACTCCGAGGGCCCTCACCTCCTCCCTGTAGGCAGTCTCGTCGTTGTTGGTAATCAAGCCTACCACTGTTGTCGTCCGCAAACTTGATGATTGAGTTGGAGGCGTGCGTGGCCACGCAGTCGTGGGTGAACAGGGAGTACAGGAGAGGGCTCACAACGCACCCTTGTGGGGCCCCAGTGTTGAGGATCAGCGGGGTGGAGATGTTGTTGCCTACCCTCACCACCTGGGGGCGGCCCGTCAGGAAGTCCAGTACCCAGTTGCACAGGGCGGGGTCGAGACCCAGGGTCTCGAGCTTGATGACGAGCTTGGAGGGTACTATGGTGTTGAATGCCGAGCTGTAGTCGATGAACAGCATTCTCACATAGGTATTCCTCTTGTCCAGATGGGTTAGGGCAGTGTGCAGTGTGGTTGAGATTGCATCGTCTGTGGACCTATTTGGGCAGTAAGCAAATTGGAGTGGGTCTAGGATGTCGGGTAGGGTGGAGGTGACATGGTCCTTGACTAGTCTCTCAAAGCACTTCATGATGACGGAAGTGAGTGCTACGGGGCGGTAGTCGTTTAGCTCAGTTACCTTAGCTTTCTTGGGAACAGGAACAATGGTGGCCCTCTTGAAGCATGTGGGAACAGCAGACTGGTATAGGGATTGATTGAATATGTCCGTAAACACACCGGCCAGCTGGTCTGCGCATGCTCTGAGGGCGCGGCTGGGGATGCCGTCTGGGCCTGCAGCCTTGCGAGGGTTAACACGTTTAAATGTCTTACTCACCTCGGCTGCAGTGAAGGAGAGTCTGCATGTTTTCGTTGCAGGCCGTGTCAGTGGCACTGTATTGTCCTCAAAGCGGGCAAAAAAGTTATTTAGTCTGCCTGGGAGCAGGACATCCTGGTCCGTGACTGGGCTGGATTTCTTCTTGTAGTCCGTGATTGACTGTAGACCCTGCCACATGCCTCTTGTGTCTGAGCCGTTGAATTGAGATTCTACTTTGTCTCTGTACTGACGCTTAGCTTGTTTGATAGCCTTGCGGAGGGAATAGCTGCACTGTTTGTATTCGGTCATGTTACCAGTCACCTTGCCCTGATTAAAAGCAGTGGTTCGCGCTTTCAGTTTCACGCGAATGCTGCCATCAATCCACAGTTTCTGGTTAGGGAATGTTTTAATCGTTGCTATGGGAACGACATCTTCAACGCACGTTCTAATGAACTCGCACACCGAATCAGCGTATTCGTCAATATTGTTATCTGACGCAATACGAACCATGTCCCAGTCCACGTGATGGAAGCAGTCTTGGAGTGTGGAGTCAGCTTGGTCGGACCAGCGTTGGACAGACCTCAGCGTGGGAGCCTCTTGTTTTAGTTTCTGTCTGTAGGCAGGGATCAACAAAATGGAGTCGTGGTCAGCTTTTCCGAAAGGAGGGCGGGGCAGGGCCTTATATGCGTCACGGAAGTTAGAGTAACAAAGATCCAAGGTTTTTCCACCCCTGGTTGCGCAATCGATATGCTGATAAAATTTAGGGAGTCTTGTTTTCAGATTAGCCTTGTTAAAATCTCCAGCAACAATGAATGCAGCCTCCGGATAAATGGATTCCAGTTTGCAAAGAGTCAAATAAAGTTTGTTCAGAGCCATCGATGTGTCTGCTTGGGGGGGATATATACGGCTGTGATTATAATCGAAGAGAATTCTCTTGGTAGATAATGCGGTCTACATTTGATTGTGAGGAATTCTAAATCAGGTGAACAGAAGGATTTGAGTTCCTGTATGTTTCTTTCATCACACCATGTCTCGTTAGCCATAAGGTATACGCCCCCGCCCCTCTTCTTACCAGAAAGATGTTTGTTTGTCGGCGCGATGCGTGGAGAAACCCGCTGGCTGCACCGCCCCCCGATAGCGTCTCTCCAGTGAGCCATGTTTCTGTGAAGCAAAGAACGTTACAGTCTCTGATGTCCCTCTGGAATGCTACCCTTGCTCGGATTTCATCAACCTTGTTGTCAAGAGACTGGACATTGGCGAGAAGGATGCTAGGGAGTGGTGTACGATGTGCCCGTCTCCGGAGTCTGACCAGAAGACCGCCTCGTTTCCCTCTTTTTCAGAGTCGTTTTTTTGGGTCGCTGCATGGGATCCATTCCGTTGTCCTGGGTGAAAGGCAGAACACAGGATCCGCGTCGCGAAAAACATATTCTTGGTCGTACTGATGGTGAGTTGACGCTGATCTTATATTCAGTAGTTCTTCTCGACTGTATGTAATGAAACCTAAGATGACCTGGGGTACTAATGTAAGAAATAACACGTAAAAAAACAAAACACTGCATAGTTTCCTAGGAACGCGAAGCGAGGCGGGCATCTCTGTCGGCGCCGGAAGTACAGGGAACAGCGATGACGCCGGGGTTCGCGGCCACAAGGAAAGCCCAAAAGACAGCCCAAAGTTTTGGAGGGGGCACACGGGGTGGTCGGCGGAGCCGAGGTGTGTACCAGTGACAACATGGGAGGAGGTAGAGAGGTGGTCAGTCTACCCAGGGAGAGTGCCAGAGCCCGCCTGGGAGTCAATGGAACAGTGCGAGGAGGGAATACCGGAGAATGGAGTTGGCGAGGAGTATGCGGCAACGCAGGCGTTTGGAGGAGCGTGTTACCAGTCCGGTGCAATCTGTGCCGGTCCCAAGCATCAGGCCTCCAATGCGCCTCCCCAGTCTGGTATGTCCCGTGCCTGCTCCTCACACTCGCCCAGATATACGCCTCCACATCCCAGTACGTCCTGTGCTAGCTCCTCGCACTCGCCATGCGAAGTGTGTCACCGTTCCGGTACAATTTTTGCCGGCTCTACGCGCCAGCTCTCTAGTGCGCCTCCACAGCCCAGTGCTATCTCCTCGCACTTGCCGTGCGAGGGGTGTCATCGAACCGGTACCATTGATGCAGGCTATACGCACCAGGTCTCCGGTGCGCCTTCATAGCCCAGTACGTCCTGTTCCTTCTCCCCGCACTCGCCCTGAAGTGCGTGTCACCAGTCCGGTGCCACCTGTTCCGGCCCCACGCATCAGGCCTCCAGTGCGATTCCCCAGTCCAGTACGTTCTGTGCCTCCTCCCCGCACTCGCCCTGAAGTGCGTGTCACCAGTCCAGTACCACCAGTGCCGGCCCCACGCACCAGGCTTCCTGCGACGATCCCCGGTCCAGAGCTTCCGACGACGGTCCACGGTCCGGAACTTCCGGCGACGGTCCACAACCTCAAGCGACTGTCCACAACCTCCTGCGACTGTCCACGGTCCGGAACCTCCGGCGACGGTCCGGAACCTCCGGCGACGGTCCGGATCCTCCGGCGACGGTCCGTGGTCCGGAACCTCCGGCGACGGTCCGCGGTCCGGAACCTCCGGCGACGGTCCGCGGTCCGGAACCTCTGGCGACGGTCCGCGGTCCGGAACCTTCCTAACACGGCGTCCAGTCCAGCTCCATGGCAGGAGCCCTCCTCTGCGCCAATGCCCAGTCCAGACACGGCGTCCAATCCCACTCCATGGCAGGAGTCTTTCTCTGCACCGATGTCCAGGCCAGGGCCGGTGTCCAGTCCCGCTCCATGGCAGGAGCCTTCCTCGGCATCTAGGTCCAGTCCAGACACAGTGTTCAGCCTGGGTCCATGGCTGGATCCGCAGGATGAGCGGGTTCTTCGGCCCGCACCAGAGCTGCCACCAATAGATGGTGGATCCGCGAAATGAGCGTTCTTCGTCCTGCACCAGAGCCGCCACCGTCACTAGACCCCCCCCCAACCCTCACTTTTGGTTTCAGGTTTTGCGGCCAGAGTCCACACCTTTGGTGGGGGGAATACTGTCACGTCCTGACCATAGAGAGTCCTTATTTTCTATGGTGGAGTAAGTCAGGGCATGACTGGGGGGTTAGTCTAGTTTATTATTTCTATGTGGGTGTTCTAGTTTTCATGTTTCTACGTTGGTGATTTGTATGATTCCCAATTAGAGGCAGCTGGTATCGTTGTCTCTAATTAGGGATCATATTTAAGTAGTGTTTGCTCCCACCTGTGTTTGTGGGATATTGTGTTTTGAGTAAGTGCACGTAGCACCTCTGTAGTCACGGTTTGTTGTTTGTTTATTGTTTTGCTAAGTTTCCCTTTCAATAAATTATGTGGAACTCAACATCCACTGCGCCTTGGTCTGTCTCTACAAACAACCTTGACACTAAGTTTAGCTAGTTCTCTAAAAGGGTAATTCTAGTAATAAAAAATGCTAAAGTAGCTAGCTAGGTCATTTAAAAAATGCTAAACAAGAATACACATGAGAAACACACAATATCAAACTTACAAGGCTACAATATCTACTTGCTAGGTTACTGCATGGAGAAATGTGCCTTGAAGGATGACCTCAAAGCTTGTGACAGGATGCAGTTTTGTATGATAGCCACATTAGCGGCTAATTTGCATTTTATTTTGGGGGGGGGGGTGATTACAGGCAAATACACTGATAAAAGTTTGTCCAGAGAGATTTGTAATGCTATCAAAACGTCACACCAGGGTAAGCATATATGAAACACAGCCTTTATATGAAGTAGTTAAAAAATCCCAGACACAAAGAATGATGAAAAAACGATTGGAACCACGTCCGGGTTTTACCAATAGGTTTTATGGGTATTATGACTCATACTGTGGTACTCAATGCTGTTTACTTTCTGCATCTACGTCGTTTCGCTGTGTCTACTTTTAATGTTAACCTTAACTAGCTGGCTAATTCAGGTTAACTCACGGTTTGGTAGTCATACTTTTTCACGTGGTGACATGCTAGCTTGCGTTAGTCCACCAGAGAAAGGATATTTAGCTAACATTAGCTAGTTAATGTTAACTCACTGTTCGTGTAGTTAGACTTGCTAGCTAACGTTAGATTCCAAGAACACAGGATGAGATGTTACTATCCTTTGTGCAAGCACTTCCAAGAGTTAGGTCAACACCATTGCAAGGATAGTTGGCTAGCTAGCATACCATCACTTATAAAAGTCTAACTACATGAGCTAATGTTAACTAGCTAGGTAGCTAAATATCGCATGGTGGGCTAGCTAGTTATGCACCTCGGTTGGCTAGTTAACGTTTTTATTTGAGGCAATGTTACCATGTTTTGTAAAATCTCAGTAACATAGCTAGAGAAAAAAGAGAAGAAAAAAACATTGTATATTTTGGTTTTACTTCATTCACTACCCAGTAGGCAAAAGGACGCAGGAAATACATCTAAAATACCAGTTAGGTTAATTTTAGGTTCTGAATGAAAGGGGAAAATGCATATTTTCGGGAAGTTGAAAATATGTATTTTCCAGATGTTGAATTTAGATTCATTATTGGTTTTGTATTAAAGAAAATATGTATTTTCCGTACTTTGAAAAGACGTTTCCATACGTTGAAAATGTATTTTTTTACAGACGCTGAAATCAGAGTAATCTTCAGTTCTGAATGAAACAGATGTTGAAAATACATCTTCTTTGGTCATTGATTCTATGGCCAAATTTCAACTGCATATACAGTGCATTCAGAAAGTATTCAGATCCCTTAACTTTTTCCCCCTCATCAATCTACACAAAATATTCCATAATGACAAGGCAAAAACAGGTTTTTAGAAATGTTTGCAAATGTATGAAAAAATAAAAAATGAAATATCACATTTACATAAGTATTCAAATACTTTACTCAGTACTTTGTTGAAGCACCTTTGGCGATTACAGCCTCAAGTCTTCTTGAGTATGACGCTACAAGCTTGGCAGGTCAGGTTCAAGTCCTGGCTCTGGCTGAGACTTGTCCCGAAGCCACTCCTGCGTTGTCTTGGCTGTGTGCTTAGGGTTGTTGTCCTGTTGGAAGGATATTCTTCGCCCCAGTCTGAGGTTGAGAGCGCTCTGGAGCAGATTTTCATCAAGGATCTCTCTGTACTTTGCCCCGTTCATCTTTCCCTTGATCCTGCCTAGTCTCCCAGTCCCTGCCTCTGAAAAACATCCCCACAGCAGGATGCTGCCACCACCGTGCTTCACCGTAGGGATGGTGCCAAGTTTCCTCCAGACTTGGCATTCAGGACAAAGACTTCAATCTTGGTTTCATCAGACCAGAGAATCGTGTTTCTCATGGTCAGAGTCCTTTAGGTGCCTTTTGGCAAACTGCAAGCAGGCTGTCATGTGCCTTTACTGAGGAGTGGCTTCCGTCTGGCCACTCCACCATAACGGCCTGATTGGTGGAGTGCTGCAGAGATGGTCGTCTTTCTGGAATGTTCTCCCATCTCCACAAAGGAACTCTGGAGCTCTGTCAGAGTGACCATCGGGTTCTTGGTCACCTCCCTGACCAAGGTCCTTCTCCCCCAGCTGCTCAGTTTGGCCAGGCAGCCAACTCTAGGAAGAGTCTTCGGTGGTTCCAAACTTCTTCCATTTAGGAATGATGAAGGCCACTGTGTTCTTGGGGACCTTCAATGCTGGAGACATTTTTTTAGTGCCTTTCCCCAGATCTGTGCCTCGACACAATCCTGTTTCGGAGCTCTATGGACAATTCTTTCAACCTCATGGCTTGGTCTTTGCTCTGGCATGCGCTGTCAACTGTGGGACCTTATATAGACAGGTGTGTGCCTTTCCAAATCATGTCCAATCAATTGAATTTACCACAGGTGGACTCCAATGAAGTTGTAGAAACATCAAGGATGATCAATGAAACAGGATGCACCTGAGCATATTTGAGTCACATAAAAGGGTCTGAATACTAAGGTATAAGGTATGTTTTTTATATTTAATACATTTTCTAAAAATGTTTTTTTTTAAAAAGTTTTTGCTTTGTTATTATGGGGTATTGTGTTTAGATACACTAATATTGATTTTCAAAAAATGTAAAGGATTTAACGTTAACATTTTGGGAAATGTCAAGGGGCCTGAACACTTTCCGAATGCAACGTATACACTGAATGTAGAACAAATTATGAACTCCAGCTCTTTCCATGACATAGACTGACCAGGTGAAAGACGTGATCCCTTATTGATGTCACTAAATCCACTTCAATCAGTGCATGGATTTTTAAGCCTTGAGACATGGATTGTGTATGTGTGCCATTCAGAGGGTGAATGGGCAAGACAACATATTTAAGTGCCTTTGAACGGGGTATGGTAGTAGGTGCCAGGCGCAATGGTTTGTCTCAAGAACTGCAACGCTGTTGGGTATTTTATGCTTATGCTCAACAGTATCCCGTGTGTATCATGAATGGTCCACCACCCAAATGACATCCAACTTGACACAACTGTGGGAAGCATTGGAGTCAACATGGGCCAGTATCCCTGTGGAACAGTTGACACCTTGTAGAGTCAATATCCCGACCAATTGAGGCTGTTCTGTGAGCAAAAGTTGGGTGCAACTCAATATAAGGAGGGTGTTCTGAATGTTTTGTACATTCAGTGTATTCTCAATGAAATAAACATCATGTAACAAATTATTTTTCAATCCATTTAATATAGGAAACAGGAGCCGAAGATTGCAACATATATTATGTATTATTGCTTCCATCTGTCACATGCACTTATGTTTTGTTGTTATTATTAATACAAAAATAAAATAAATTACAGCTTTAAAACTGTCAGTGATGATTTTCAAAGTAGTCCAACCTCCAGAATAAACCAACAGAGCACTTCAACAACAATCGCAATCTCAGTATCGGTTACATAAATATGTTTTCCTTGCTATGACTGTGATATGTTGTTATTTATCTACCTTAGTTGACTGTAAGTCACTCTGGTCAAGAGCGTCTGCTGTATGACCAAAATGTAAATGGATATTATTCTAATGAGCTCCACCCCCAAACAAGTACACATTTGGTCATCCCGGACCTGACCAAATCTGAACAAATAATAGGCGTATAGGCAATGTTTCAGAAGCTTGAACAGCACAGTACAGTACAGTACGGCTCAGTACAGTATGGTACAGGGCAGTAGAGTTTTATTCAGCAAAGTTGGGTACAGTAGAGTTTGATTCAATAAAGTACAGTACAACTTCATTCAGTAGAGTGCAGTAGAGTACAGCAGAGTACAAGAGTGCAGTACAGTTTAATTCAGTAGAGTACAGTTTAGTTCAGTAGAGTTGAGTACATTAGAGTAAAGTAGGGTGCAATACAGTACATTATACTCTACTATACTCTACTGTGCCCTTCTGTACTGAACTCTACTTTGCTCTACTGTATTGTACTGTACTTTCCTTTACTGTACTGTAATACAGAGGCTCCCAAAATGTTTCACTCAGGCATTGGGGAACATCCTTCTTGTGTCCTGTTCATGACACAAACTGTTCACACCCCACTTGTCGGCAGAGAGAACATTTTGCAGTTTTAAAGCTCATTTTGTAAAACATACAGTACCAGTCAAAAGCTTGTACACACCTACTCATTCCAGGGTTTTTCTTATTTAAAAAAATCAAAATATGTTTTAAATTTGAGATTCTTCAAAGTAGCCACCCTTTGCCCTGATGACAGCTTTGCACACTCTGTCTATACAAATATGATTCAACTGACGCTTTATTGGTAGAACTTATCGATTTTAACACTGGTTGGTGATGTCAACGTGAAAGGTTATGAGGTTCATATGCTGATCCATTGAATGGTGGCTGGGAAAAAGAAAAAAAGAAATTAATCTAATTTGTGGCAAGAATTAGCACAAATTCTTCTGCACATTTCCCATAAAATCCTCTTTTGTTAGTCGTTCAGTGCAGAGTTGCAGACACTCCGTGTTGTTCTCTCTAATGGGCCATTTAAAGGGCCCTAAAGTCACGCTGATGAGAAAGCGGTTTTGACCGAAACAGGATAACATATTTTATCTGAATGTTTGTAAAATGGCATTGTTGTTGTTTTTTCTCGTAATATCATTGCCTAGTAGTTGCTTGCATTGGAAAGAGGATTAGAATAATTTCATACTCTAGCTCCATGTTAGAAAACTCTACACAAACACAATTTCAGCCACATTTCTAGTTATATCCAATTTCCAACAGTTAACTCAAATGTTTCCTTAATGTTAGATTGATTACTTATTTAGTGTAGACGCTATGTGGTTATCACATTTACCAATAAGGTGTTAAAGATTTTTCCAAATGCAAGTACATTGCTTATCCAACAAACCCTGTTGTGGATTTGCAAAATTATTGCCTTAATTAGCATGTAACTGTTGCAAAAGGCTTGTCAAGAACAATCTGGAACCTATGGTGACCTTTTCTCCCCTTCAGCACTAGAGAATGTGTCCGACTTAACTAGATATCTACTGTAAAGCGAAAGGAAAATGTCCCCATGAATGAGCTTTGTGTGGAGGATTTATTATAACAATCTTCACTTTCCTCCTATTTCTTTTCTTCTTAAAAGACAAGGACCCGAGCATAATACATCACTTGTTAAAAAGAACCGCATACATGAGGCTAGCACAATACGTTTCTAATACAATACATCTACAATTACGTCATGGAAGGACCATGACCACAGGTGTCAGTCAGAAAGGAGAAATGGTTTGCTGAAGGGTTTTTTCTGTCTAAATTGTTTTACTTTGGTGGAAGTGTTATATTTCTTCACACTGTTCTGGCTCCTGCTCTAGAACATGAGACAAGACTCAACAGAGGAATAAGGTGTGGAATACTTGATATACTATAGCTGAGCAAAAATCCTGTGGTTGTGAGTTTTGGGTGTGTGAGTTTGAGGAACTTGTGTCAACATTGGCACATTTTAATAGGTTGCTCATCATTATGGTTATTGTCAAGCTTAGTAGGGCCTTTTTTCAATGATTTTGTATACTTATGGATGAGGTGGAGGTAGGTCTAAGTGGTGATAAATCTGAACAATTTATAGTTTGATATTGACAGTGATAAGCAATGCACTTTATGCAAAAACAAATATCAAACACTGAACACATTTCATACATTCGTATAGGCCAAATGAACATACAGTAAAGAGAAAAGTGTATCTGTGGTTCAGGTGGGAGGCATCTTTCAGAGGAAGGTTAATCTTCACAGTTAATCTTCATTATTCTTGGCTTTATTGATTATGTCTATCCTGCCCACCTCACAATGGTCTTTTCCTTCACCTTGTGGAATTGCCAGCCACTTTTCTTCCCGGCAAAGAGTGGTTGCTATAGCAATAGACTGTTCGATCTAACCACAGATCCAAGTTTTGATTGATGAAAATAGTACCTCAGTGTCTCCTCTCTTAACTGCAGTTGGCTTGGACGAATGGTTCTAAAGATTCACTTGCTCGTAAAAGGACAATATGAGGATGAAATGAGAAAGGAATAGCTGGAGAGGGTATAGAAGCAGCTGACCTGCATCCAGAATACCTAAGGACTACTGACTTGCCTAGTTAAATAAAATAAATTGGAGACATGAGTGGTAAGGATCTCTTTACAAATAACACCGTACAAAGCAATGTCCAAAATTACCCTACTGTAAGTGAATAATGCCTTAAAAACAAGCAGAATGGTGTGTCACTCAGAGGTTACCATTAATTCGGAACAATATTATTATCCTGCTAAGTAATGAGATTGTGAAATAACGGACACCATGGGCCACCCCAGACATCACATCAGACCCAGGTTGCATCCAAAATGGAACCCTATTCATTTTATAGTGCTCTACTATGGAATAGGGTGCCATTTAGGACCCCAGAACAGATGTAGACTGACCTCTGGAAAGACTATTCTCTCATGTTGTTCCACTAACTGAAAAGAACGTCTGGGATTTCCAGTTGACACAAATGACTCTAAGCCTCTTTATTGCCTAGGAAAAAGACTCAACATGTTTGCAACAGTTTAACCTTTGTCTCCCTATGGGGTAATTTAGCACTTCAGTGCAAATTAGAGACAATGGTCAACTATTTATGGAGAAATGGTTGATTAGATGTTTGAGGCTGGAGATGCTAGTGTCAATCTACTAACGCAGAATAATGTATTACGGTTATTGAGGATATTCAAGCACTTGCACCTTCATTTGGATACAGGATTATGGTGAAGGAAGGAGAAAAACAACATGGAAACAGCTTCACATTTTTGACCTGCTAATAAGGGTTACGGACACTGGAATTCTATCATTTACTAAAAGAAAACAAAGTAGTTTCAGAACATGATTAGATGATTTCTGATGAATTACCAAGGAATTTCAAGGATAGGCCTATTTTTTGAATTTCACAGTTTGTTGTGGCTGTTGGACATCATTGTTCTGTGTGTGGTGCTACATGGTGCGCATTCATTCTGTTAAACTGGAGGTGCTCATTTTCATCCTGGTCCATGATGGATACATGTGACCAGCAGCAATGGAAAGGAGCACTGCATACACAGATATGTCACTTATGTAAATCTACAACTGGGTTTGTTGGATAAGCAGTGCACTGTTCACAGGACTGGACGATTATATAGTAGTTCCATTTGGGTTGTAGTCTGTTCCTAAATTGTATTTTCACCCAGTTGGAGCTGCTTTGTACAAGGCCAGTTATGGAGAGCCCACATCTAAGTGAGTCTGTGTATGTCTCTTCTGCCAACAAACCAACTACAGTACAGACAAACCTACTGTAGTAGACCTACGGTATGCCAATCAGTTTTTCATATGACATTTTTTTCTAGACATTAGGCCGGCCCATAGTCACATTGAAAATGTAATCCAATCTTTAGAGCAATATGCATATGGGGATTATATACAGTATTTTCTTATGTTTGTAGTATTCTGTTTTGTTATATGAAGCTAAACTTAATTGGTAGGTTGAAAGAATACTGTGTCCTGAGGTACCCTGGTACTTGAGGTGAAGTCTGGTTTTGCAGCAAACAGCCTTTAAATCACACACTTACTCAAGAAATGTTCAATCTGCAAATTGGCCTCTCTCTTTTATTTATTTATCCGTCTTTAATCGAGAGTAGTATTCTGTCTGAGCATTGGGGGTGATGTCATTTGTTTTTTAAGAGTGCCAGTGGTGAAGAGTATGGCTTACCTCATGCTAAAATACTAATTCAAGGTAGACATGGTAGGTTTTTGAGCTCGAATGACCAAGAAATCTGTCTGTGTAAGTCTGGTGTCATGGTATACGGGAAAGGTTTCCAACCATTCTATTAACTTCATAGGCACAATCCAACCTAGAACACTTGAGATCCTTAAACTCAATTCTTACATTTCTTTTATTTTCTTCGACCTTTGTCCTATGTGTTTTTATGTTCCAGCACTAGTATACTAAAGAGAATGTCCTCATTTGAAAATGTTACGGATTGAGTATTTGAGTCCTTTTAAGACTCTTAACATAGTTTGAGGATTAGGATCAATGTTGTTTTTAATCTGAACATTTTAACAATTCATTCCTGAATTCCGCCTCTTAATGACTCAAATGATGTTTTATTCATTTGTAAAGGACATAAAACCATATAATTGAGAGATGGCCTACTGAGATATTACAGCTTGTTATATACTGCGTGTTTCGATAATGCAGAGCGTCTCTGCTATTGGATATTTTTTTTCCTATTAATAAACATACCTAGGCCATATGGTTTAAAAAAAATCACAACATGCACCTAAAATTAACCTTACTAATAGCAATGTTGGGCAATTTGGAAAGTCATAGTTAGTCAATAAATAGTATAATAATACTCATAGGAAAATGTTACATCTTTAGCTCAAGATCTGTGGATACTATGCGATTAGAAAGGTAAAAAAGAGGGGCCTCCCGGGTGGCGCAGTGGTTAAGGGCGCTGTACTGCAGCGCCAGCTGTGCCATCAGAGTCCTGGGTTCGCGCCCAGGCTCTGTCGTAACCGGCCGCGACCGGGAGGTCCGTGGGGCGACGCACAATTGGCCTAGCGTCGCCCGGGTTAGGGAGGGCTTGGTCGGTAGGGGTGTCCTTGTCTCATCGCGCACCAGCGACTCCTGTGGCTAGCCAAGGTGGCCAGGTGCACGGTGTTTCCTCCGGCGCATTGGTGCGGCTGGCTTCCGGGTTGGATGTGCGCTGTGTTAAAGAAGCAGCGGCTTGGTTGGTTGTGTATCGGAGGACGCATGACTTTCAACCTTCGTCTCTCCCGAGCCCGTACGGGAGTTGTAGCGATGAGACAAGATAGTAGCTACTACAACAATTGGATACTACGAAATTGGGGAGAAAAAGGGGTAAAATTCAAAAAAAAAAAAAAAAAGAAGAAAGGTAAAAAAGCACAATTGAAAAATATATGGCACATGGAAACCAATCGAGGGTGGTCTATGGTGATAGGTGGGATGAGGGATGGGATTAAAGAGGTCTATGGTGATAGGTGGGATGGGCTGAGAGTGGCTGAGGGGTGGGATTAAAGAGCTTATGTTTGGTAATGTATTATTGTTATGACTGCTTAATATACCATGTACCTGTACCATGTACAGTTGAAGTCGGAAGTTTACATACACTCCACACATTTTTTGTTAGTTTTGGCAAGTCGGTTAGGACATCTACCTTGACACAGTAATTTTTCCAACAATTGTTAACAGACAGAATATTTTACTTAATTCACTGTATCACAATTCCAGTGGGTCAGAAGTTTACATACGCTAAGTTGACTATGCAGAAGCTTCTGATAGGCTAATTGACATCCTGAGTCAATTGGAGGTGTACCTGTGGATGTATTTCAAGGCCTACCATCAAACTCAATGACTTGACATCATGGGAAAATCAATAAGAAATCAGCCAAGACCTCAGAAAAAAAATTGTGGACCTCCACAAGTCTGGTTCATCCTTGGGAGCAATTTCCAAACGCTGTTCATCTGTACAAACAATAGTACGCAAGTATAAACACCATGGGACCACTCAGCCGTCATACCGTTCAGGAAGGAGATGCGTTCTGTCTGCTAGAGATGAATGTACTTTGGTGCGAAAAGTGCAAATCAATCCCAGAACAACAGCAAAAGACCTTGTGAAGATGCTGGAGGAACCAGGTACAAAAGTATCTAGATCCATAGTAAAACGAGTCCTATATCGACATAACCTGAAAGGCTACTCAGCAAGGAAGAAGCCACTGCTCAAAAACCGCCATAAAAAAGCCAGACGACGGTTTGCAACTGCACATGGGGACGAAGATCGTACTTTTTGGAGAAATGTCCTCTGGTCTGATAAAACAAAAATAGAACTGTTAGGCCAAAATGACTTTCATTATGTTTGAAGGAAAAAAGTGGAAGGCTTGCAAGCCGAAGAACACCACCCCAACCGTGAAGCACAGGGGTGGCAGCTGCAGGAGCGACTGGAGCACTTCACAAAATGTATGGTATCATGATGATGGAAAATTCTGTGGATATATTGAAGCAACATCTCAAGATATCAGTCAGGAAGTTAAAGCTTGGTCGCAAATGGGTCTTCCAAATGGACAATGACCCCAAGCATACTTCCAAAGTTGTGGCAAAATGGCTTAAGGACATAAAGTCCAGGTATTGGAGTTGCCATCACAAAGCCCTAACCTCAATCCTATAGAAAATTTGTGGGCAGAACTGAAAAAATGTGTGCGAGCAAGGAGGCCTACACACCTGATTCAGTTACACCAGCTCTGTCAGGAGGAATGGGCCAAAATTCACCCAACTTATTGTGGGAAGCTGGTGGAAGGCGACCTGAAACATTTGACCCAAGTTAAACAATTTAAAAGCAATGCTACCAAATACTAAATGAGTGTATGTAAACTTCTGACCCACTGGGAATGTGAGGAAAGAAATAAAAGTTGAAATAAATCATTCTCTCTACTATTATTCTGACATTTCACATTCTTAAAGTAAAGTGATCCTAACTGACCTCAGAAAGGGAATTTTTAATAATTATGTATATTTTATTTTAAAAAAAGAACATATGTAGGCCTACCTGTCAGTGTTTCCACAGCATTCATTTTGCTATGGTGCTG
Source organism: Oncorhynchus clarkii lewisi (assembly GCF_045791955.1). NCBI lineage: Eukaryota > Metazoa > Chordata > Actinopteri > Salmoniformes > Salmonidae > Oncorhynchus > Oncorhynchus clarkii. The sequence continues at coordinate 23,471,832 of NC_092166.1, read as the reverse complement.
CAACACAACATTTTTATTGCCCCCAGTTTTTTAACATCATAGTACACTAGTATGTGGACACCCCTTCAAATTAGTGGACTTGGCTATTTCAGCCACACCCGTTGATGTCAGGCGTATGCAATTGTGCCATGCAATCTCCATAGACAAACATTGGAAGTAGAATGGCTCATACTGAAGAGCTAAGTGACTTTCAACGTGGCACCATCATAAGATGCCACCTTCCCAACAAGTTAGTTCATCAAATTTCTGCCCTGCTAGAGCTGCCTCGGTGTCCTGAAGCGTGTAGCGCGTAAAATTGTTTGTCCTCGGTTGCAACACTCACTACCGAGTTCCAAACTGCCTTTAGAAGCAACACCAGCACAAGAACAGCTCGTCGGGAGCCTCGTGAAATGGGTTTCCATGGCCGAGCTGCTGCACGCAAGCCTAAGATCACCATGCGCAATGCCAAGCTTCAGCTGGAGTGGTGTAAAGTTTGCCACCATTGGACTCTGGAGCAGTGGAATCGCATTCACCATCTGGCAGTCAGACGGACGAATATGGGTTTGGCACATGCCAGGAGAACGCTAGCTGCCTTAATGCATAGTGCCAACTGTAAAGTTTGGTGGATGAATAATGCTCTGGAGCTGATTTTCATGGTTCGGGCTCGGCCCCTTTGTTCCAGTGAAGGGAAATCTTAACACTACAGCATACATTCTAGACAATTCTGTGCTTCCAACTTTGTAGCAACAGTTTGGAGCATGACAGTTTCAGCATGACAATGCCCCTGTGCACAAAGAGATGACCATATAGAAATGGTTTGTCGAGATCAGTGTGGAAGATCTTGACTGGCCTGCACAGAGCCCTGACCCATTCGAACACCTTTGGGATGAATTGGAACGCTGATTGCGAGCCAGGCCTAATCACCCAACATCAGTGCCCGACCTCACTAATGTTCTTGTGGCTGAATGGAAGCAAGTCCCCACAGCAATGTTCCAAGATCTAGTGGAAAGCCTTCCCAGAAGAGTGGAGGCTGTTATAGCAGTAAAGGTGGGACCAACTTCATAATAATGCCCATGAGTTTGGAATGAGATGTTCGACGAGCAGGTGTCCACATACTTTTTGGCCATATAGTGTATTTCTACAAACATACTTTCGATAATCTGTCCACCTGCAACATCGTTCTAAAGGTTATTTAGCTTTTTGGAACTTTGTCATTCCTCCTCAGACCTCACCCAGTCAAGTCTCACTCCTCCTCCTCCTTAACCGTAGCTTTTTATGCTAATCTCATGCTATTCTACACATTTTGCCATGAGGCTGAGAGAAAGTTTTGCAGTTTTAAAGCTGTTTTCTACTGGTAAAACATTTTTTTTTTTACTGTAATTCTAAACATTTAGAATTTTGATATTGTAACTTCCATCCCTCTCCTCGCCCCTCTGAACACGTCGACAACAGTCACCCTCGAAGCATCATTACCTATCGCTCCAGAAAAGCCGCAGCTCTTGGAAAGCCAAGGAAACAACTACTTCAAGGTCTCAGAGCGAGTGACATCCCCGATTGAAACGCTACTAGTGTGCACCGCTAATAGCTATCTCAGGGATGGGCAACTTAATAGACTCGATCCTCTCAATCCGTATATGACGTGAGACACATTTGACAGAAGTACCCAAAGTAACAAAAATTCTAGTATCGAATCGTTTTTCATGTTCGAATATCGAAAAAGTACTGAAGTTTCGGTATACCATGCAACACTAGTTGAGAGAAGATTTAGCAATTTTATAACACATTTCATGCAATTCTACTAATTTTGCCATGGGGCGGAGAGGGAAACGTGCTGTTTTACCGCACATTTTCTGCAATTCTACACATTTTGCCATAGGGTGGAGATAATTGTTTGCAGTTTTTAATATGATATCTGAGTGAGACTGACTAACAAAATCAATGGGGGCCCCTCCGGCCTGTAATTCCACCATGATAACAAGTTTAGATGGCTGGATGCTAAACTTAGCAATGTAAAAAAGGTTAGCTGACATGGGCTAATTGAGTGACTCTCAGTAACTGGCATAACAAGAGTAAAACTACTGATGCACAACCAAATTTCAAATTGCACCTTGTGTAGTCTACTATTCTAACTCACAACAGTAAGTTGAGACCCCGACTGAGTTCCTAAAAATAATTATAATTGAAAAACAACACACTTTTTGGGGGGGTGGGTATTGATCCGAGGGCCTTCAAAATGCGGGTTGCATGGGCCACAAGTTCCCTATCCCCGAGCTAGCCATTTCACACCGGTTGCCCTATGGATTAGTTTATACGTCATTCTACAAAAATTGATCTGTGCCCAGTGGGATGTGTTCATGACTTTAGTACAACATGTGGTTAAGCAAGGTGAATAAATATTAATGCCAGAGTAGTACAGGTAGCAGTGCTTCCTCTAGAAAACACATTTTGTACTAAAGTCATGAACACATCCCACTGGGCACAGACGTCAATTCAACATCTATTTCACGTTGGTTCAGGAAACAATCTGAAATGTCAACCACATACAGTGGGGAGAACAAGTATTTGATACACTGCCAAATTTGCAGGATTTCCTACTTACAAAGCATGTAGAGGTCTGTAATTTTATCATAGGTACACTTCAACTGTGAGAGACGGAATCTAAAACAAAAATCCAGAAAATCACATTGTATGATTTTTAAGTAATTCATTTGCATTTTATTGCATGACATAAGTATTTGATACATCAGAAAAGCAGAACTTAATATTTGGTACAGAAACCTTTGTTTGCAATTACAGAGATCATACGTTTCCTGTAGTTCTTGACCAGGTTTGCACACACTGCAGCGGGGATTTTGGCCCACTCCTCCATACAGACCTTCTTCAGATCCTTCAGGTTTCGCTGGGCAATACGGACTTTCAGCTCCCTCCAAAGATTTTCTATTGGGTTCAGGTCTGGAGACTGGCTAGACCACTCCAGGACCTTGAGATGCTTCTTACGGAGCCACTCCTTAGTTGCCCTGGCTGTGTGTTTCGGGTCGTTGTTATGCTGGAAGACCCGGCCACGACACATCTTCAATGCTCTTACTGAGGGAAGGAGGTTGTTGGTCAAGATCTCGCGATACGTGGCCCCATCCATCCTCCCCAAAATACGTTGCAGTCGTCCTGTACCCTTTGCAGAAAAGCATCCCCAAAGAATTATGTTTCCACCTCCATGCTTCACGGTTGGGATGGTGCTCTTGGGGTTGTACTCATCCTTCTTCTTCCTCCAAACACGGCGAGTGGAGTTTAGACCTAGAAGCTCTATTTTTGTCTCATTAGACCACATGACCTTCTCCCATTCCTCCTCTGGATCATCCAGATGGTCATTGGCAAACTTCAGACGGGCCTGGACATGCGCTGGCTTGAGCAGGGGGACCTTGCGTGCGCTGCAGGATTTTAATCCATGACGGCGTAGTGTGTTACTAATGGTTTTCTTTGAGACTGTGGTCCCAGCTCTCTTCAGGTCATTGACCAGGTCCTGCCATGTAGTTCTGGGCTTCCTCATGATCATTGATGCCCCATGAGGTGAGATCTTGCATGGAGCCCCAGACCGAGGGTGATTGACCGTCATCTTGTACTTCTTCCATTTTCTAATAATTGCGCCAACAGTTGTTGCCTTCTCACCAAGCTGCTTGCCTATTGTCCTGTAGCCCATCCCAGCCTTGTGCAGGTCTACAATTGTATCCCCAATGTCCTTACACAGCTCTCTGGTCTTGGCCATTGTGGAGAGGTTGGAGTCTGTTTGATTGAGTGTGGACAGGTGCAGTTAATACAGGTAATGAGTGGAGAACAGGAGGGCTTCTTAAAGAAAAACGAACAGGTCTGTGAGAGCTGGAATTCTTACTGGTTGGTAGGTGATCAAATACTTATGTCATGCAATAACATGCTACTTAATTTCTTAAAAATCATACAATGTGATTTTTTTGGATTTTTGTTTTAGATTCCGTCTCTCACAGTTGAAGTGTACCTATGATAAAACATTATAGACCTCTACATGCTTTGTAAGTAGGAAAACCTGCAAAATTGGCAGTGTATCAAATACTTGTTCTCCCCACTGTACACAGAAATCCCATTCACTTGTTTTACTGTCACACTGGAATTAGTAGCCATTGTTGGTGTAAGAGCAGTTGCTGACCCATAAAGTTCAGCTGGCCCTACAGATGCTTGCCATTGGAAGACTGGTGGTGATAGGCACAGACGTCCAGAGGCAGAGAGGGAAACTCGGAGATTGCAATAAACTCTCCTACATGTTAATCCCCATTGAGGGACATTCCGTTTGCTTCCCAAATTGCACCCTATTCCTTATATAATTCACTACTTTTGACGACTGCGTCCCTCACTTCACATCCTCCTTAGTTAATGTATTCTGACCTGCATATGCTCTCTGTGCAACTAACCTGCATCGAAATGACTATGCAGACCATAGTGGCAGACTTAAATGTAGGCATAAGAGGCAATTGCCCCAGGCATCACATCAACGGGATTCGTGAGCCGGCATTATAATTTAAAAAATACGAGCCTCCCACCCCCCCAATCATTTCTTTCAATATGAATATAATCCAAGTGTATCTCATAATAATACAAAAAAAGTTTCATTAATCAGGAATTAATGTTAAGTGGCCTATTGACACTGTCAACCCTGCTATTTGAATAGCATGGAGCAAAAATCGGGTTGTCAAGTGGAGCCAATCAGGTTCTTTACTTCACATACATTGATGAGCTATCAAATATAGAGCACTAGAGCAGAATGAAGCCAAGTCATTCACGCGTCTGGACCGGAGTCTGGGCTACGGCTATCCACCGTCAAACGGCGATTTCTGAAGCAGCAGCAGCACAAGCTCCAATGTGCTCTGGGAGCAGCGACATACAACATAACTGTCATTACGGCACCTGCTTCAGTAGAGGGTCGTTTGACATCCTCCTTCTAGAGTAGAGAGAAAGAAACGGATACAGGGTAGAGAGTGAGATACTCCGAGATAAGCGAGTGGATATAGTCAGCCTACACCACAGGAACCTAAAGACAATTAATCCAATGGACATGATGCTGATGTCGATAAGACTTGCGCTTGTGGGCTTCATCTGCCTGTCTTTAGTATCCGCTGGCTTCGCCTGTGGTCCAGGTAGGGGATATGGAAAAAGAAGACATCCGAAAAAACTGAAGCCTTTGGCTTACAAGCAGTTCATTCCCAACGTGGCAGAGAAGACCCTTGGGGCCAGTGGCAAATACGAAGGGAAGATCACAAGGAACTCTGAAAGATTTAAAGACCTGACACCAAACTACAATCCTGACATTATTTTCAAAGATGAGGAAAACACTAATGCTGACAGACTTATGACACAGGTGGGGATAGTAAGACGTATAGTGAGACATTGAGTAAGCGCATGGAGATGCATCTTGTGAGTCCTGGGTGATCATTTGGCACGAGAATAATGAATGACAGCTCAGTTTGAAGTGACAGTTGTTAAACATCGACGAATGACATTTATGGTTACTATGCAAACCTATGTAGGCTTTGATAGTTTGAAATGGCTTAAAATAGATCTATGCACCATATCGGACTATTTCTGTATATGGACAGTTCTACCCTTTATGTCTCCAGTTGGGCTTATCCGAGCATGAAAATTAAGACGTCGTTATGGATGCCCCGTGCACGACTGCTACAACTCATTAAAGGGGTTGGTTCTAGACGGTTAATGTTAGGCTAGGATACACTTGAACTATAGACTACCCCCCCTTCCTCCCTCCCTCAGTCGTTCAGTAAGTCTCTATGATCTATCAATAACAAGTTATCCTTTCAGCTGGACCCATAACAATAGCCTACATCTCTGCCTCTGTTTATCTGTCTGTCTCTGTCTGTATATCGCTCTCATTCTTTCTTTCTTTCCCTCTCTCTCGCTTAAACACACGGACGCAGAAAGAGAGAGAGAGAGAGAGAGGATTCCTTCTGAATTTGACTCTGATATTTAAACTTAATTCTGATGTGTAGATGGGTCAACTGATTTTAGTTGATGTAATAGTATATATAATTTGTAATTATATCCTAAACAGTTGCGGTATGTATTGCCTGTGGATCTATGCTTAATTTGCATAGTTCGGAGGCAGGAGCCCAAGACCTATATAGACAACTTTTTCCTCTAATTATGACTTGTTAAAATCTGACTGAACAATAGCCTACTTTTTAGTACCACTCAGTTATCGATCGAAAGTGGCTTGGGATTTGTGTATGTTTTAATTTGACCGATGACAGCCGCAGGGTCTCTGGGGTGGTCAGTTGCATTTGATGTTCGTTCAAGCGTGCAATGAAAGTTATGCAACCTCTACAATAATGAGCCTCACACATATGATGAGAATCATAAAAAATAATGTTACATATTTTTCTGACATTAAAGGCCGTGCCTTTCAAATCGAAAAATGAATCAACAGATGCTTTTATATACGACTCTGTCTTCACCCTGTCTTGTACATGAGTGTGTGTGTGCGTGTGAGACCCTCCTGTTTAACCCCTTGTGTTTCACGATATCTCAATTATCTTTCTCTCCTTTTCAGAGATGTAAGGACAAACTGAACTCTTTGGCCATTTCAGTCATGAATCAGTGGCCGGGAGTGAAGCTGCGCGTGACAGAAGGCTGGGACGAGGATGGACACCATTTCGAGGAATCTTTACACTATGAAGGAAGGGCTGTGGATATCACCACCTCTGACAGAGATAAAAACAAGTATGGAATGTTATCCAGGCTCGCAGTGGAGGCGGGATTCGACTGGGTCAATTATGAATCCAAAGCCCATATTCATTGTTCTGTGAAAGCAGGTAAATAACAAATGAACAAATAATAATAATAATACTGTATGTACATTTGAAATGTTGTCCAAAAAATGTCAACATTATTTCCACAACCGTTCATGAACTGTTTACTACATACGTAGTACGTAGCTATGCCAAGAAAACAATTTATTCGTTAAGTTTTGTGTTCGATAGGCCTATGTATGTGCCTTGTTGTTACAAAGTTATAAGACAATGCCTGTGACTCATGTTGCAGTGTAGCCGATCAACTGCTATGCCCCATTTGTTAGAGCAGTAGGTCCCATATTTGTCCAGTTCATTCGGTTTACATTTATAAATGTAAATGGCAATAGTGACTTGGTCCAAATTCTGTATTATTTAATTATATTTATTCTCCGCTCTTCTCTAGAAAATTCAGTTGCTGCAAAATCGGGTGGCTGCTTCCCAGGATCCGCCTCAGTTCTTCTCGAGGATGGTCGGAGCAAGCTGGTAAAGGAACTGGAGGTGGGCGACAAAGTGTTAGCTGCAGACAAAGAAGGACATATTGTATCTAGCGATTTCCTTATGTTCATGGACCGAGATCCAGTAACAAGTCGAGAATTTTATGTTTTTGAAACGGAGAAGCCCAACAGAAAGTTAAGACTGACGCCGGCACACCTTGTCTTCGTCACCAATAACGTTACGGATGGCGATATGACTGCAGTGTTTGCCAGTAATGTAAAACCTGGGCAACAGGTGTTTGTCGTGGACGAGGCACTAGACCACCTAAAGGCAGTCACTGTGGAAAGGATTTACGTGGAAGAATACGAGGGATCTTATGCACCAGTGACTTCACAAGGAACCATCATAGTTGACCATGTTTTGGCGAGCTGTTACGCGGTAATCGAGGACCACAAATGGGCGCACTGGGCATTTGCACCAGTCCGGTTGGGTCACGCGTTGATGTCTTTGACAGGTCTAGTCAAAGAGCGCGAGGAAATCCCTCAGAGAGATGGAATAGACTGGTACTCAGACATTCTATACCACATAGGGACATTGCTGCTGGACAGAAACTCCTTTCATCCCCTTGGAATGTCACAAAGTTGAGACCATTTCAAAGACACAATGTTCTTAAATATGGAAATACTTTTGGGCACTGGAGCCATACATGTATATTCTTATTTATTCTCTTATGTATTCCTCCTATCATGAACCAGTCGAATTTATTCGTCTAGAATAGTGTGAAAAATCTGTGACAAATGTATTTCTAAACATGTTTTTTTTTTAAATGATTGTTTAATGTTATGTGAACTGACTTATATTTTCATGGATGAACATGAAGCATTGCCTCAATAAATTATATTTGTGTACATGTAGCTTGTATGTTAGCCTGAACAAATACATTCTCACATTTCGTTTTCCAAAATCCCCAATACATAGTTCAAAAACAGAAAAATTAGTTATCCTATGAAATAAGTGCCTTTATGTCTGTAAATGCATAAATGCTCAAGCCTACTGAAAACGATTAGTCGAATTCAAGGAGTGCAAAAAACTTTGTAAATCGTTGATATAATAGTCTACAGTAGGCCAATTTTGCCAAATTCCTTTCAGATTAAGCATTGTTTAAAAATCTGTATTTCATATAGCATAGCTCAACTTGTGTCCCCTCAGAGTTATTTGGTACTATCAGAAATATTTCTGTGCCTGCTGATTCTAAATCAATCCATGGAGCAACTGGAGCCTCTGGTGGCCACGAACCACCCACATCATCTGATCAAAGCTACCACTTTGACCCTGCAAGAAAACACCTGTTCGATATAAGAGTAGGCCTACTGATATTATAATATTCTCAGTTATTTAATTGGTTCTTCAAAATGGCTCTCAAATTCTTAATGAAAAGTTCATTAATAAATGAATGAGAGAATGCATCAGGGAGCCCATAGCCCAACCTAACAGGTTGACTCGATTTTCTTAAATTGGTCAGGTTACGAAGTCAAGAAAACCGCTGGCCTAGAGTGCTAGACTTGGCTACATCGCCTAACCAGTCATGGTAATATTAGGATGCTCACAATAATACTGCTCCCTTTTGACACACTTGGCAGTTGGTCAAACAGATGTCATGTTAAGAACTGAATCACACAACTTAATCAATAATTGCTCAGTCTGTTATCAACCACAACCTCCAACATGCTTTGCAAAAAACTAATGGCAGACATTTCCTTAAAGCTCCCATGTTGTATTTGTAAATCATCACTGTATATCTAATAAATCACTGTGTGTGTTTATTTCAGGAAAATAACTCGAAATATATATTTTTTATAATTTATTTCCCTGATCCTCCTTTTGCCATTGAAATGCTCAGTCTGATCGTGTGCGCGTCAATACAAATTTGAATATATTTACATACACAGCCCTGATTGGCAGATAGGATGACTAGATCCTACCCTGCTTACCCCTTCAAAGTAGAGGGTTACATATGCAAATAAAAGATGAATGGTCATTGGTCAGAATAATCACATCAGAGTGTGATGTCGTGATCTGGGCCCCCCCAAAAAATCCCACCTGAACAGGTTGAAATTCCAGCCATTTTTTTTCCAAACAGCACTTACACAAAAAAATATTTTAATAATTTTCACAAATTCAGTGTGGAAATATATATATATAAAAAAAGGAAAATCACGTTAACTGCACTGCCTCTCTTTAACCGACAGAAATCACACAAAAAAAAATCCAATACTTTTTAGTCACTATATTTGTCCATTTATAGAGTACAGCATTGTATTTATTATATGTTTGAGCAGAATATGACCTTAGACAGAGTAAAATGTTGGTATGCCCATAACTGAATCCCCTCTCTTCCAGAACTGTGTCATTTTCAGTGGTGTAAAGTACTTAAGTTTTACTTTCAAGTATTTTTACTTAAGTCGTTTTTGGGGGTATCTGTACTTTTATTCTGCCCTTGAGTTGCGTTCCCATGCAAAACTAGACAGATAGCTAACAACTAAGTCTTCAATAAAACTCCCAAGGCGTGACTTTTCTTGAATTAATATATTGAAAAAGTTTATGTTGTGAAAATACAGAAAATATACTTTAGTATTGAATTCACAACAACATACTGTAGCTGTACATTACACATTTGAAGAAGTTGCATAAATACAAAGCACGTGCTAAGGTACCATGCATCTGGCATGATGCCAAACCACATAGCTAATTGTTACTCATATGGTAATTGGCTAACTCCTCTCATTCCTCTAATAATGTACAACCATCTATGTAGAATAACAAAGCATATTACACTATAAACAGTAACAAAACTACAGTATTGTATATTTTACCATTTGTTTGCATGACACACGAGCAAAGTAATACAGCTAACGACATACATGAAAGGCATTGCCATTTGTGTGAGTAAATGCAACCAACATTGATATGTAAGCAACTCTATCAATAACAAGATTATCATCATTAGCTAAATACTTGAATCGAACTTACAAATATTTTCCAAGGCTGAAATGAAGCGTGACAAGAAATAACTACACTGAAAGACCTGACCGTAGCGTTGTTTTTAGCTGTGCGGAACAATTCTCTACTTCCTGTTTGCGTAAAGTCTAAGTACCAGAAAGCTCCACTAGGGGGAAAATATCACCATTGAACACAATGAAAATAAATTTTAACCATGGTAATAAAATAATCTGTTACCTTCTAACAGGATGGCAGCACAACTTTACTCTGCTGTTTGTCTTTTTGACAACTTTTACTTCACTATGTTCCTAAAGAAAATAATGCATTTTTTACTACATACATTTTCCCTGACACCCAAAAGTACTTGTTACATTTTGACAGGAAAATGGTTAAATTCATGCACTTATAAAGAGAACTTCCCTGGTCATCCTTACTGCCTCTGATCTGGCAGACTCACAAAACACAAACACTTTCATTTGTAAATTAAGGTCTGAGTGTTGGAGTGTGCCCCTGGCTTTCTGTAAATAGAAAATCTAATACAAATTGTGCCATATGAGTTTGCTTAATAAGGAATTTGTAATTATTAATACTTTTACTTTAGATACTTAATTATATTTTAGCAATTCCATTTCATTTTGATACTTAAGTATATTTTAAACCAAATACTTTCAGACTTTTACTGAAGTAGTATTTTACTGGGTGACTTTCAATTTTACTTGAGTCATTTTCTGTTAATGTATCTTTACTTTAAGTATGACATTTGAGCACTTCTTCCACCACTGGTCATTTTTCACATTACTTTTTTTCTGTTCAGAATGTGAACCAGCAGTATTTTCTGTTCCCTTCAGTACTATGCAGCATTGCCCACAAGGTGGTGCTATGCACTAAACATAAAATCGTCCAGGGAGCATTTCTGTTGTGGGTGTAATGGGGGTGTTGGGCCATTGTCACTGAAAAATAAATAGGCCAATCCCATAAAAAGCAAGCACTATATAAAAATACCCCCAGTAGCTACATGTTTTCACCACCTGTCCAACTGCTCTAGGAGCCATTCTATCTTTGAGAAGTTTATGGCCAACCAGTAATAATGTGAAGTCTGTTGTGGCATGAAAGAATGCCCCGTTGGCTCCTGTAGAGGTAACTACCTATGAAACTCCACTAGCACAAGATGAGAGCAATTCAGGACGCGTCCACATAGAATTGTCTTTCCAGACGTAGATCTGAATTGAAGACAAGTAACAAGGAGCATCATTGCATATAACAATTCAAATCAAATTTTATTTTTCACATGCGTTGAATCCAACAGGTTGTAGTAGACCTTAACGTAAAATGCAGGGGTACAGGTTAGGTGAGGTAATTGATGTAATATGTACATGTAGGTAGGAGTAAAGTGACTATGCATAGACAATAGATAGTAAACAGCAAGTAGCAGCAGTGTAAAAAAAAACAGGGGGATGTAGCCATTTGATTAGCTGTTCAGCAGTTTTGTGGCTTGGGGGTAGAAGTTGTTAAGAAGCCTTTTGGACCTAGACTTGGCACTCCGGTACCGCTTGCCGTAGCAGAGAGAACAGTCTATGACTAGGGTGGCTGAAGTATTTGGCCATTTTTAGGGCCTTCCTCTGACACCACTTGGTATAGAGGTCCTGGATGGCAGGAAGCTTGGTCCCAATAATGTACTGTGCCGTACGCATTAATCCTTGTGATGCCTTGCGGTCGGAGGCCGAGCAGTTGCCATACCAGGCGGTGATGCAACCAGTCAGGATGCTCTCGATAGTGCAGCTGTAGAACTGTTTGAGAATCTGAGGACCCAAGCCAAATCTTTTCAGTCTCCTGAGGGGGAATAGGCATTGTCGTGCCCTCTTCACGAATGTCTTGGTGTGTTTGGACCATGATAGTTTGTTGGTGATGTGGACACCAAGGAACTTGAAGCTCTCAACCTGCTCAACTACAGCCCCGCTGATGAGAATGGGGGCGTGCTTGGCCCTCATTTTCATGTGGTCCACGATCATCTCCTTTGTCTTGATCACATTGAGGGAGAGGCTGTGTTTAGTCCCAGGGTCCTTAGCTTAGTGATGAGCTTTGAGGGCACTATGGTGTTGAACGCTGAGCTGTAGGTGTACAGTAGGTGTTCCTTTTATCCAGGTGGGAAAGAGATTGCATCATATGTGGATCTGTTGGGGCGGTATGCAAATTGGAGTGGTCTAGGGTTTCTGGGATGATGGTGTTGATGTGAGCCATGACCAGCCTTTCAAAGCACTTCATGGCTACAAATGGGAGTACTACGGATCGGTAGTCATTTAAGCATGTTACCTCGGTGTTCTTGCTTGAACCACACACAAAAAAAGAACCATATGCTCTCTCCTCTCACCTGTGCTAACATATCCTGTTCACCTCCCACTGAGCACCAACTGGTTGAATCAACATTGTTTCAATGTAATTTTTCAACATATTGTGGTGTGGAATCTAAATACAAAATACATTGGATTTGAAAAAAGTCATCAATGTACAAAAACTGTTTAGGCAGTTTTTATGAGAGTGAAATGTCTAAAACAGGATTATGTTATCATGGTAACCAATTTTCAACATAGACAAATCTTGTATAAAATAGGTTGAATTTATACCTTTGAAATAGCATCAGATCTCCAACGTTACATCCACTATAAGAAAAAAAAACTATTGGCTGGGCAGCAAATAATACTGGAAAATGGATCTATCAAGAGCTATCCCTTTGGTCCCCTATCCAGGGTTTTAACCATGCGCAGCCCTGCTTACCATATTTGTCACTGACTATTACTAATGTGCTATCATGAGAATAATTGTTGAGAAACCTCAACTTAAAAACTGAAAAGATTCACTGTTGCTGTCAAAGTAATTCCAAAAGGTTAGGTTTAAAGAATGTTACATTTAGCAGACACTGTTATCCAGAGCGATTTACAGTAGTGAGTGCATACTGTTCAGTTTCATTAGTACTGGTCCCCCGTGGGACACAAACCCACAACCCTGGCGTTGCAAGTGCCATGCTCTACCAACTGAGCCATGCGGGACCGAGCAAATTAAAATGTTAACACTACATCAATCATATATCAATAATTCTATTTAGGCCTATATAGCATTTGTGAAGTCATCAGCAGCTATTGTTTAAATTTAACCCAGGATTCAACTAAAAATAGACAATACGTATACAGTACATTTGGAGAGTACTCAGACCCCTTGACTTTTTCCACATTTTGTTACATTACAATCTTATTCTAAAATGGGTTAAATTGTTTTTTCCCCTTATCAATCTACACCCAATACCCAATATGGGGAGCGTCACTGCACAGCTATTTCCAGGTCTCTCCAGAGATGTTCAATCGGGTACAAGTCCCGGCTCAAGAACATTCAGAGACTAGGCCCGAAGCAACTCCTGCGTTGTCTTGACTGTGTGCTTAGGGTTGTTGTCCTGTTGGAAGGTGAGCCGTTGTCCCAGTCTGAGGTCCTGAGCACTCTGGAGCAGGTTTTCATCAAGGATCTCTGTACTTTGCTCCGTTCATCTTTCCCTCGATCCTGGCTAGTCTCCCAGTCCCTGCCGCTGAAAAACATCCCCACAGCATGATGCTGCCACCACCATGCTTCACTGTAGGGATGGTGCCAGGTTTCCTCCAGACGTGAAGCTTGGCATTCCGGCCAAAGAGTTCAATCTTGGTTTTATCAAACCAGAGTATCTTGTTTCTCATAGTCTGAGAGTCCTTTAGGTGCCCTTTGGCAAACTCCAAGTGGGCTGTCATGTACATTTTACTGAGGAGTGGCTTTCGTCTGGCCACTCTACCATAGAGGAGTGCTGCAGGGATGTCTGTCCTTCTGGAAGGTTCCCCCAATTCCACAGAGGAACTCTGGAGCTCTGTCACCATCAGGTTCTTGGTCACCTCCCTGACGAAGGCCCTTCTCCCCCGATTGCTCAGTTTGGCCGGGCAGCCAGCTCTAGGAAGAGTCTTGGTCGTTCAAAAATTCTTCCATCTAAGAAAGATGGAGGTCACGGTGTTCTTGGGGACCTTCAATGCTGCAGAAATGTTTTGGTACCCTTCGCCAGGTCTGTGCCTGGACACAATCCTGTCGGAGCTCTACGGACAATTCCTTCAACCCAATGGCTTGGTTTTTGCTCTGACATGCACTGTCAACTGTGGGACCTTATATTGACAGGTGTGTGCCTTTCCCAAATCATGTCCAATCAATTGAATTTACCACAGGTGGACTCCAATCAAGTTGTAGAAATATCTCAAGGATGATCCTGATCTCAATTTAGTCTCATAGCAAAGGGTCTAAATACTTGTGTAAATAAGGCATTTGTTTTTTAATAGATTTGCAAATATTCTAAAAACCTGTTTTCGCTTTGTCATTATGGGGTATTGTGTGAAGATTGAAGAGGAAAATGTTTTATTGAATCCATTTTAGAATAAGTCTGTAACGTAACAAATTGTGGAAAAAGTCAAGGGGTCTGAATACTTTCCGAATACACTGTAGGTCTAGGGTTTAAAGCTTTGGTTGATTCCAAATGTATATTTAAATGTTAGATATACAGTACGTCTCTATCTCAACCACAAATCAAAGTTAATTTAACCCCCTAAGGTCGATGTCCTTGCCCCCGCGGAAATCTAATTAGCATGATACAAAAAAATCCCCATAAAAATCTGTCCATTTAAACTAGAGATTTCTGTCTTTTTGCATTGGATGCATCTCAATCCACTGCATCCGCCTTAAACATTTACGGAAGTATACATGGAGACCAGTGGAGGCTGCTGAGGGGAGGACGGCTCATAATAATGGCTGGAATGGAGTCAATGTAATGGTATCAACCATCATACCCTGATGAAGACAGCTTGGCTGTCGAAACGTTGGTAATTCAATTTTTGCATCTGAGCTCCTAGAGTGTGCGGCTCTGTAATTTTCAAGTTTTCTACTCCGCTAGCCAGCACCTCGCCTAAATAGGTGTGCGTTTCTTTTTCTTCTCGATCAACCACATAGAAACCACGTGTTTGAGGTGTTAGCATTCCACTGACTCCATTCCAGCCATTATTATGAGCCGTCCTCCCCTCAGCAGCCTCCACTGATGAACTGTTTAGTGCCAAAAGTAATGTAAAAAAATATATATAATGTTTCCTGATCTTTCTTGTATCTCTCAGATATATGAAAGACAATTCAGAACAAACTTCCTTTTGATTTATTTTTTGTGACTATCTATCTGTTGTTCCATGTCGTGCCTCTGTTATTCAATGCGTTTGTAGCATTTTGGACTAATAGCAGTAAGGCCCCAAAACATTTGATCAAATAATTGTTTCAAGGAGTCTTAAAATTCTAAAACAAATAGCAAAATGATCCTTAGTAGAACCCCCTCCCCAGGCGTAGACAGGGTTTAGACTTATTGGTTTAAAAATCCAATCAAACTTTACTGAAAGTGAATTTCAAATTTAATTTAGTTCTATTCTCTAACTTAGATTTTTGGTTGAAATGGAGACGTGAATCCAACATAACAATTATTAATTTGTAGACAAACTGAAATTAAAGCCAGACTAAGTCAGTGGCACAGATGGAACTATCCAAGCAGAAGCTACATCTCCTTCAAATGTTAATTTTTGGCTGCATTGATAACCAAACACAATTCAATATCACTTTTGCAATACAGTAATTAGCCTATTAACTTGCCAATGATTTAACAAATAATAATGTATGTTGGATTCATGTCTCCAACTCAACCATAAAATAAAAGAATAAGATTAAACCATTACCTCAAATGGAACTATCCAAGCAGTAGATATCAACATTTATTAAAGGAGATGTCGGCTATCTACTGCTTGGATAGCCTACATCTCCTTTAAATGTTGATATATCTACTGCTTGGATAGTTCCATTTCAGCTAACGGTTTAATCTTATTCTTTAACTTTCATTTTTGGTTGAGTTGGAGACGTGAATCCAACATACAGTATCATTTGTTAAATCATTGGCAAGTTAATAGGCTATGGGCTGTTTTACTCATTTTAAGGTTGAATATATACTGTTGCATTAGTTTGTAAGATAACTTTAGGCTATTTACTGTATTGCAAAAGCGATATTGAGTTGTGTTTGGTTGACAACACAGCCTACATTTCCTTTCAATGTTGATATTTGGTTGTGTTGTCAACCAAACACAATATTACTTGTTTAATACAGTAAATAGCCTAAAGTTAAGTCTATCTTACAAATTAATGTAACATTATTTATTCAACCTTAAAATGCATAAAAACTGCCAATAGCCACATTTAGGTTACCGTAACTATAATTGTCTTCTTGTAATTATAGAAAGAGTGCATGTTCAAGATATCATACAAAGTCGCAGGTTTGTGGAGTTCTCCACAATTTCTGTAATAATATGCACAGAATCTCAAGCACTGATCACTTGCACCATGTACTTTTAATGTAATCTCAACTGCAATCCAGGTAATTTGGTTCTGCTATTAGATGAAGCACAGTGACAACACATTAGGTTGACAATGTATTCAGATTTTAACTTTGAAGTGCTTTTAAATGATTGAAAGTGCAGTGATAACATTTAGGTGACAACTAAACCAAAAACCAAACATTGTTTTCCATTGGAATTTGGTTGTGCTTTTATATGGTTTAAAGCATAGTGATAGCACATCGGGAATTCAACAAACTTTTGGCTGTCTTTTTGAGTGTGTGAATATAGGCTGTAATCTCATTGATCAACATCTCAACCAAATATGACCCAATTGTCCACATTGAAATGACTGTTGTGTGCAGAGTGGGCTGTGTACCTACAGTGGGGCAAAAAAGTATTTAGTCAGCCACCAATTGGGCATGTTCTCCCACTTAAAAAGATGAGAGAGGCCTTTAATTTTCATCATAGGTACACTTCAACTATGACAGACAAAATGAGAAGAAAAAAAATCCAGAAAATCACATTATAGGATTTTTATGAATTTATTTGCAAATTATGGTGGAAAATAAGTATTTGGTCACCTACAAACAAGCAAGATTTCTGGCTCTCATAGACCTGTAACTTCTTCTTTAAGAGGCTCCTCTGTCCTCCACTCGTTACCTGTATTAATGGCACCTGTTTGAACTTGTTATCAGTATAAAAGACACCTGTCCACAACCTCAAACAGTCACACTCCAAACTCCACTATGGCCAAGACCAAAGAGCTGTCAAAGGACACCAGAAACAAAATTGTAGACCTGCACCAGGCTGGGAAGACTGAATCTGCAATAGGTAAGCAGCTTGGTTTGAAGAAATCAACTGTGGGAGCAATTATTAGAAAATGGAAGACATACAAGACCACTGATAATATCCCTCGATCTGGGGCTCCACCCCGTGGGTTCAAAATGATCACAAGAACGGTGAGCAAAAATCCCAGAACCACATGGGGGGACCTAGTGAATGACCTGCAGAGAGCTGGGACCAAAGTAACAAAGCCTACCATCAGTAACACACTACGCCGCCAGGGACTGAAATCCTGCAGTGCCAGATGTTTCCCGCTGCTTAAGCCAGTACATGTCCAGGCCCATCTGAAGTTTGCTAGAGAGCATTTGGATGATCCAGAAGAAGATTGGGAGAATGTCATATGGTCAGATGAAACCAAAATATAACTTTTTGGTAAAAACTAAACTTGTCGTGTTTGGAGGACAAAGAATGCTGAGTTGCATCCAAAGAACACCATACCTACTGTGAAGCATGGGGGTGGAAACATCATGCTTTGGGGCTGTTTTTCTGCAAAGGGACCAGGACGACTGATCCGTGTAAAGGAAAGAATGGATGGGGCCATGTATCGTGAGATTTTGAGTGAAAACCTCCTTCCATCAGCAAGGGCATTGAAGATGAAACGTGGCTGGGTCTTTCAGCATGCCAATGATCCCAAACACACCGCCCGGGCAACGAAGGAGTGGCTTCGTAAGAAGCATTTCAAGGTCCTGGAGTGGCCTAGCCAGTCTCCAGATCTCAACCCCATAGAAAATCTTTGGAGGGAGTTGAAAGTCCGTGCTGCCCATTAACAGGCCCAAAACATCAATGCTCTAGAGGAGATCTGCATGGAGGAATGGGCCAAAATACCAGCAACAGTGTGTGAAAACCTTGTGAAGACTTACAGAAAACGTTTGACCTCGGTCATCGCCAACAAAGGGTATATAACAAAGTATTGAGATAAACTTTTGTTTTTGACCAAATACTTATTTTCAACCTTAATTTGCAAATTCATAAAAAATCCTACAATGTGAGTTTCTGGATTTTTCTCATTTTGTCTGTCATAGTTGAAGTGTACCTATGATGAAAATTACAGGCCTCTCATCTTTTTAAGTGGGAGAACTTGCACAATTGGTGGCTGACTAAATACTTTTTTGCCCCACTGTATATACACATGTGACCAGTGACCTATAACCCCATGCGAGAGTGCCCCTAGTGTACAAAACAAGTTAAAACATCCCTAGACAGATAACATATACACAACACATTACATGAGCACATAAGGCCAAAATTCCTCCTACACACACACACACGTTTGTTTTACTATCCTTGTGGGGACCAAACAATTGATTCCCATTCAAAATTATATTTTCCAAACATAACCATTAAACCTATAATAGCATTTTTCCTTGTGGGGACCAGCGACAAGGTTAGTAAAACCACCCACCATCCACACACACACACACACACACACACACACACACCTGTCATGGAGTCTGTAGATAGACTGTGTTTAAGGTGTAAGGGGAATGAATCTATTCCCCAAAAAAGAGATCCTTCATTAGAGGGGTTAACCTGTTTCACAGTAAATTGCACTGATCGTATCAACCTTCTCGATTGAAAAGACAGGCTCACAGTATGATACGCAGAGCAGGTTTGACCTACCTCAATGGGTCCAACTGACATCAGCAGGTTTTTCAGTTGGACATCAGCAGCTGACAAAGGAAGACCTTCAATTGACATGGCGGACGAGCGAATGTCCGCTGCTCCGTCCCTTTGCTCAAGTGATGGTTCGTTCGGAAACGAACGGCTCTTTTTGAACGGATATTTTTTGTGAACGTCGGAAACTGAATCACATCTGTGAAAGAGCCGTTCATTTGGCTCCCTGATTTGCATATTGCTACACTGCTCAAACCAAAGTTTTTCTGCAGATAATTTACAAAATAATTATCTAATGAGTGTGAAGAAACAAGAAACAATAAATATTGTGGAGAGCGCGTCAATCTGGTCAACGCATATTTTTTTCAGTGCATTTTATATTTTTTGCAAGACCTCTAATAATTTGGCCAGGTAAAAATTTAGTTGAAGCTGCATGTCACTATCTGGCATAATGGTAGCTTACCCTTTGAGCTTTGCAATCTTTCATGGTTCTGGGAAAAACGTAAGCATTTTGAATGAAAAATAATTTGAGTCAAATGAGCAGGCTCACCGAAAAGACTCGGAATGCTCATCAGTACTTTGCTCCCTCCCTCACTCTCATCTGTTTGTTTGGCACCGGGCGGCCGCAGCCCATCTGGCTCGCTCCGGCACTGTCGCGCCCATGAACAACGACCTGCCAAGGGAGCCAGGAATGTACGGAGCCAACCAATTTAGTTTGCCCTTCTGGTGTCTCGTGATGTTTCAATACATGGGAGATAAGAGAAGTGCCAAAAAAATATCCACATTCTTGTAGGTCATTTCTTAATTACTTGTTGAGACACTGATTGAGAGAGGTGAGATGAACAATTAAAATTACACTTGCTCCTTTAAGTTTTGATAGGCTATAGTAGGCTAGTACAAAATCCCCTGGACATTAATTTCATATCCCATGTTTTCACACCAGTGAAAAAGCCACCATCACCTCACCTCATGGAGAGGGTTCTCAGTGTGTGGCATTAACAGCTCCTGTGGTTGTGGTGTTTTCTGCCATCAGGTGGTCACAGTAGGCAGGTACAGAAAGCACAGAGACTCAAAACAGGCACATAATAGGACAACGTTACATTTTTAATCATCATTAGCTTTGTCAATTTATAGTGCACTACTTCTAACCAGGGTCTATAGGGGCTCTGGTTAAAAGTAGTGGGCTACAGTAAATAGGGAATGGGGTGCCATTTGGGAAGCAACCATACAACCAGTAATCCCAACATACGGTTGGTTGTCTTTGTGACCTTCCCAAGCTGCATGGCCTCTCCTCCTCTCACTGTGAGCCCTCCCACCACATATCCTTAATGAGAACCCTTGGAGCAGAATCAAATTAGAGAGGACTCCATGTAAGCATCCACCCACCACACTACACCGTGTCACACTGTACCACTGAACCCACACAACAAGCTAGTGGCTCCATCTGAAAACATCAAGGGAGATATTAAGATAATGAAATTGAGAAAGAGCAAAGGTGAGACTCGTCGTTGGCACTGCAGGGACAGTAGGCTTACAGCAAACTACAGCAACTGGCATCTTAACAAAAAAGCAGGACTAGAAAGTCATTGGAATATATTGATAATTTCCTTTCATAGTAGACGATCCCAGAGGACACCCTTTTCACGGGTTATCATCTTGAATCATACAATGAAAAAGGATTAGATTCATGTCTTGTGTTCAACATTGCAGTCCACACCTTCAAGATAAACTGACAATTACAGCTGTTGGAAACACTCCAACAGACCCAGAGACATAACTCAAATCAGACTGATCAAAACTGCTGCGAATTCCATTGAGCCCAGTGAAACGGCAGCATTCAACCGGCTCCCATCAGCCCAGTGAATACTGGTTTAGTCCCCCATCCTTAGACATCACACTCCCGATTACTCCAATCAAACGCTAAGCAGTGTTATCCTGAAGTGACAACACTTGACAAATTCCCTGTCCTCTTCACCTACTCCTTATGCTTTCTTTAAGCGTCATATTATTCCTGATGAAAAATGTATTTCCTTTATCTGCAGCTAAGCCTCTCAATCCAAAGCCTCCATAATGGCACACACAAAATATGAATTGTGCATCTTCAGGGGGTGACATGTATTGCTGTTTACCTGAAGGATATTTGCTCCTCAGGAGAGAGGAGAAGAAGAGAGCAGAGAAGAGAGAGATTACATTGTTAGGCTGCCGAGACTGACAGGAGAACAATGTCCCAAGGTAGCAGCATCTCACAAATCTGCCTTTCAGCAAGCCTACACCTTCTTGTCAAAGGAAACCCCATTGATTTGGCTGTCTACAGACATCCACCTCTACCAATCTGAAGACTGGCACTGTGTTATCTTCATCGCCAGTAAAATGCATGTAGCCTTTATTCTCCAGGCTATATGACAAGAGTGGCGGCTCATTTGAGAATGGTTGCATTAAACCGAAAAATGAATTCAACATGCATATGATAACTGAAAGAAAATCTCCCACCTATAAGAGATAATTGTTCTAAATGTTAGGATTGGGAAGAGCAAATTCCCATATTACATACCTAATATGTGTGCTTAAAATGCAATGCCCATCCCTTTCCTCTTTCTCCCACTCTGATACACTACCGTAGAGTCATCTTTACCTCATTTAATCTAATCTAGCTTGGACCATTAGAAATGCATTAATCAAGGTGCTCCCTCAGCCAGCCTCAGGGTTGGGTTGAGCCCTGTACAATATCCATGATGATGCCAGAGGGCACTGCAAAGCTGGCCTGGGACATACTACCGTGCCAGAGCCCTTCTCGGGTACCCACTCCTCCACCCTCTGTGGTGCTGGCTTGGACGCTGATGTAGGAGATACTCTGCAATAACTCTTCTTCTAAAACCTTCTCCCTAAAAACAGTCTAGTATGCCAGATAAAATGTTAACAATTCTGTTATATTGCTGGATGCATTTCCTTCACAGACTGAAAACATACATGTATATATACAGATTACTATGGGCTAGAAGGGTTGCATCAATATCCATCATCAACATGGGAGAAAAGATGTGTCTGGCACTGAGTGAGATTGATTGGAAGACAAGCCCTCTGAAAGAGCTCTGACCAGGGCTATTGATTTGTTTGAAACGCATTGTCAGACCTAATAATTGGCTCTAATGATAAGCCCTCATTGAATCCTTTTGACCTTGAGCTGTAGGATCTATGTGCTGAGAATACATGCATCTCTCAATGGTTTACGTTGTAGGAAGAAGCCCTCTTCTTCACATCTTCGAATGAGAGGTACAGAGTCTACCTTGCTATTAGCTGACAAAGGTATTTTGAGAAAAACAAATGTGTTTTCTTATGACCTAAATATCTGTAACTTTATCCAGTTCTTTGGTAAGATAATGAAAAATAAAGGTTATTAGGATTGACCTATCACTGCATTACAATTCATAGTTTCACACTGAACAGAAACAAACATAAAGATGCTATTCTCATGGGACACAGAGGTTGGCACAGATGGGTAGTCTTGCTTGCGGTTGGTAAGCGGAAAGGCACTCCACCTCCTTGACTTTTTGAACCCAATTCCACTCTGGCACTTTGGGTACTGACAGCTAGCGCCTTGGCAGAGGGCTATGGTGTGGGTGGAGGGCTGCTCTCCAGTAATGGGCATTCCCCTGGCAATGACCGTGGTCTGGCCTGGCAACGGGCCTAGCCTTTCAGGCAGGAGGGAGTCTGCATGGTGGAGTATAAGCATAACTGGCTCTCACCTTCGCCAGAGCCAAGGCAAACAAATGCTGCAGCTGTTGTTGTGGTGAGCTCAACCCTTCAGGGTACAATACTAACATTTATTCAAAGATAGCAAGATTTAGAAAAGGAGATAGCTAAACTTTCGGTGGTGGGCAAGATGAAAAGCTGTACTTTATCTACAGATCTTTTAAAAGTTACTACTGTAATACCTTTCTCTCAGTAAAATAGCATAGACAATACATTTGTTTCAAGGCAGCACTAGAGGGCAGTATAGCTCTTACCCAGCTATGAGGCATTTATTATAGCTGTGATACAAAGACACCATGACATTTTAAAGACTGTTACATTTGATTAAATAATGGTTTATCTGAACAGAGAATTAAACTGAAAACAAGTGTAAAGACGGAAAAATGCATCTTAACGCACACTATCCAGAAGGTAACGATTTAAAATAGTTTAAACCTCAGTTGAGAACCTCAATATGGTGATCCCTACATAACTGTCACAGTGGTGTCATTTAGATGTGTCAATGACTACTACCTCAATACGTAAGCAACATAAAGTATTGACAACATTAAGTACAGGAGATAACACAGAGTTATTGGTCATTCAGTACCTCTGCCATGACCCTGTGCTGTGGCACATAATACAAGGCCTGGCTGGGGGTGCATCCTACTGTGTCTAGGGGGGAGACAATGCCTGGGGTTGGCCAACCCAGTCCCACTCAGACTGGGACTCCATGCATCAGACAGCGGGCTTGGCAATGACGGACCTCCTCGGCAGGAAGCCGGGCCCCCCCCCAGTGTCCCCACGGAGCATGGGGGGCTGGCCCCATTGGTAAAACTCCAGTCCCAGGCTGGCTAAAATCTATGGGACCCTGGCCAGGGAGGGGGATATTACTATTCATGAGTGGAGCTGGGATCTGCTGATCAAACATATGCTGTCCTGGGAACCTTGGCACTCTGAATGCCAGACAAGATAAAAAGAGGGGAAGTGAACATGAGGCGCTGTATTGCAACACTTCCGCTGATCTGATGTGACATCTCTACTTCTGTTGCACCTTAGGTGCAGGACAACACTCAGCAGGAGATCATTGTAAGTATGTCTCCACAAAGGGAGACAACACTAGAATACAGTGATGCCCTCAAATGCTCACACAGATTCATCACTGGAGTGTTTGTTTATCAGAAAGGAGCGTTAAGTGACTGATAAAAAAGATCATTTCTGATTGACCACCAGTTTGGTTCAACGACAGCAAAGGCAAAGCAGATCATCTGACATGCTAAAAAATACCAAACAGAACGGCCCTTATCTTAATGTACTTCCAGCAGACAGATGAGGGAGGTGATCTGAGATGGTGATTGAATAATACAACTCCACTGACTGAACAAATCTA
This sequence comes from Oncorhynchus clarkii lewisi, assembly GCF_045791955.1. Lineage (NCBI taxonomy): Eukaryota > Metazoa > Chordata > Actinopteri > Salmoniformes > Salmonidae > Oncorhynchus > Oncorhynchus clarkii. The sequence continues at coordinate 23,447,602 of NC_092166.1, read as the reverse complement.
GCCTTCAGTGTCCAGCCTTGTCCCCATTAACAGAGACTCAGTTAATCATACATCTATGCAGACAGACAGACAAGAGGAGCACCTCACAATTATGGTCTTAATTATCCCCTCTAAAAAAGTCAGCTACAAACCCACAGTAGGATTTAAATTAAAAGAACCACAATGCGATAGAAAATGTGATAACCAAGCAAGTTCTCCTGATGGCTAATCCCCCCATTTACAAAAATATAAACTGTTCAATGGGACTCTTTGGGATGAGGTGTGGGATGGGCAGAGTGGAAACACAAGCAATTTGTATGGAGATGACAGTTTCTGTTAGTGCTCTCAAATCTTTCACATCTTGAAATTGGCTTGCATTACAATTAATTGGAGAGAAATTAACTGCAATTGACCTTGATACTGTCTGCATAATTAATTTCACAATCTGATTAGACAGCAACAAATGCCTGCCTTGCCTTCCTTTCACTACTGTGGAATCAACATACAGTCTATGTATTACCAGCTTCCCTCACATTCATGGGGGGAATAAAACACTCAAAATGAGGAAGCATCCCCTTTTCCCTGATATGTGTAAATATACGTGCCTGGACTTGGCATGGCATACATAGCCTGGCTGTGACACAGGCTGGAATCAAATTTTCTCCATCCCCTTTGGCATTAATAAGCTTGCCCCACAATGTGTCAATCAGAGCCACCTGATACCAGGGAAATGCAGCCTAGCCTACTGCACGCTGGAGGGGGCTAGACAGATCCCCACAGCCCATTTAGACTCTTTATACGGTTGTAATTAATTTACTGGACCAGTGAATGCTCAAAAATATATATTTTTTAATTATTTTTGTCCGACTTTGATTGCACCACTTTTTGTACATACATGGAAAAGCTTATAGGCAGGGAACCAAAAGAGTGATACAAAACAACTACTTTTTTAGAACCTCTTTTTAGTTTCCGTCATTGGGGTACGCCTTGATATGCTAGACCCTTGACTGTGCATCCTTCATCCTTCACAGCAAAACTAAGCCCCGCCCCGCCCCTTGCCCTCTAAATGAAATAAATCATTAAATCCCTGATGCTCATATCAAACATTTCCAGTTGTGCAAGGATGCTTATCAATGTTTACCGATTCTCCAACCGTGTTTAGCCATGGCGGAGCGTTAAATAGTGCCCCCTCATCCGTCACCCCATGTGTGTGCTGCCCATGTTGGTTTGGAGAAAGAGTGAGCAGCTGCTACTCTCTGGGTGTCTCTGGGGACCCACAGCAGGCCTGGGTTTGCTTTGTGAGCACATCAAGGGCACAGCAATGAGAGGAAGGAGATCTTTACAGATACAATGAACAGAACACTCTCTCTCTGGAAAGTATATGGGCTGTAGTACCTATAGGCCTAGATAGACATCTTCCATTTTCCCTGAGAGGTAGAGGTAAGCCAAGGACGTGCAGTCCTCTGAGGCAGAGGGTACTGTAACATGGGATGAAAATGTTGATTGTATTGTGGTCTTTATACATTATAGGTTTGTAAATGTAACACTGTTTCGTAACAGAGCTGTGTCAACTAGGTGTTGGGGAGAAAGGACTTAATTATATTTATTAAATATCTCAACATTACAATCCCATATATTTTCAATATTGTCCCTTTGCATTCATTTTTAGGCGTTTCATATTCTTTGTTCACTTTTAAACCCTATCCCACACAACCTCTTCCCAAAACACGTTTCACATAAATAGTTGATGCCTGTGTGCTGTTCCTGTGTGCTGTGCCTGTGTGCTGTGTTGGCTGGTGAAATAACAGCACAAGTGTTATTCCTCGTCGTTACGATCACACTCAGATCATACACATTAAATCGAGGAACACAGGACATCAGATATGTAAAAAAAAAACCCAGGGCAGATAGGAGAACACTGCCCCATGCTTAAATTTAGCCAGTCGAGGGGTGAAGGAGCGGGGGTATATTTTGGTCTGACGAGTCCCTCGGCTGTGTGTGTATATTAAAGCTGTGATTGGATATTAGCCCTGAACTAAACCCAGGAGCAGGACAATACTGATCATAAGGACTCATCAGTGGACCATCAGTGTCGACAAACTGTAGAGGGAGGGACAGATATTACACATATAACACAGCTGTTTAGAATGGGCAACTAGTGAAATACATCGCAAAGCTTCATTTTGGAATGGAGCAGCATATTCATTCTTTGTGAAACTGTATGCTGTATTTTATTTGTTTTTGGCCAACATTATAATGAACATGTCTGTGGAAGCTATACCTTGTACAGCAGTGGTGTAAAGATCAATGACTGCTGGCCTACAGTTGAATATCCTGTGACATCCCTTTAGTGAACATCACCTGGAGCACTGAAGAAAGCCAACAACCCTGACATGCTCCATATATTGTACATGTACCTGAATACTTCACATACAAGTAGCCGTCAGACTCTGAGAAATGCCACAGTAAATGAGTGTACAGTATTACTCACCAGTGAATAAAGATGTTGACTGTTCATCCATGCTGCTCCTCCTCCACTTGATTCTGCTTTTGCAAGACTACCTCTTTTACACACCACCTGAAAACTCAGTGTGACTAAAGGGACTATGGAATGGGAAATAAATGTATCATAATCGTATACATGTTTAAGCCGGTTATGGTAGACAACGGTTTTAATTAAACCCCATGAAAGTTTTCAAACGGGCATATTGCTAGCTCTAACAGATATTTAATTAAAATCCTAAAAACAAGGAACAATATGGTAAATCGCAGGCAAAGCACACATTTCCTTTCATGTCATGCGCTCACACAATGGACGATTGCCAAGTCATCTAATATAATCCATGTATCAACATGGATAAGAGAAGGAAATTACTTGGTTTAATTGTCTTTTTCTAAAGCAAACTCATACTACACCCACAAGGACATGTCAATAGAAGGGTAGAAGCTACCTGAAAAAAAAAGACGTCTGAGAGGATGGCAAACATTGCCACTATATAAACATGGTTGAAATAAAAATTGAAGGGCATCCCATAGGGCAATTACATTCATCCGCAGGCTGAGCGGATGGTCAGAGGCTGGAACATAGTTGTAAATAATTTGTACACTGCAAAATGATCACAAGAAGCCCAAACTGCCCAAATCCCTTTAGATGATTTCCTAGTGATTTTACAGTCTTTTATTTCCAACATCGAAAACAAAATAAAAAAGTAAAACCATTTGGGGCTCAAAAAACTCGGGGGGGGGGGGGGGGGGGGGGGCACGGGGGCGGCCTACTGGGGAACCCTGCCATATGGGTTCCTGCAGCTTCACACACCAATAGTCATTCTTAAAATACTGTAAGAAAAACATGGAAAAAGAGAAGTGCTTACAACATTTCAGAAATCAGCATCTGAGGAGAAAATATTCCCTAGAAGTACTGGTAATACAGTTCAAATCAATAACACAATTTATGAAAATAACCTGGCTCAAATGGGAATAGGTCCAGAATCGTAGATGGAAGCTTGAATACATAGCAAAAACATACCATATTATTTCAACTGACAGGCAATCTCCTTTAATGCTGCGAATCAACAAGTATTTCTCTGATACTAAATTACAAGATTAATTCCACCACCCTACGTAATAAGATCTTCAAATCAGTAGGCTTGAAATGCTTCCAACCGATAAAAAAAAACCTGTCACAAAGTGAATTTGGCTCCTCTTAAAAAGGGTTGTATCATGAGTCAACACTATATCTCTGCTGCCTACATCCAGAGAGGTGCCCCTGTTTTTCAGACAAAAATGGCACATCTGGGTTTCATTTAAAAAGATATGTGAATGATAAAAACAGTCAGCCCACTTTTTTGAAATACTTATTAACAGAAGTGTAAAAATTAATGGCATTCCTAAAAGTGAAGATGACAGAGTGCATCAACTACAGCAGTGTGCCTGTCACATTTGTAAAGCGACCAATCTCCCTACTACCCCCTCCCTCTATAAGCCACCAACCCCTCTCACCCACCCCAAAATCCCCCTCTCCCTGCCCTTTTGTTCCCCACTCCAGACACAAACAACGTGGCTCCCTGCTACAAATGATGGCAACCTAGCTTAGCATAGAGCCTGCTGCACGACCATACTCACTGCAGAAGCGATCTGTACATGTCTATCAGGACTCTAGAGTCTGTCACTAAAAGAGGTCCATCTTTGAGTAACAAAATGTTTTTAAAGATTGACTGGTGACCACGAGTTGTCAGTTTCATTAAAAAAAATCGAATCACTCGAACTAGGGGTAACATCATAGACACTGTGTATAATTCAATTCTACAGAATGTCAAGATACAGTCTATGGTCAGGACAGTTAAATATAAAGTGATAATATAAGTCATACCTTATTATCTGGTTGCATGCAAGGATTCAAAAAGCATTACAACACTTTGCAGCAGTATCCTGTGAATTAAAAAGTGACATCTTATCTTGGTGTTATAGGAAGCAACACATCTTTATCCATGGTGTAGATAAAGAGAGAGGGTTTTCTACAGTGTCCTTGCACCACATCGTATGCGAGTAACAGAACGTCGACCACGGTGGAGAGGTATCACTCCAACACCAGCGGGGTAATCTAGGGTCTCATGAGAATGTAAAAACAAAGTCAGAGGAGCAACAATTATCCTCATTACATCCATCTAAAGAGGTCGATACTCTTTTATCCAGTGAAGATCTTTATCAGATCTAGTCTTAGTGTAGACAGAGGCCATTGTATTACCTGTCACTTGTAATTGGCAGTGAATCTCTGCAGCACAATGAATCTCTCTCCAAAGGGCCACAGCTCCCAAGGTCAGTGCAGAAAGCAGCAAGAAGGACGACAGAGGAACGTCAGCTCCTGCCAAACAAGCTGTCAGGACAAACTTTGTCAGTCAGGGCACAGATAGACAAATAAACTGCTAGATAGTAATAATAGATGTGATCGTCCCCCTCCCCAAACCCAGCCCATCCTTCCTCCATCCCCTGGGACTAGAATAGATCTGAAATCTTACCTTCTTTAAAAATCCAATGCAATGTTATCTTTCGTGATACAAAAGAAAATAATACTTACTTGAAATTCATTACATTGAGTCATTGATTTTGATGTCATCTATGTGGATTTCACCCAACGATGTGTATAAACCCTGGATTGCTGATGCTATGTACTGGCCAATGCGAGGCTTTGAAGCCACTGGAGGCCATATTGGTACTCCACAGAAAGAGCAGTCCTCCAAAGGAATGAATGGAATTCTACAGTATTTCAGCAAAATGTATTTAAGTATTTATTTCTTGTAGACTTAAAAACTTTAAGGAATGTTTTTGTATATGTTTTTTTATGTTCAGTTCACTTAACATAATGTAAAAGCATGTAGTTAGGTGTCTGAAATAAAATAGACCTGTCAAAAACGAATTTAGACATTAATAAATATCTTCTATAGCTTCCAAAATATATTTTTTCACAATGGAGGAGTTCAGTGGTGGGCCGAAGCCAAAATAAGTGAAGTTGATCGATCTGCGGAGAGAGGATCTGATTTTTTGTATATGACATTAAATAATTTCTACAAGACTTGTAAAACGTGTCGGCACCTCTAGTTTGTGCACATTTATCTAAAAACATATCTTACCTGTCTGGTCAGGCAAAATCCCGGTACTGCTAAATGCCACCACTATTCGATGATCCAATCAGAACTCTAGTTCAATACATCATGGAAAAAGCAAGCAATATTTTTTTTAACATTTGCATGCGTTACTGTTGTATTGTACAAGAGCCAGATTTATTTTTTTACAGTTGCACTTTATAAAAAATACGTTCGGTAATGTCTTCATCCTGCAGTGTAAATTGCTAATCTTATTTTATTATGAACAAAGAACGAATGAAGATATTCAATAGCTGTTATATTCCTTACTTTGACTAGTTTCTAAGTTAAAAACCATTGCCGATTAAGCGCTCAATGACTAAATTAGCATTATACAACTGTGGCAGCATTACTACAAGAACTGACAGTCCTCATCTCTCTCTGCCTCAAATCTGGTCCCAAATGAGCTTTTCAATTTAATTTCCTGGACAACAGGCATGAAAATAGACCACTCTACTGACAATGCACGTGTGAATGTTAGAGGAGGAGAGTCAGAAGATTGTATTCAACTTGCCAGGATTTTATGAACCTCACAATGAAAGGGAGATGGCTCATGCCCAAGCATTCCTCATTAGCCATGGCTGTTCGACACATGACAGGACCAGCTTAGCTGATAGGTTTATTGAATGGTCTCAGGCACTGTTCTTCCCGGGCACTGTTCCTCGAGATCTTTTTGCAAGGCTCATTGTGGTAGGCACAGTGAGAAAGATCAACAGTGAAATGCTCATCTAATAGTCTGGGGCCCTTGCCTGCAGCAATTGCCAACATGCATGGCTCCCTCGTGAAAACCGATAAAGCAAAGTTCATGTACTTTCTAGAGGGATCAGTAAACCCACCAGCCACAGTTGAAAGCATCCCTGATGGCTCAACCTGGGTGTGGGATGCAACTACACTTGTTCAAGTTATGAAACAGCAAGATACATTTGGGATGTTTGCCAACAGGGCACTAAAGTTCCTGATAACTACAGACAAAGCCAGCTAATCTAAAGTGGTGCATTTTGTCCCAGACACATACAAAACAATGGGCATCAGGAGCGCTGAAGGAAGTCGTTGAGCAACAAAAGGGTGTCAGGTGACTAAAATATATTTGGACGACCAGAAAACCCCCAAACAATGGTCCAAATTCTTGTTGTGTGGCGATAACAAAGAATGTCTGCAACAGTTTGTCTTTGTGACATGATCCAAGACCAGGAAAGATCTGATTGAGGACATTACCCTAATAGATGGACATGGATCTGAGTGCCATGCACTCAGAATGAACAGCAGCGGCCCAGATCTTGTGGTTTTACCACTGCCAGCACTGTTCACAATACAACAGGAGGCCGTCACTTGGCTATTACTGGATTGCGAGCATGCATCACAGTACAGCACACATGTAGTGATCAAGAGTCCTGACACTGATGTGTTTGTACTGGCAGTCAATGTTTGCAAGGTTGGAGAAAACCTGTACTCCACACAGGGAAAGGGGATAACACACGCACTATACATGTCCAAAGGACAAATTACCACCTGGAAGAAGAAGTCTATAATGCTCTGATCGATCTCCACTGCTTCTCCGGCTGTGACACAGTGAGCGCTCTAGCACTCTGCATGGCATTGGCAAAGTGAAGGCAGCAAATACACGACTCTAGCCATGAACATTGCTCTACCTTCATACAGTTGGGAACAGCTTTCCAACAGCCACCAGACCTATAATCCATAGAAGCTTTCACATGCTCAAAAAAGTTGTCAGATGTTCAGGAACAGAAAGCGCTCAAATCAAATCAAATGTATTTATATAGCCCTTCGTACATCAGCTGATATCTCAAAGTGCAATGCAGATGTAGAAGCACGGTGGCTAGGAAAAACTCCCTAGAAAGGCCAAAACCTAGGAAGAAACCAGGCTATGTGGGGTGGCCAGTCCTCTTCTGGCTGTACTGGGTGGAGATTATAACAGAACATGGCCAAGATGTTCAAATGTTCATAAATGACCAGCATGGTAAAATAATAATAATCACAGGCAGAACAGTTGAAACTGGAGCAGCAGCACAGCCAGGTGGACTGGGGACAGCAAGGAGTCATCATGCCAAGTAGTCCTGAGGCATGGTCCTAGGGCTCAGGTCCTCCGAGAGAGAGAAAGAAAGAGAGAGAATTAGAGAGCATACTTAAATTCACACAGAACACCGGATAGGACAGGGGAAGTACTCCAGATATAACAAACTGACCCTAGCCCCCCCGACACAAACTACTGCAGCATAAATTATGGAGGCTGACACAGGAGGGGTCAGGAGACACTGTGGCCCCATCCAATGATACCCCCGGACAGGGCCAAACAGGAAAGATATAACCCCACCCACTTTGCCAAAGCACAACCCCACACCACTAGAGGGATATCTTCAACCACCAACTTACCATCCTGAGACAAGGCCGAGTATAGCCCACAAAGATCTCCGCCACGGAACAACCCAAGGGGGGGCTCCAACCCAGACAGGAAGATCACATCAGTGACTCAACCCACTCAAGTGACGCACCCCTCCTAGGGACGGCATGAAAGAGCACCAGTAAGCCAGTTCTAGTCAGGATTCTAGCAGCCGTATTTAGCACTAACTGAAGTTTATTTAATACTTTATCCAGGTAGCCGGAAAGTAGAACATTGCAGTAGTTTAACCTAGAAGTAACAAAAGCATGGATTAATTTTTCTGCATCAATTTTGGACAGAAAGTTTCTGATTTTTGCAATGTTACGTAGACGGAAAAAAGCTGTCCTTGAAACAGTCTTGATATGTTCGTCAAAAGAGAGATCAGGGTCCAGAGTAACGCCGAGGTCCTTCACAGTTTTATTTGAGATGACTGTGCAACCATTATAATTAATTGTCAGATTCAACAGAAGATCTCTTTGTTTCTTGGGACCTAGAACAAGAATCTCTGTTTTGTCTGAGTTTAAAAGTAGAAAGTTTGCAGCCATCCACTTCCTTATGCTCAGACGGAAGACTACAACCAAACAACGACTCCTCGCATAAACACATCCAATGGACAAACTACCAAGCAGGAGAAGCCTACAGTAGAAGCCTGCAAAGCCAGCCAGACATCTCCACCAATGGCCCATGGCTGGAAGATTGAGGGAGACTTCTTTGTAGTCAACTGGATAACACTCCCTCCAGCCCCAGTTAGCATCTTGGAGCTTGTGCACTGACCCTGCAAGAAAACTCAATGTGTAAAAGGGAGATGGACCTGCAAATCGAACAAGCTACCATGTACAGATCTGTGTCTTTGTGTGAACTGTGCAAACTGCACATCTAAGTGTAGCCTTTATCACATGACAGTGACAAAGTTGATCTGCTCTTGAATAGGAAAATTATGTTGACAAACTTTTGTTCAATTATATGTTACTTTTCCCACTATAATTTATTTCTGGTCAACCATAGGTAAGGCAAGTGAAGAATTATACATTTTACACTACTTACAAAATTGTGGATGATGTCTCTTCTATCTGATCATGTTCTCCAAAGCCCCAGCCTTCACATGGACCTGGGACCTGGGCCCTTACAGGTCTGCACTTGAAACAAGCCGTACCTTCCAGGAATATCCACACACAGACACCACCGTTCAAAAGTTTGGGGTCATGAAATCTCCTTGTTTTTGAAAAAAATTGTCCATTAAAATATCATCAAATTGATCAGAAATACAGCATAGACCTTGCTAATGTTGTAAATGACTATAGTAGCTGGAAACAGACACCTCACAAGTCCTCAACTGGCAGCTTCATTAAATAGTACCCGCAAAACACCAGTCTCAACTTCAATAGTGAAGAGGCGACTCCGGGACGCTGGCCTTCTAGGCAGAGTTGCACAGAAAAATCCATATCTCAGACTGGCCAATAAAAAGAAAAGATTAAGATGGGCAAAATAACACAGACACAAGACAGAAGAACTCTGCCTAGAAGGTCAGCATCCCGGAGTCGCCTCTTCACTGTTTAGTGTCTCAAAATCGGAGGACCTGTTGTCCGGACCTCTGGCAGTCTCTATGGGGTGCCACAGGGTTCAACCCTTGGGCCAACTCTCTTCTCTGTATACATCAATGATGTTGTTCTTGCTGCTGGTGATTCTCTGATACACCTCTATGCAACCGACACCATTCTGTATACTTCTGGCCCCTCTTTGGACACTGTTAACTAACCTCCAGACGAGCTTCAATGCCATACAACTCTCCTTCCGTGGCCTCCAACTGCTCTTAAACGCAAGTAAAACTAAATGCATGCTATTCAACCAATCACTGACCGCACCTGCTCGCCCGTCCAGCATCACTACTCTGGACGGCTCGGACTTAGAATACGTGGGCAACTACAAATACCTAGGTGTCTGGTTAGACTGTAAAATCTCCTTCCAGACTCACATTAAGCATCTCCAATCCAAAATTAAATCTAGAATTGGCTTCCTATATCGCAACAAAGCATCCTTCACTCATGCTGCCAAACATACCCTCGTAAAACTGACCATCCTACCGATCCTCCACGTCGGTGATGTCATCTGTAAAATAGCCTCCAACACTCTACTCAACAAACTGAATGCAGTCTATCACAGTGCCATCCGTTTTGTCACCAAAGCCCCATACACTACCCACCTGTAACGATTCTCGTTGGTGGAAGGAGAGGACCGAAATGCAGCATGGTAAGTGTTCGTCATATTTTAATTGAAGAACTGAACACTACACAAAATAACAATGAAGAGAAAACGAAACAGTTCTGCCAGGTGAACAGACACTAAACAGAAATTAAACACCCACATCCAAAATGGGGAAAACAGGCTACCTAAGTATGATTCTCAATCAGAGACAACAAATGACATCTGCCTCTGATTGAGAACCTTACTAGGCCAAACACATAGAAATATAACTACATAGAAAAAAGAACATAGACTACCCACACCAACTCACGCCCTGACCAACTTAACACAAAGACATAAAAAAGGAACCAAGGTCAGAAGGTGACACCACCATTGCGACCTGTACGCTCTCGTTGGTTGGCCCTCGCTTCATACTCGTCGCCAAACCCACTGGCTACAGGTTATCTACAAGTCTCTGCTAGGTAAAGCCCCGCCTTATCTCAGCTCACTGGTCACCATAGCAGCACCCACTCGTAGCAAGCGCTCCAGCAGGTACATCTCACTAGTCACCCCCAAAGCCAATTCCTCCTTTGGTTGTCTATTCTTCCAGTTCGCTGCTGCCAATGACTGGAACGAACTGCAAAAATCTCTGAATCTGGAGACTCATATCTCACTCACTAGCTTTAAGCAACAGCTGTCAGAGCAGCTCACAGATCACTGCACCTGTACATAGCCCATCTGTAAACAGCCCATCTTGCTACCTACCTCCTCCCCATACTGTATTTATTTATTTATCTTGCTCCTTTGCACCCCAGTATCTCTACTTGCACATTCATCTTCTGCACATCTACCATTCCAGTGTTTGATTGCTATATTGTAATTACCTCGTCACCATGGCCTATTTATTGCTTATCTTACCTCACCTCATTTGCACTCACTGTATATAGACTTTTTGTTTTCTTTTGTTCTACTGTATTATTGACTATGTTTTGTTTATTCCATGTGTAACTTTGTGTTATTGTATGTGTTGAATTGCTATGCTTTATCTTGGCCAGGTCGCAGTTGCAAATGAGAACTTGTTCTCAACTAGCCTACCTGGTTAAATAAAGGTGAAATAAAAAAAAATAACTGTTGATGTTGAGACTGGTGTTTTGCAGGTACAATTTAATGAAGCTGCCAGTTGAGGACTTATGAGGCATCTGTTTCTCAAACTAGACACTCAAATGGACTTGTCCTCTTGCTCAGTTGTGCACTGGGCCTCCCACTCCTCTTTCTATTCTGGTTAAAGCCAGTTTGCGCTGTTCCGTGAAGGGAGTCTTCACGGAACAGTTCCTTGGCAATTTCTCACATGGAATAGTTTTGGCAAGTCGGTTAGGACAAGTACTTTGTGCATGACACAAGTAATTTTTCCAACAATTGTTTACAGGCAGATTATTTCACTTCTAATTCACTGTATCACAATTCCAGTGGGTCAGAAGTTTACATTCAATAAATTGATTGTGCCTTTAAACAGCTTGGACATTTTCAGAAAATGATGTTATGGCTTTAGAAGCTTCTGATAGGCTAATTGACATCATTTGAGTCAATTGGAGGTGTACCTGTGGATGTATTTCAAGCCTGAAGGTACCACATTCATCTGTACAAATAATAGTACGCAAGTATAAACACCATGGGACCACGCAGCCGTCATACCGCTCAGGAAGTAGAGACGCGTTCTGTCTCCTAGAGATGAACGTACTTTCATGCGAAAAGTGCAAATCAATCCCAGAAGAACAGCAAGAGACATTGTGAAGATACTGGAGGAAACATGTACAAAGTATCTATATCCACAGTAAAACGAGTCCTATATCAACATAACCTGAAAGGCCACTCAGCAAGGAAGAAGCCACTGCTCCAAAACCGCCATAAAAATAGCCAGTCTACGGTTTGCAACTGCACATGGGGACAAAGATCATACTTTTTGGAGAAATGTCCTCTGGTCTGATGAAACAAAAATGGAAATGTTTGGCCATAATGACCATCGTTATGTTTGGAGGAAAAAGGGGGAGGCTTGCAAGCCAAAGAACACCATCCCAACCGTGAAGCACTGGGGTGGCAGCATCATGTTGTGGGGGTGCATTGCTGCAGGAGGGAGTGGTGCACTTCACAAAATAGATGAGATCATGAGGTAGGAAAATGATGTGGATATATTGAAGCAACATCTCAAGACATCAGTCAGGAAGTTAAAGCTTCGTCGCAAATGGGACTTCCAAATGGACAATGACCCCAAACATACTTCCAAAGTTGTGGCAAAATGGCTTATGGATAACAAAGTCCAGGTATTGGAGTGGCCATCACAAAGCCCTGACCTCAATCCCATAGAAAATGTGTGTGCAGAACTGAAAAAGCGTGTGCGAGCAAGGAGGCCTACAAACCTGATTCAGTTACACCCGCTCTGTCAGGAGGAATGGGCCAAAATTCACGCAACTTATTGTGGGAAGCTTGTGGAAGTCTACACGAAATGCTTGACCCAGGTTAAACAATTTAAAGGCGATGCTACCAAATACAAATTGAGTGTATGTAAACTTCTGACCCACTGGGAATGTGATGAAAGAAATAAAAGCTGAAATAAATCATTCTCTCTACTATTATTCTGACATTTCACATTCTTTAAATAAAGTGGTGATCCTAACTGACGTAAGACAGGGAATTTTTACTAGGATTAAATGTCAGGAATTGTGAAAAATTGAGTTTAAATGTATTTCGCTAAGGTGTATGTAAACTTCCGACTTCAACTGTACATACAGAGAACCTTGAAGAATAAAAAGTGATGTGACAATGTATTTAACATGTCGGCCTCCAGAGAAAATAGCATTCTGACATAGAATAGAAGGTTACATTACATACTATTGGTACCACGGCCTACCATTAACTTACTATTACTAATAGCAAACAAACATAACGTTACCAAAATGTTACATTCTATAACGTTATGTAACAAATTGTGCTCTAACCCTGGTGAATTCCTCAGCAGCTGGAAGTTGGCATTTAACATGTGAGGGAGGCACTCATCTTTCCCTGACCTCCTGTATCTCCGCGGTCACACTCTTGAATACACTGCATTAAAAGTTTGCTTACATAGAATGTACACACAACTTTTATGTCATATTTCAATACTAAAATGATGGAATATGATCCTAAAACGCCTTACCTGAAAGTACTTCATTCCTTCTTCGCTGAGCTTGTTTACATCCTGTTTTGATGAATATGATTGGCAGACTCCAGGTCACACTAAGATAAAACAAATTTAGTTTAAAAAAAAAATGTACACTAATTGAGATGGCCAACAAACGGAAATGTGTTCAGAATTTAATAAAAATGTATAGCCAATACAAAAAAAATGTGCGGTGGCTTCAAAACAGCACACCTTATCAGTCATCTAGGGTTAATACATATATGATGGGTTTCACCCTGGCCTGGACATTTTGTCCTTCAGTGTGAGTAGTTTGGTCTCCACCCTCCTCTGCCTCATCGTCCTCACTTCTCAATATTCAGTATTTTCCAGAATATTCCCATCGTTAGTCCCCAGTTCACATGGACATCTACTAATATGTGTACCCCAAAGGTTCCTATTCGGGTCCTACGAAGACCAAAGGTGGGCTATAGGCCTACTGTTAGGCCATGGCTAGAAGAGGGGGGACACCACTGACACCTGTTAATTATGCTGTAATTCAACTCCAGTGACGTACACTAACTTCCCCCCAAAATACTATCAATCCATGTGAAAACTGAGCACTGGCATGCTCCTGCGGTGCCAAGCTGGTTGCAAGTTTTCCCAATGGCTGTTGGTCAACGCAGTCACGTAATCCCTGTTTGCTGATTTGTCAGGAGTAGATAACACATCGTATTGTATGTTTACTCTGACCTTGTTCTCATCCAGAAGCTCTCTGGGACATCAAAAAGCAACCTTTCAACTAAATGCTTACCTTTACCACTGACGGCTGCAGATGGGGGAAAAGTTCATCCAACCTCTTAGTTTGGGCCTCCTGCCCATTGTGCTAAAGGTCATCATTCAGCTCTTCATATGACATACCAGCACAGTTCTGGGGAGCAAGACCTACTATCAGTATATCACTATCAGTCATTACTGAAGACCAAGTAGATAATAATTTACCATCAGAATTGTATCACTATCAGCCATTTTTACACACTATATACAGTGCATGCTGAAATGCAATTCAAGATCCATTCTATGGGGGCTCTGTAGAAAGCTTCACATTGATGGATATAAATATATCAAAAGTGTCTATTTCAACTAATAGTTGAGTAATAATACTATTCTCTTTCAGAATAAAGGACCAACTCTATCATATCTATCACAATGTTTAATTTCTATTGAGACTTCTCAATATACACATACTCCCCATTCATAAGAGAAGGGGATTTGTGGATAATATGCTGTTACTGGTCAGAAAACCAGGTTGAATTCCCCTGTGAAGGGACCACCTGTCACTAGCTGGAGGCACAATGTGAAACCAACAGTCATTCTAGCACACCTCTAGTTTGCTGATAGTGCTTGACTACTTTGAATTATTAACCACCAAAATTAAGAGACAAAAAAAAATGTTATGTATAGAAAATAAGCACCATGATATCATCACTTTGTCCATGAATGCAAAACAATGATGTCTAAATCAACACAAGCAATGAAAATCTCCTTTATCACGGGCCCAGAATTAAGCTAAGCTAACATAACTAATTGTTCATTTCTAATAGAATGGACTAGGGTGAAAGGGTTATCCTAAAAGCCTGCAAGGAAGAATGATACCAGCACACCCATGGTTATTATACAATAAATGAGGGTTACGCTATTGACCACTACCCGTAAGATGAATGATAAAGGGTTAATAAAAAGTTTATAAACTGTTAATTATTAATTTATAAGATGTAAACAAACTATTATAGCACATTGTTGAAATTGTGTTATTGTTATTGACTGAGGAGCTACTCACTGATATACAACACACCCCCGTAGCCCCCACAAGGTGTGGGGGGGGGGGCATGGGCTCTCTGGAGATCCCCCCTCCCCAGATAGCATATTAACAGGTAATAAGCATGACAACAATATTTAGAATTACAGAATTTTGCACATTTTTCTCTCTGCACCCTGGCAATCTGTAGAATTGCAGGAAATTATCTTTAAAAATGCTAAATTCTCTCAGCCTTATGGCAAAATGTGTAGAATAGCATGAGATTAGATATATAATTGTACATTTTTCTATTTGCCCCATGGCAAAATGTGTAGAATTGTAGGAAGTTAGCTGTTTCCCCCCCAAAAAAATTGTCAGGCAGGTCACACATGACACTGCTACAAGTTAGGTTTGTTTACCTGCACCTGCCCACAATTGTTAATAACCCATCTGCAACCGCCCTAACAGGCTATGTGATGAAGTGAAAATCTGAGGCCTGCACCCGAGCCTAACCCGCAAATAAAGATAATGCACTATAGGCTACAGTCAAATTTTTTTACAAGGGGTGTAGGATTTTTTGTTGTTGCCTGATTTAGATATGTTTCTGCTTATATTTTCCAACATTTTGGTAGGCTATTTGTAAGACTAAATAAACCCTTGCTGACCAGTATGTCATAAATTGATAGAATGAATGCTTCAATCTAGTTGACATAGGTAAAGTTCTCCGTCATCTTTCATGAAGCAAAGACGTTTAGGGACCGGGGAGAAAATGCAAAAACTCAACAACAAATTAACTGGAAAGATTTTCTTTGCAAAATTTCAAAATTACATCCGATTGTAAGAAAATAGAATGCTGTGGAAAATGACCCAACATGTTTCTGATAAGATTTCAGTTCAGCTTGGATGCATATTTTATGTGGTTGAACTACTATCAGCTTTTATGATGCTGATAAAGATAGCACCTCTACAGATAATATCTAACTGTGCATTCCTATTCTCTCAAGATGCTGAAATAAATAAATAATATTTCTCCACTCCTGTTCCCAAGTCCAAATTGTGTCTACATTTTCTGTATCATTTTACTGGAAGACATGTTTAATTCTGCAGGGGTTATTTGAGGCTATGTGAGAGGTGTTAGACCTAACAGTCAGTGTCCAGATTTCAGTTTCCATTTAACCCATCTGGACAGTAGGCTACAGTTCAATTGACATGCCATAGGCCTATTTGAAGGCAACATCATATGACTGTCAACATTGTTTACCACTTCACCAAGTCGTTCCTTAACATTACTTTTCTGGCCCAACCTTCTCTTTATTTTCAAATCTACTTTCGCAGATTTTCTCTTATTGAATTAAATTCAGAGACTGTCCTTTTTGCCTCCTTGGATTCACGTCGACTTTTTCTGCCCGGTCAGTTATAACCGCGAAGACTGCGGGTTATGAGTCAACCCGCGCATCACTAGCTAATGACTCACTCACTCACAAGCATAAATTTAAAGTTATCTCAAAAGCATGCGATTGTTTGGTCGATCTGGAACACACCTCAGAGCAACTAGACTCCGGTGTTCTCAGCATGTTCATTCAAGAGGCAGCGTTCAGTCATTGGCCATAATGTGCTGAGTTTACACAATACTATTGGCTCACTCAGATGTCATTGTTGTTTCCTAGCTGAACGTGGCAACTCCTGGAACAAGCATGTAAGTATGCACTGTCAGTAGACTAAGGTAGATGATCATGTTTCATTCAAAACAGATGAAGAGCAAAAAAAGAACTTCACTTTAGCCGTTTGTTTTATGTTCAATCAGAATCCACAACGTTGTCTCAGGGGTCTGAAGTCCGAATTCACCGATATAGCCCACCGTGCTGAAAAGTTGTTCCCCATTCTCACTCACCTGACCGTTGACACAGGTAAGTTCACGTCTAGCCAAGGGTCTATTGCAAGCTAGTCGCCTATTATGCTTCTGACTGATGGAATTGTTAGGTCATGTCAGGATAGCATTTGGTCTGTCTTCATAATGTTTTTACCCTACGTAGGCTACATGAAAAAAGGCTGCCCGACAACTTTATTTTGTTTCTCTATGCTGCATTCAACGCAGTCAACGTATTTTGACGCTTTCAAAAAGCCGACTAGACGCCAGTGACATGTTGATCAGTATGTATGGACCACACCGCTTGCGTCGCAAAATAAATGTACACATTAATGTTATTTAATCATTGCACCTACAATGCTCGCGCGCGTCTGCGTGACCGCTCGCGGGCGTGCGTCCGCCATCGCGCGCATGTTTATTTTGACCAACACCAGACGCGATCAGGACACGCAGGTTGAAATATCAAAACTAACTCTGAACCAACTATATTAATTTGTGGACAGGTCACATAACGACACATGGTTGATGATATTACAAGATATTATCTAGCGTGTCCTGCGTTGCATATAATCTGACTGAGCATACAAGCATCTAAGTATCTGACTGAGCGGTGGTAGGTAGAAGCAGGCACGTAAACATTCATTCAAACGTTGTCATTATTACAAATAAATAAATAAAATAATAAATAATCTGCCGATTGTGATTTTTCAACGCCAATACCGTTAGCGATTATTGGAGGACCAAAAAAGCCGATACCGATTAATCGGCCGATTTTTATTTATTTATTTGTAATAATGACAATTACAACAATACTGAATGAACACTTATTTTAACTTAATATAATACATCAATAAAATCAATTTAGCCTCAAGTAAATAATGAAACATGTTCAATTTGGTTTAAATAATGCAAAAACAAAGTGTTGGAGAAGAGAGTAAAAGTGCAATATGTGCCATGTAAGAAAGCTAACATTTCAGTTCCTTGCTCAGAACATGAGAACATATGAAAGCTGGTGGTTCCTTTTAACATGAGTCTTCAATATTCCCAGGTAAAAAGTTTTAGATTGTAGTTATTATAGGAATTATAGGACCTTTGACTATTAGATGTTCTTATAGGCACTTTAGTATTGCCAGTGTAACAGTGTAGTTTCCGTCCCTCTCCTCGCTCCTCCCTGGGCTCGAACCAGCAACACAACGACAACAGCCACCATCAAAGCAGCGTTACCCATGCAGAGCAAGGGGAACAACTACTAGAAGGCTCAGAGCGAGTGATGTTTGAAACGCTATTAGCGCGCGCTAACTAGCGAGACATTTCACCTCGGTTACACCAGCCTCAGCTCGGGAGTTGATAGGCTTGAAGTCATAAACAGCGCAATGCTTGATGCACAACGAAGAGCGGCTGGCAAAACGCACGAAAGTGCTGTTTGAATGAATGTTTACGCGACTACTTCTGCCTACCACCGCTCAGTCAGATACTTAGGTACTTGTATGCTCAGTCAGATTATATGCAACGCAGGACACACTAGATAATATCTAGTAATATCATCAACCATGTGTAGTTAACTAGTGATTATGATTGATTGTTTTTATAAGATAAGTTTAAGGCTAGCTAGCAACTTACCTTGGCTTACTGCATTCGCGTAACAGGCAGTCTCCTTGTGGAGTGCAACGAGAGAGAGGCAGGTCATTATTGCGTTGGATTAATTAACTGTATGGTTGCAAGATTGGATCCCCCGAGCTGAAAAGGTGAAATTCTGTCGTTCTGCCCCTGAACGAGGCAGTTAACCCACCGTTCCTAGGCCGTCATTGAAAATAAGACAGTTAAGACCACAAACTTGCCTAGTTAAATAAAGGTATGAAACTTTTTTTTTTATCTGCAAATCGGGGCCCAAAAATACCAATTTCTGATTGTTATGAAAACTTGAAATCGGCCCTAATTAATCGGCCATTCCGATTAATTGGTCGACCTCTAGTCCAAACACACCAAGAAATTTGTGAGGAGAGCACGACAACGCATTTTCCCATTCAGGAGACTGAAAAGATTTGGCATGTCCCGAGATCCTCAAATTTCTACAGCTGCACCATCGAGAGCATCCTAACCGGTTGCATCACTGCCTGGTATGGCAACTGCTCGGCATCCGACTGTAAGGCGTTACAGAAGGTAGTGCGTACAGCCCAGTACATCACTGGGGCCAAGCTTCCTGCCATCCAGGACCTATATAATAGGCGGTGTCAGAGGAAGGCCCTAAGAATTGCCAAAGACTCCAGTCACACAAGTTATAGACCGTTCATTCTGCTACCACACAGCAAGCGGTACCGGAGCACCAAGTCTAGGTCCAAAAGGTCCAAAACAGCTTCTACAATTAATCAGATGGCCACCTGGACTATTTGCCTTTCCTTTTTTTTACGCTGTTGGTACTCGCTGTTTATTATCTATGCATAGTCACTTTACCCCTACCTACATGTACAAATTACCTCAACTAACCTGTATCCCCGCATGTTGATCCTCAAACCTGGAGCCCCACAAGGGTGCGTACTCCGCCCCCTCCTGTACTCCCTGTTCACCCATGCCTGCGTGGCCAAGCACGCCTCCAACGCAATCAACAAGTTTGCAGACGTCACAAGAGTAGTAAGCTTGATTACCAACAACAACAACGAGGCCCTGGGAGTGTGGTGCCAGGAAAATAACTTATCACTCAACGTCAACAAAACAAAGGAGATGATCGTGGACTAAAGCAAACAGCAGAGGGAGCATCCATCCATCCACATCGACAGGACAGCAGTGGAGAAGGTGGGAAGTTTTAAGTTGCTCGGCGTACACATCACTGACAAACTGAAATGGTCCACCCACACAGACAATGTGGTGAAGAAGGCACAACAGCACCTCTTCAACCCCGGGAGGCTGAATACATTTGTCTTGTCACTTAAAACCCTCACAAACTTTTACAGATGCACAATTGAGAGCATCTTGTCGGGCTGTATCACCGCCTGGTACAGCAACTGCACCGCCCACAACCACAGGGCTCTCCAGAGGGTGGTGCGGTCTGCGCAACGCATCACTGGGGGCCAACTACCTGCCCTCCAGGACACCTACAGCACCCGATGTCACAGGAAGGCCAAAAAGATCATCAAGGACGACAACCACCCGAGCCACTGCCTGTTCACCATCATTCCGAAGGCGAGGTCAGTACAGGTGCATCAAAGCTGGGACCGAAAGACTGAAATAAGCTGTTTATCTCAAGGCCATCAGACTGTTAAATAGCCATCACTAGCACAGAGAGGCTGCTGCCTACATACACAGATTTTAAATTATTGGCCACTTTAATAAATGGAACACAAGTCACTTTTATAATGTTACAATGATGTTTGCATATCTTGCATTACTCATCTCCTATGTACAGTGCCTTGCGAAAGTATTCGGCCCCCTTGAACTTTGCGACCTTTTGCCACATTTCAGGCTTCAAACATAAAGATATAAAACTGTATTATTTTGTGAAGACTCAACAAGTGGGACACAATCATGAAGTGGAACGACATTTATTGGATATTTCAAACTTTTTTAACAAATCAAAAACTGAAAAATTGGGCGTGCAAAATTATTCAGCCCCTTTACTTTCAGTGCAGCAAACTCTCTCCAGAAGTTCAGTGAGGATCTCTGAATGATCCAATGTTGACCTAAATGACTAATGATGATAAATACAATCCACCTGTGTGTAATCAAGTCTCCGTATAAATGCACCTGCACTGTGATAGTCTCAGAGGTCCGTTAAAAGCGCAGAGAGCATCATGAAGAACAAGGAACACACCAGGCAGGTCCGAGATACTGTTGTGAAGAAGCTTAAAGCCGGATTTGGATACAAAAAGATTTCCCAAGCTTTAAACATCCCAAGGAGCACTGTGCAAGCGATAATATTGAAATGGAAGGAGTATCAGACCACTGCAAATCTACCAAGACCTGGCCGTCCCTCTAAACTTTCAGCTCATACAAGGAGAAGACTGATCAGAGATGCAGCCAAGAGGCCCATGATCACTCTGGATGAACTGCAGAGATCTACAGCTGAGGTGGGAGACTCTGTCCATAGGACAACAATCAGTCGTATATTGCACAAATCTGGCCTTTATGGAAGAGTGGCAAGAAGAAAGCCATTTCTTAAAGATATCCATAAAAAGTGTTGTTTAAAGTTTGCCACAAGCCACCTGGGAGACACACCAAACATGTGGAAGAAGGTGCTCTGGTCAGATGAAACCAAAATTGAACTTTTTGGCAACAATGCAAAACGTTATGTTTGGCGTAAAAGCAACACAGCTGAACACACCATCCCCACTGTCAAACATGGTGGTGGCAGCATCATGGTTTGGGCCTGCTTTTCTTCAGCAGGGACAGGGAAGATGGTTAAAATTGATGGGAAGATGGATGGAGCCAAATACAGGACCATTCTGGAAGAAAACCTGATGGAGTCTGCAAAAGACCTGAGACTGGGACGGAGATTTGTCTTCCAACAAGACAATGATCCAAAACATAAAGCAAAATCTACAATGGAATGGTTCAAAAATAAACATATCCAGGTGTTAGAATGGCCAAGTCAAAGTCCAGACCTGAATCCAATCGAGAATCTGTGGAAAGAACTGAAAACTGCTGTTCACAAATGCTCTCCATCCAACCTCACTGAGCTCGAGCTGTTTTGCAAGGAGGAATGGGAAAACATTTCAGTCTCTCGATGTGCAAAACTAATAGAGACATACCCCAAGCGACTTACAGCTGTAATCGCAGCAAAAGGTGGCGCTACAAAGTATTAACTTAAGGGGGCTGAATAATTTTGCACTCCCAATTTTTCAGTTTTTGATTTGTTAAAAAAGTTTGAAATATCCAATTCCACTTCATGATTGTGTCCCACTTGTTGTTGATTCTTCACAAAAAAATACAGTTTTATATCTTTATGTTTGAAGCCTGAAATGTGGCAAAAGGTCGCAAAGTTCAAGGGGGCCGAATACTTTCGCAAGGCACTGTATATACTGTATTCTATACTATTCTACTGTATCTTCGTCTATGCCGCTCTGACATTGCTCGTCCATATATTTATATATTCTTAATTCCATTCCTTACTTAGATTTGTGTGTATTGGGTATATGTTTTAGAATTGTTGGATATTATTTGTTAGATATTGCTGCACTGTCAGAACTAGAAGCACCACCATTTCGCTACACCCGCAATGTGTGTAACCTTTATTTAACTAGGCAAGTCAGTTAAGAACAAATTCTTCTTTACAATGACGGCCTACCACGGCCAAACCCGGATGACGCTGGGCCAATTGTGCGCCGCACTATGGGACACCCAAACACGGCCAGATGTGATACAGCCTGCAAAACACGTGTATGTGACTGATTTGACTCTGTACCGGTACCCCCTGTATATAGCCTCGTTGTTATTTTATTGTGTTACTTTTTATTTATTTATAAAAACAAATGTTTTACTTTAGTTTATTTTTAAAATATTTTCTTAACTGCATTGTTGGTTAAGGGCTTGTAAGTAAGCATTTCACGGTAAGGTCTACCAACACCTGTTGTATTCGGTGCATGTGACAAATAACCATTTTATTTTATTTGGTATTCAGTATTTCTTTACATCCATGGCCACTCTCTTCCGGTGCTGCTATTTTTTCAATAGCCGGCTTTTCACTACCAGCTTGAAGTTGTAGACTAAGTTCTGTTTGAATACTTTGTCTAAAGATGACACAACTTGACCAAGTTGTGGCCAACCTCTGACACACTTGTGGAGAGGCACTCAGTTTTGTGGCCATGTTAAACCTACTTATACTCGGCCTCTGTACAATTATACCCCTTCACAGATGGAGTAACACATTGAAGCACTACACATTCTTTTTTTTGTGTCTAGACAGTTTGTGAAAATCCTTTCTTTCTTTTTTTAAAACATTTTCTTTCTTAAGAAAAATAACTGTAAAAGTTGCCTGCCTCCCAACCTGATTTCAGAATATGACTTGCTATATAGACTGTGGGAGGCTGAATGGCAAATACCTTTTTTGTATTCGTATAATGAATTGGCTTTGCTTGCTTGCTTTATACATATCTCTTTCCCTCAGGCAACAAATATGGCATCATGGATTATAAAAATTGCCTTTATGGCAATGAGTATCTTAATCGAAACTACCGAAGGGAAAAAAGACAAGGTGCTGTATTGTTCAGGTAAATTGTGATGTTTATTTGTCCAGTTTGTCCTTTTTTACCTATTAGATATGGGGTTTTCAGGATGTACATGTAATGCAATAGTTATTGATAGTAAATGCAGACTATAGATTTGCATATTGAACAAGTATTGTCATAAAATATAAACGCAAGTGTTGTAAGCTCGTTTCATATCATTTGACCTGCCAGGGCAGCAGTTTCCTATTCTAGATTTGATAGTTTTCTTGATTATCAACCGTTTCGTTTTTAACCTTTGCTAAACACAATCAACACGTACAATTCTGGACAATCATTTTATTTGTCAAAGTGTTTTTTTTGGTGCAGTTGTAAATATTTCTGTTGAATTTCAAAAGTGTACGAATGACAGAGAAGTTACAATGATCTTTATCTAAAAATAAAAAATGATCACTATGGAAACCTTTAAAAATAATTCAACTTTTTCAGTTAATACATAGTTTTAGTAATTTTATTTTACAAAGCCAAATTGAACTTGGTGAAAGGCAGCTCATCACATGGCCATTTTCTTTCTTTGAACACTACAGCGACACCAACACTACAGTCTTACCAAACCTTGGAGTCATCCTTGCATGACTATGTAACACTTGTCAAGCTACCAATACAAAGTCTCAGCACGGTACGCCATTAGTGTAGCCTACTGTGCGTCATAGTATCGATGACATTTTAAGAACTGTTAGAAGCCCTCCAGGCATACAGTCTGACATCTGGCATGAAAATCCTGTACAATTCTTAGTGAAGCATTACCCCCAATTGTAGATCAGATTTTTTTTTTTTTAACCACAACGACCAAAGCCTCGGTTTTTAATTAAAGAGTGACTGGATGCTATCTAACTTACCATTCTCAGGGTTAAAAGGTTAATTTACTTCGGTGTTGATATAATTTATATACATTTTATTTGCACCTCGTCAAAAGACGAGGCTTTAACACTTTTTACAGCAGTTTTCATACATACTCATTGCATTGAGCTTTGCTTGATCGTAACACTTAATCATTGAAATGGTCTTGAAAAAAATGTCATGGATAGCTGTGGAATGTGGACACATAAGGAGATATCAGTATACATAATAGTATTGCATGGCTCTACTCATGTTTTTGCATGTCCTTTGATGCTTATGTGAGTATTAAGACTTTTGTTAAATGAAAAAGTAACAAGTAGCGTTTTACATTGAGCTATATACTGTATGTTCTCTTATCAACAGTTCTATAAATATAATTGCTTATTTACTTGTGTTTCTAGTAGTATCTCAATGTTGCTGTCATTCTGTTAATCATCCATCTGTCAAGCTTATTTCATTTGAACAGTTTTACTTTTCTTTACCTGTAGGCATACTATGGATCTACAGTTGAAGTCGGAAGTTTACATACACCTTAGCCAAGTACATTTAAACTCAGTTTTTCACAATTCCTGACATTTAATCCTAGTAAACATTCCCTGTTTTAGGTCAGTTAGGATCACCACTTTATTTACACAATTTGAAATGTCAGAATAATAGTAGAGAGTGATTGATTTATTTCAGCTTTTATTTCTTTCATCACATTCCCAGTGGGTCAGAAGTTTACATACACTCAATTAGTATTTGGTAGCATTGCCTTTAAATTGTTTAACTTGAGTCAAATGTTTCGGGTAGCCTTCCACAAGCTTCCCACAATAAGTTTGGTGAATTTTGGCCCATTCCTCCTGGCAGAGCTGGTGTAACTGAGTCAGGTTTTGTAGGCCTCCTTGCTCACACACGCTTTTTCAGTTCTATCCACATATTTTCTATAGTGTTGAGGTCAGGGCTTTGTGTTGGCCACTCCAATACCTTGACTTTGTTGTCCTTGGCCATTTTGCCAGAACTTCGGAAGTATACTTGGGGTCATTGTCCATTTGGAAGACCCATTTGCGACCAAGCTTTAACTTCCTGACTGATGTCTTGAGATGTTGCTTCAATATATCCACATAATTTTCCTTCCTCGTGATCTCACCTATTTTGTGAAGTGCACCACTCCCTCCTGCAGCAAAGCACCCCCACAACATGATGCTGCCACCTCCGTGCTCCACGGTTGGGATGGTGTTCTTTGGCTTGCAAGCCTCCTCCTTTTTCATCCAAACATAATGATGGTCATTATGGCCAAACAGTTCTATTTTTGTTTCATCAGACCAGAGGACATTTCTTCAAGAAGTACGATCTTTGTCCCCATGTGCAGTTGCAAACTGTAGTCTGGCTTTTTTTATGGCGGTTTTGGAGCAGTGGCTTCTTCCTTGCTGAGCGGCCTTTCAGGTTATGTCGATATAGGACTGGTTTTACTGTGGATATAGATAGGCTTTGAAATACATCCACAGGTACACCTCCAATTGACTCAAATTATGTCAATTAGCCTATCAGAAGCTTCTAAGGCCTTGACATCATTTTCTGGAATTTTCCAAGCTTTTTAAAGGCACAGTCAATTTATTGAATGTAAACTTCTGACCCACTGGAATTGTAATACAGTGAGTTATAAGTGAAATAATCTGTCTAAACAATTGTTGGAAAAATTGCTTGTGTCATGCACAAAGTAGATGTCCTAACCGACTTGCCAAAACCACAGTTTGTTAACAGGAGTGGTTGAAAAAGGAGTTTTAATGACTCCAACCTAAGTGAATATAAACTTCTGACTTCAACTGTATACAGTGCCTTGCGAAAGTATTCGGTGTCCCACTCGTTGTTAATTCTTCACAAAAAAATACAGTTTTATATCTTTATGTTTGAAGCCTGAAATGTGGCAAAAGGTCGCAAAGTTCAAGGGGGCCGAATACTTTCGCAAGGCACTGTATATCCCTAACCTATATTGTACTAACCTATATCTGTTTCTTTTAGCATGCAGGGCTATTGTTGATGAGCTCAATTATTCAATCAGTCAGATTGATCCGAAGAAGACCATCAATGTGGGAGCCTTCAGACTCAAGCCTGATGGGAGCCTGACTGATAAAAAGGTAGCTACCTAAGTAAAAGCTTGTTGCCAAAGAGCACTCCGCTGATGCCAAACATCTCATCGTACACATTGAACTTCCTGGAAATAAAATATTTTGTGAATTTAAAGATTGGATAGATGCATCATTCATATAGAATGCAAATTTATACCTAAAATACTTGACAAAACTTAGGCTAGGCCTAGTGGTTTTATAGTAGTTCCTGGTTTCCTGGTTTCCTGTAGCCTCGCAAGCCACCTGATCTCGTGAGCTTACACCTGATCTCGTGAGCTTACATTAATGTTCGCTGCACAGCGCTAATCGTCTGGTAGTTACGTGGCTCGATTTCCTGGATCTCATACCTCATACCTCATACCTTGAGAAATTGAATTTTGTGTATTGTGAAATATCCCGGCAGAAGAAAATAAGAAAAGTAACATCAGTATGTAACTTCATGTCAGTTTGTGTCATTGTAAGCATTGGTAAATGCTTTATCACCGTGTTTCACCTACATTTCCGAAATCAGAAGCTTTGCTTATTGGTTAACCCTCTGGAAATTCAAAACCACGGTCTTCTCCTCTTTTCCTAACCAAGCATTGTTGTAGTGTGAAGAGGTCAGGCCTGGTGGCGTTCCAGTGTCATATCCCTAGTGTCCAGGGACTGTCATTAGCTGGTCAGCTCACCTATTGATCTCAGGGGTTAATCCCCTTTTGATGGTAATTGATAGCTAATAACATGCTGTTTATTTACCTCGGCTGCTTCATGTTTTCCTCTTCCCCTTAAGTTAACTTTCAAGTAAAAGGGATCATGACATATTTCCTAATATGACAACTCCAGTTCTCTCATTCATATTGGTTTGAATGTAATCAAACATACTATTATAAACATTTGAATTGTCTCATTCCTTCCTGTTCATTATGCTCAAACTATGGACCAACTGTGTATGTCATATTCACAGACTCTCATTAAGTGTTTTCTAAAAGAGGGTTCATTTGAAAAATGCTAATTACAGTTTGTATACCCATGTGAGTCTTGTTCGTATTCCATTTTGTTTGCCCTCAAGCTGTGGGGGTGTGCCTCTGCATTACCCCTCTTGTTGTTAGTAGAGAGAGAGAGTGTATGAATGCAATGATATAGCGCAACTATAATTACTGAATCAAAATGAATGTTCGTAAGAGAAGAGTTAAGTAATGACTTAAGTAGTTTGGTATTACAGTGCTCTGAACAGTAAGCACACTGACTTTTAAAGGGGCAATCAGCAGTTGCTACGTCCACTTTTGGACTTATAAATGAATGATATGTACCCATTTGATTCTTGAAAAATATAACATAAAAATGCCTCATGAGCTTAGTTGAACTGTTGTAACTCATCAGAACCCCAAATAAAAGCATGTTTTACTCCAATGTTTAGAAACAATGTTTATTCTCAACATGGTTAAAACTATAATTTTGATATCATGGATGGTCAGACCTTGCATCCATAGCTCTGTGTATGAATTTGAGTGATTACATTTCTCCAGCCCCATCTCTGTTTTTGACTTAATCAGTGGTGGGGAAACGCTTTGTTATTGTTTCAACTGATGATTAGCCCTTTAAGTGAAACGGCCAACAGACAGTGATGGCTGATCAACTTCTGTACTAACGGCCCTATTGAAGTGTAGGCCTACCTGTTGCGCTAATCAATGGCTTGTTTTGACTTCTGAGCATAAATCAAAGAAACCCTCCCCCACCCCACTGGCTTTTGACCCTATCTGAATCAAGGAGGGAGGGGTGTCCAAGCTTAGATTCCATCATACGAGATTAGCTGGTCTTAAGTCTCCTTTGCTCTCCAGCAACCAGTGGGGCTCCCTGAAGGCAAGGTTCACACCACAATGTTAAACCTACAACAATGAATCATTAAGCCAAAGACATTGAACTTAATTGAGTAAGTTGATGGAAGTTGTTAATGTCTTACCTTTGTCTTACCTTTTTCTGTACACACACATAATATATATATATTTGTTTTCTTCATTCATTTATTCATTCTCAATTAATGGCTTTTAATGATTCTGGTTGGACCATAGAGAGAAATTGCTGTCACTCTTCATTAAATTCAATTTCTGGATTGTCATGATAAAGGTACATACTGTGGCAATCACTTTTCTGAAGACTATAACAACGTTACACATTGTTGTAAATGGTGGCATTAATAGGTTCTAGTTTTTATGAATTTGTGTTTTTCATTGGTCCATATTATTCTCACAAGAAATTGAAAGCCCCTTTCCTCAGTGTTACAATAATGGCTGGTTTTCAAATGGGAATTCAATGGAAGATAGCATCCCTGAGAAGCCTTTTCTCTGCCAGGCCTGCCTAGTCCCCTCCTCATTCTTCAGGAAATGTGTGATTGACTGGTCCCTTTCAAACCCCTCATACTGGTAAGGAAGGAATTTAATTCCACAACATTTTCAGGATTGCTTGATAATGTTCTGCTTTAGGTTGGATTTTTTAATACTGGATGTTTTTATTTATATATTTTTTTTACATTTAAGGTAGATGTTTCTTTAACAACTAAGTCAAGATCTCATCATACATTTTCATAAAATTCACTAATGGTGTAAAATAAAAATATAGAAACTAAGAATATCAAAATTGCATGTTAGCATCTTTAGCCCAATAATTGCTGTTATGGTTGAATGCAGTGCACACTTGAAATTCCACTTTGTCTGGTTTTTGTTTTGCAATAACCTATTAGTTAACAGTTCAACATTAATGTTGAAGTCGTCAAGCCTTTGTTTTCTTTGATAGACCATCCTCAATATGAACTATTTATCTCTACATTCAAATAGCTTCCTGTCCTTTACATTGAAAAAGGAGAGATGTGTGGCAGGGCTCAGGCAGTTCCCTGAAACCTTTTTATCTTATTTGTGAGCAGATGGCAGTGAGCCATGGAAGCCCCTTTGTGTCACTAAGAGTCAGATATAAAAAAGGAGGAGGGGGAAATGCTTCTGTAATGTAATCAGTGGGTCCGGAAGGGTCCATACTGAGGATGAAAGGGGACAATAGGGTCAGGGATATATCTACATTGCACAAAATCCAGTTCATCTGCAATATGCCTCCCCCTTCCCCTCACCCAGCATCTTTTGACCGGGATTGACAAGGAAAACTTCCTGCTTTGATCATTCGAGGGTGGAGAAGATGAACCACCAAAAGAGACCAAAGGATGAGACTGAACTGTTTACCCTGCACTTGGCTGCTGTTTTGGCCTCCCCCTGCTCCTTAACTCAGCCCCCCTCCCCGGCACTTTCACTGCACCCAGTCACCCTTTCCCCTCTCTCCTTCTGGGGAGGCCACGGGGGCGGGAGCATAGTGCACCTTGACCTGTCTAGACACTACTGCATGTTTTGTTCTGTTTCCAAGGGGAAGGGGTATACTTCTACAGGTTAAATGTCATAGTTCCAGCATAGGGGAAGTAGGGGTTGTTTGTGTGATGGGAATAGTAGTTAGGGGTCACCAACATGACCCAGACGGATCCTAAGCAACGTCATAGAACTGGACTCAATTAAGTTAAATTTAGATTAAACCTGATACATTTTTTTTATATATATACTTTTGTGTCTTTTTATCCACCAGGTCCCTCTTGCTAGATCTGAGACCAACTTGAGTGAGCTTCTGGATGGAGTTTGTGGTAGCATGAGTGACTATGCTCTTCATGTGGACCCAGACACCAAGAAAAAGCAATACAAAAGATTTGCTCCAAGAAGTTCTGATGCCGGGGATTTTCCTGATTTTAACAATTTCAAGTTTGATGGCCCAGAGGGATCCAATGCCCTACAATTTGCGGTTAGTTTGGCAATAATTTGTTAATTTACTCACATATTAATGTATTAATTTTTATTTTCAGTCATGCTTTCATATAACATTCAGATTAGTATGTGATGTAGCTAAATTATTTCCTATGTTCTGCATGTCCACATACTTTTTCAAGTATTAGTCTTTCAAAAGTCTATTGAAATATTGGTAGCGGTGGGTAACTCTTATGTTTGGTTAACTGAGGTAAACTTCCATTTTAATTTTGAAAGCACAGAAGTCAATGTTATGCCTTGGTCGTTGATATCACAGCTTCATTTTAACTTAAAATCCAGTTCCGTTCTTACTAATTGGGCCTGTAACTTTTTAAACTGTACATTGATATTGTTTTTCCACTTTACTTTAGTTAAGGTATATTGCATGCACCGTAGTCTATAATATAGAAAGACAATAAATATCTGGAAATATGTTAAAGCTTGCATTTTAAATGGTCATTAGTATGATTTATAATTTGTTTTACAGTTATTACAGTAACATTCAGTGTTGAAGTTTTTCATTCTGGAGACGTGCCAGGGGTTAACCCAAAATGCAGACGATAACGTATTTTCCTTTGTTCCTTTACAATTATCTTGAGCTCTTGCATGTACATTTCACATATTTAAGATCAAGTTAGGCACCACAAGCAGGTAACCTTATGATGCGCAAAGATGTGTGTGTGGAATCGCTAACTTGGAATCGTGTTGCCTATCTATGTTACATGAGTCATCCAAGATGGCTGAACAGCATGGCGAGAGGAAAAATGGCAGTCTCCACTCACTGCTGTGCCCACTATTGTGTGAAACTACATGCTTGTGAAGCTCTCATGTGCGGAGGACCTGGTGTGCTGTCTGTTGTGTGGTAACCTATCCCCTCTCTTCTGTTACAGTGTGAAAGCATTGTGGAGGAATTTGAAGATGATATCATCTCTCTTTTTGCCAAAGAGACAGACCATGTGGTCGACAAGTTATGCAATGAAGTATCAGGTACGGTTTCAGACATGTTGTGGTTTCTCACTCACCAGGCCTCCTGTTTGCCCCTTTCTGCATAGATACTAACTAGAACTGTTATTACTCACATTATTACCCAAATGTTTAACACCATTGGGTTTTGATTAGCTTTTTTATATGAATTTATTTAAATGACTTACAATGATTATTTGTTCATAGAAAATAGTATCTGGGTGTTTGGGGCTTTGGAGAGCTTTGATTTGTAAAGAATAGAGTACAGATGCCCTGCAAATACTCAATTTGGTTATCGTAACATTTTAATATCGCAATTTTTCATGGCGCTACCCATAACATGTTTAGATGAGTACCGTGTGTGCCTACCAGGGAATACAATCATGACCACTTTAGTTTATTATGCATCCTAAAATAGAATATGAAAATGGATACATACAGATAATTACCATTTAAAACAGCTCTATTTGTTGTGTCATGATTTCCCCCTTACGTAACTATCGTCTTTGATCCGCCATTTTGTTTCAACCCTGTTAACTGAGGGTTCTGAAACAGAGCAGCGTAACATTTTTAACAGTTTGTTTTTGAATCGGTATAGTCGCGGAGGATGATGTTGTGGATTTATATGACACTGATACTCTATTAGATGAGCAAAATAGCCATTTTTGTTTAACAAGATTGCGGTTGTAGGTCAATAGTTTGAATGTGCTACGTGAAGTATGAGTTATTTGGAATTTATCATCCAAATAGAAACCACCGCGCCTATCTCGTATGTTTGTCAATATGATGTAGTTTGTTTTTCTGCGAGTGTCATTGCAGTAAATGGTGTGTCACCTACTGGATGTCTGCAAATATTGATAGTTATTTTCAGCAGGACAACTGACAAGATGGCGGTCTAATTTTTGTCAATATTTCATTTTCAGATCACTGTAAAGGCACAAAATTCCAGAGTGACGAACTATAGTTTTACATGCGTCTCTGCTGCGGGTGATTGGACCAGTTTAGATATATTTCAAATGAAGAAATAATGCTTGAAGGATATTGTATCAATCAAGTTGCATTCTTTTAAATAAAGTTTTCTATTTTAAATGGGGATGCTGGTATAATGTTGTCAGATACACAGAATTGTATCATGAGATAGAAAGTCAGGTTTGTTTCTTTAGGTAATCCTAGTAGGCCTAATTTTTTAAAAATGCAGGAGGAAGAAGTGGCACTCAAAATAATAACATGGGTGTAAAAAACGAAAAAGCTAA
Organism: Oncorhynchus clarkii lewisi; assembly: GCF_045791955.1. Taxonomy (NCBI): domain Eukaryota; kingdom Metazoa; phylum Chordata; class Actinopteri; order Salmoniformes; family Salmonidae; genus Oncorhynchus; species Oncorhynchus clarkii. Next base: position 23,415,404 of record NC_092166.1, on the reverse strand, counting down.
GTTTGAATGTGCTGTACTCAGCTGTGAGAGACTGAGGAGGCCGCCATGTCAAAAAAGATGGCGTTTGCAACCTACAGACAATGTCAAAGTGAGCTGGATCAGCAATTTTTGTCTATTTAAAAAATAAAAAAATAAATATATATTTTTTAAATCACCTTCATCAGCTGAACAGTTCTAGAATTGTTTGTAATGTTATAGAATTCCGACTGTCTTGATTATCCAGACCTGTTCTTGGTCCAGAAGTCAACCGTTGGAGATGGTGGATTTCTGCATGGCAGGTTGCATTTGATTTGCACGGTGAATTCTTAGATGAAGGAGGGAGTTGATTCTTGATTTTGAAATGAGCAGTCCCTTTACGTCCCGTCATCTGCAACAATTGAATTCGTCGTGGTATAATTTTAAACCTTTGTGAGCTTTAAAATCTGTGGGAGTATGTCAAATGTTATAACAATTTATCCTAAAAAATGTATCCTCCCCCCAAAAATACACCTGTTTGCTTGATCTTATTTTTAGATGTATTGTTTTGTATTTTGTTATTTGAACTTTACGTTTGATGTTATGACCCATTTTTTTAAGGATATAGATCAGAATAGACCTGGGATGTTCTATTTTTCGTTATCACATCAATTCAGGCAATTTATCACAATATGAATTTCTGTCCATATTGCCCAGCTTTAGATCAGAACATGTGAAAAATGAATCCAACGGGATCTTCCTCTATCAGTGAATTTGCAATGTTACCAAATGTTTGCAGTGGGGGGAAAAAACCTACATGAGAGCCTTAATAGTTATACATTGGCCTGATATAACCACCTCCCTATAACACAAATTAGTCTAAGTGCCTAAATCAAGTAAATTATCATCCCAATTGTGATAACACTCATATCTCAGAGCACACAGGTTGTAAATTCACCTACAGATTGAACACTTCCTCCAGAGGAGATTTCTTTGTGCTATATATGCCAGGAAAAAGCTCAACTTCATGGACAATGTTCAATTTTCATATAAAATGACCCTCACAGCTTCATCATATAATGACAAATAATCACAAGTATTTTGGGGGGTTTATGATCTAAATATTTTAATTTCAAGGGAAATAATTTATCATTTTGGTACAGTTTTACACAAAATGTATCTACACTTCTTTGTGGAAATATTTGGGTCAGTTTTCGAAAAACATGTCAGACCTTTGGCCAAAGAACAAATGCATGGGTCAAGCTTTCACTGGCTACATGTGACAAATGAAACCCTATGTACCAGACTAGTTGAATACAAACAAGATACAATATATCATTTTCATTACCATCAGGAATTACAGCATTTTCCCCATACTGCACTTCCAGTTCTTTCAAAACAAAAGTCTTCAACTTGTTGCATTTTCCTTTAAATTGTGTGTTGGGAGTTTGTTCTGGTTTAAGAAAGTGTAAGCTTTTCTTTGTGTGTATAGCGTCTCTGGGTGTCTAGGGCTTGAGCTTAACTTCATGATAGATCAAGGGCTACCAAGGTGCTGTTGGCAAGGGGCTCAAAGTGGCAGGACAAACTGGACCACTAAATGCTCATTTTTTATGCATGTTAGTTCCTTTGCAGTATGCTGAGTGGACTGCTGGAGGGGGTTTCTCAGATGAAATGCATCCCTCACACAGGTAATGAGAACTATATGATAAACTATTTGTACAATTTCTCAAATGTAATTTCAATGGTCCAGGAAGACCATCTCATTCAGAAATGTTGTGAAAGTGAATCTTTCCCTTTGTCTCTATAAAGTTCAGTCACTGAGCTGCGGCATTAACTTGTATTCTAACAAGATTAAAATATATTTGTCCTGGAGATTAGCATACTTAAGTCCTCTTTTGCCTTTTTGGTAGTGGCAGCGTGCTTTGATCTGTGTTGCGTGGCAAGAGCCTAGCTTGGGCCCGGCCATCCGAGTGCCAAGTGTGAAATTGGCCTGATGTCATCCCTATTCTTCACCATATACATCTTTCACCAGCTTAATTATATTTCCTCCACAAAGCCCTAGCTCTTCATTCCATATTCAAGTTTGACTAGGAAGCGTTTAAAAACTATGGATGAATAACTCAGTGGGGGGAAGGGACAGGATGGGTCTTTTGTTTGAGAGACACACGAGGCATCCAATACTTTTCTGATATGTATGTTCTTTTTGAATCAGACTGCCCTTTGCCTCTGCCAATTGGAAGAGGTTAAATTTTATGGCACAGGATATGTGAGCTTATGATAACTAACACGTAGGGCAAGTTATTTATTTATTTGTCTTTGGGCATTTGAATGTGGACCTTTTTTAAGGTCTTGTGACTAGTGGTGGCTGGAGTGGTCAAATCATTTTCAGATCGAGGCAGGCAATGAAAATGTGTTAGAACTTACTATCCAAACTTTAACTTTCATCAACATGAAGAGTTCTCCATGGACTTGTTGTGTACTTGATTTGTCCTGTTGAAGAGAAAAATAATATTTCAAAAGATTATTCTCTAATACTACTAACCACCTAGCAATTTTATGAGTTTGGCTTTAGCTAGCACATATATGTTCCCAATCTACCAAAACAGAAGTCTTCAACTTGTTGCAATTTCCTAGAAATTGTGTTTTGGGAGTTTATTCTGGTTTAAGAAAGTGTCAGCTTTATGTGCATAGCTGTCTCTGGGTGTCTAGGGCTTGAGCTTAACTTCATGACAGATCAAGGGTTACCAAGGTGCTGTTGGCAAAGGGCTCAAAATGGCTGGACAAACTGGACCACTAAATGCTAATTTCCTATGCATGTTAGTGCCTTTGCAGTATGCTGAGTGGACTCCTGGAGGGGGTTTCTTAGAGGAAATGCAACCCTCACACAGGTTATAAGGACTATGATAAACTATTTCTCAAATGTCATTTCAATGGTCCAGGAAGACTATCTAATTCAGAAATGATTTGACCACTTGTGTGTTGTTGATGCTCAGTTGTGTTGTTGATGCTCAGATGCAGAGGTGTCATGCCCATAGGGGGCACGTGCTCCCTCAGATTGGTCCTGTTGTAATACTACTAGCCACCTAGCCGTTTTATGAAGTTGGCTTTACCTAAGACATCTAGGTTCCCAAACTCATGACTAGCTACCAAGAAGCCATTTCAGGCTATCAATGCTGTTAGAGTAGCTAACTTGTTTTGTGGTACGTGCCCCAGCATACTGCAAAGGAACTATCTTAGCTGGCATGTCACATTCCTTTCAATATTTTACCCATATTAGTGCAGAGATGCAGAGAAGCATATTTAATTCTACAAAATTGTTTAACTACCAGTCAGGAGGATGCAGAAAAATACACCTTTTTTGACATCTTAATTTTAGCCAGTTTGCTACAACAACAAAATAATCCTGCAGCGACAGGAAATGTGGATGAAAATTAATGGACATTTTTTGTAAGGGTTGATGTATTTTTTGTTAGGGCAAATCAATTCTGACACTTTTAAAGTGGAAATTACACACTTTAGAAGCCTTTTTAAACTTTGAATACACTACAATTTTGCATTTACTGATGTACAAGAAAATTCTCAGCATCAAAATAGTCATCAAACATCTACATCTGTAGAATTAAGCATAATGATTATGGCTCTAGATTTCAGTAAAAAATGTACTGCTAAATTCTCAAATTTTGGACTGGGGTGGGGAGGGGCTAGCGTAATTTGTTCCCCATCATATTTTTAAGGTGCTCAATAGACATCATTCATCACTGTTATCGAGAGTTGAGGTACAAGCTTATTGAGGATGGATTTTTTTAGAGCATTTTGATATTTACATAATTTTATGAGACTCCTTTTTAGGGACATTTTGAATTCTGATGTGTAGAAGAAGTGATGGGTTAAAGGAAATGAGCCTCCTGCAGCTGTGACCGAAGGCTTTGACCTTCATCGGGCTCCCGGCCACAGACTCCATTGAGGAACCAACCAAGTTGCTCAGCTCAGCGTCTGAGAGGCACCAGCTTTTCTCAACCCAGAGAGCTCATCAAGTCAGTGACCGTTGGGTGTTACTTCCACATACAAGCTGGGAAAGAATAGAAATGCAGATGAGGTTCTGGGGCATTGAGGAGCAGGTCAATACTGCGAATGGTCCGCACAGATAATTCTCCCTTTTGTGTTTGGATCCTTTTCTATTCTTTTTTTTTTTAAAGCATCAGGTAATACTGAGACCGCAGAGTGTTGTAACCTGTATTGGTGACTGAAGTTCAGTCATATTTGATTGCGTTTGAATTGCTTGGTTATGTATGGCAGTTTTGAAATCAACATGAGTATATAGTGTATTATGATCATATTGAAAAGGTGTCATTGTGATCTGGATTTGACCAACCTTACTTGGTTGATGTATGTTAGGGGAAAGTGATCTTGTTGATAAGAGACTCCGTTACAGGCAGAAACTGGGGATGGGATAGCCCTCAACATTCTGGGTTATTAACTTCTCTGTTTCCAAACAACACAGAAAAGTCTCAATGTTAATTTAATGAGGATATGTATCCTATTGAACCTACTAGTTTGAATGTTTCCATAAGCTTTTAATTCCCAATTTGTTATCTGCTGTGGACATGTCTGACAGAGCAAATTATTTCAAGGTAAATGTTATTTGTAGCAACTGAGTGAAGATGCTGTCATGGGATTCCTACAACACTTTGAGATCCTTAAAGAGTTTTGGCACATTTAAGCAATTTCTGGGATACAGAAATAATGTGTACAACTGTACTACATTTTGCTGTTGAGATGCTGGGTCTTCATGTTAGGCTCCTAAGCTCTATTCATGACTACTAAGTATAGGTGGCTTGCATTCAGCATAGTGCACAGTTGACTTGAGAAATGGAAATCTGTATTTTGACTTCACTATGACTTGTGGGGTGGTCACCCGACTACAATTAGGTATACTATGCTGCATATCACTTAGGCTGTCTATAACATCATGGTGCGCCTTGGTGCAAGTTCATGTGTAACTTTTTTTGTGGTCAACATTTCGGTAGTAGTTTTCATTTAGTAAATACATTTTAGACTGTTCACCTGGTGAAACTAACAGTCATATTTTCCATTGTCATTGGGGACAAGATAGTTTCTCTATATACCATGTTTGAATTCTGTTCATTTTGAACAATTAAACTTTTTTTTAAGGAACTTGAACTCTGCAAGTAGCCCTATTACAGTAGGCCATTACTAGCATTTAATGTCTATGTAAACACCACTTTAATTGCAGACTGTGAAATAAAGTATAACCATAATGTTCATGCATGAAATAATGTATTCTTTCAAGGTTTATTTAGCTGAGGACCACCTGCAAATAGCCAATTACACAATGCTGTTTACTCTTTATGAGAAAACAAGTCCACATATGTCTATTGAGAGCTAGCCCATCCAACTAGCCCAACAGTGAACTTGCATCATAGTATATTCCAAAAACTTACCAACTGCTTATTAGAGGAAAATATTTTGAAGTTGCCCTATTGCCCACATTTTGTTCTGTACTGTTTAGCAGAATGAAATTTCCCTTGCTGTCTCATTAACCTTCAAGACAGGCCAGTAATTGTTATGCTAATTGATATTACGTTGTTTCAACACACATGTGACTTGGCCATATCACATTTATGCCTCAGAAGTTATTCCCAGAGTGGATGTTTCTGAATTAACAGTAGGCTATTAGTCAGCCTGTATTTTTAGAGTACTGATTATGTTGTTTATTGTTTATAAGCACAAAAGAAAATAAAGGATTTAAAATTGTGTTAGTATTCTTGTGGTTTATTTACTTACAGTTAAATACACAGTTGTGATACAAATTATTTACATTTGTCTGATATCAAAGAATACTGGGGGGGGGGGGAAAACACAACCAAAACTTTGTCCTTCTTTATACAGGTTTCAAAATGTTGTAAATTCACGTTGTATACCATCTGTAATGGTAATAGCCCATTCCTGATAGAAACATGTAATGTGTTAGTTCTTTGTAGCACAGTACTCCATAAGAAAAGTTCATTTACGGAACTTTTAAGGCAAAGTGTGTTTTAAGTTTGGATTTTAATTTACACACACTTTAATATTGACAATGAAAGAAATTCACATCATAAGACCACAATTTGGTATGGATACAGCAACGTTTGTCTCACATGATATACAGGTGACAGATTGCAGCTTTCATGCAAAGGCCTCTAAACGTTTCATTCACAAAAACAAGGTATTGCAAGATAAATAAGTTATGTAAACATTCCAGAAGTCTCTTTTCGAGAAACATGACCACTTAGACTATGAGTATTGTTCATAAATATGAATGTTATGTTATTTGCAAATAATATGGATTTCATACTATAGAACGCATGGACTATTTGATATAGATAGATGCGGTAAAGGATTCAATGGAACGCAGACCAGATTGGCGCACATTCAACAGATCTGCTCTAACAAAGTGGATTTTCTTTAAATCCGTCATATATTGTAACAGGCCCACAATGTGGTTACTTAAGTCCGATTTTGGATATATTTGGCTGTTTTCGCTGCATAACATGTAGAAGTTGTCCCTTTTCAGGTTTAGAAGAAGTGACTGCTAAATGCTAACTCCTGCTCGTATAAACTGGTTAGCATAGCTAGCGTACAGAAATCGGTGGTGGTAGTCAAATTCGTTTGTAACTGTAATGCAGTTGATTGGTAACGATTACATGAACATGTGTTTGTGTTGACATCCATACACGCATTATACTCCGAGTTTTACCTCAACATAGTGTGAAATACACATATAAACAATAGCCTAAATTTAGGCTACTTTTGCTGGGGGACAATGAGACTCGGGATCTTGACCCCATGGCCCTTTCCCCTAATCGTTTCCATGGCAATTCCAGTGATTTGGTCGAGTTCGATTGACCTCTTTACCGTATCTATTGCCTACATTATTTGTACAGTAAACCTATATATGACGCCCGTTGACGTTACTTCATCCCTGAAGTTGTTAATAAAACTATAATGATTGAAATGAAGACATACAGTCCAGTCCGTATAGGCTTCACTTGGCACTGAAATCCTGATTTGAGCCGGGGTAAAAATGTATTTTGTTGGTAGTGGAAATGACCCAAAACGATTGCATTTCCATGATAATTTCAAAATGGATATCTGTTCAATTCCAGTTGTTGCCATCCACCACTCCTCCCTATTTAAAACACATTGGATATGAGCTAAGCGCGCATGACTTAAACTTTTGGTTGCATCGTAGCATTGTTAACCAATGGAAGTTGGTGTTATGCGCTTGCATACCAGACACATATTTCGGTTTATATAATACTGTTTTGTTTTTCTTACAATATGCTATCTATTTCAACAGAGGTCCTTTAGTGAAAGTTAAGTTAGGTTACATTCCTTTTAAGCCTCAACTCATTTCTATAGTTTGGGTCAAGTTTAAAGTAACGTATAGGCCTGTTGAATATATTTATTTTTATCAAATCTGTCTCATATCAATAGCCTATAAGTAGTCTAGGCCTACCCAAAGCGGAATTATTTTGCTGAAATAATTCAAATGTAATGCTCACGAGAACTATAGCCTAGCTAATGCAGAATTCGAATATAAAAAGACATCCTTATCAGATAATACGCATAATTCAATGCGTATGGTCCCTCCATATCAACTCAGAAAGGCTGTATTTTTTACACAAAACAAAGGAACCTCAAATGTATTTTCAACATAAACATCAAAATACAACGAAACAGTGTGATAAAAATTAAAATCATAGATAAACACAATTTAGGCTATTTAAATTCACAGTTTGCAAAATGCAGCAGAAAAAATCTTTGGACTTCAGCCTGTTTTCATTATTTCGTTAAACGTGTCCACAAAGTCAAGTACGCCTACCAAAAAAAAAAAATAACAACTTGCTAAAAACCCAACAAAAACCCAACAACCTTTAATGATGATGAAGCATTCTAAAGTTTCAGGGAGTACATGGCAAGTGTTACAACACAAAATGGTTTAGTCCTATACTGTATATAGGCTACAGAAAATTGCAAAATCCTGTCTCATTCATGTTTAAATATCTGCTGGTATTATGTACACTGGCCCTTTAAAGTTATTTATTGCATTGTTTATTTTTCTTCAATCGCTGTCTGATTTTTCATCCTTAGATGATGTGGCATGATTGTATAGTCCTTGTGCCATCAGGTGCAAGGCTAAAGAGTTTTTATTTCCAGTAGCCTTCTTTATTTTGGCCCTCTTGTTTTGAAACCAGATTTTAATTTGAGATTCGTTGAGGCCGAGTTCTTGTGCCAGACTTTGTCTTCTCTGTTCGGTCAGGTACCGATTAGTCTGAAACTCCGTTTTTAGTCTCTGGAGCTGTTCTGCTGTGAAGGCCGTTCTTGGACGCTTGTCATCCTTGCTTGGTGTCGTTGTCGTGGTCGACTTCTTTGGTTTTCGAGATCTTGGCCCTGTAGATTAGAATACATTCAATGACCAAACTTTGAAACGAAAAAAAGTATACCTTCATCTTCCTCAATAACATGATCACTAATGTCAGACTAATTAATATGATGATCATCAGAACCTAGTAACATGCAAGAATAGGCCTAGTTGTAGGCCTAGTAGCCATGGAGGCCTGGTAGACCATATGGGCCTTTAGTAGCAGGCTAGTAGAATAAGTATTGTGTTGGTATTAATATGAGCCACATTTCCAATATAGGCACAATAAACTATAGGCCTAAATGTCATTAGAATGTAGTGTAGCCTATTCTAAAAGGGTGCGGGGTTTTGTGTGCATAGTAGACGATGATGGTGTTGATTGGGGTGGGGTTAGAGGGAGGCGGTATAGGCGCCCCTTTCTCACTGTTACCATAGGAACTACATTTATACGCTTGCATTTTCATAAATGTGTAATGAATATTGTAAACATTTATTGAAACTCTGCTGTTTGGAGTAGGCTAGTTCTACACCAAATAAGAGATCGATTCGCAGCTACACGTTTATTGGCTTCACAATATAGCATTTGAATATTATTATGATCAATTGGCCCATCTTCCATCGAAGCATATTTTTTTCGTACTGCAAAATACCCTCCGTTTTCTGGAATGGTTTTTATTCCGTTTATTTCGTGAAATGCACGCCTATGCTATTTAAGACTAAGTTTAAACAGTGGGAACGTTTTTTGTTTAGTAGCATAATGAAACTTTCTTTTGTTTGCCTATTATTTTTGAATTGTTCGGAGAAGTTAATGTATTCATTCCATTATGCATAATATAGGGACTATAGGCAACATGTTATACGACAATGGGATATTAACAATATTAACTTTGTTAGTGCTTCTAAAGCTAAATTAATAGTCCAATATAACAATTCCTAAGTTTAATAAACGATGTTAACTAGTAACTAGAAATTAAATGAAAATGGCCAACTAAATGAAAATGGCCAACTATAATAGTTGCTCTGATACACTTCTGAAGTTGAAGAAAAAATAAATAAAACAAACATTCGGCTATAGGCCATAATGGAAGATTGACATTAATAATCACAACCAGCAGCTAGGACTAGACCTAATATGAGAATAGTTTGAGAATATTATGACAACTACAGGCTAAATATAACAGAGGAGAGAAGTAAAAGTAGCTAAAGCTTTATTCCTAATATTTTTCCCAGTTCTTTTTTCCAAACTTTGCACTCTAATTGTCTGATTGCACTCATATTATATTGCATGTAGACGGAATACACTTTTTGCCTCGCTCCATTGTAAACAAAATTCAAATTATATATTTTTCTAAAGACTACTGAGGATCAATGGTGTAAACGTTTCACTACTGCTTTAAAAGTTACTTTGAAACTTTACTACTTCGATATTTTTAATATTTCGATAGATTCAATCATTTTTTTCTCGAAAAATGATTTACTTCTATTTTTTCTTCTTCATTTTCTTTTTTTCTCTCTTTATAATTCAACTGCAATTGTCAGCTTGATAATAATTGCATGACTAGCCAAATATTTGTATGGTGACAATAGACTTATAATAGGCTAACAGTAAAAATAAAATGTACTTGTAGTAGCCTGATATATAGGCTATTTGGTTTGTAACCGCCAATATTATCCAATCAGAATTCCTAGGATAATCGAGGTATTCTGTAGTTATGGATCAATTCGGAATATGTTTAATTAATTGGCAGGTTAAAAAAAAGATGTAGAATATTATTTTATTAATTTCCTAAAAGTTCAGGACAAAGCCTTGAAAATATGTTACACAAAGGGATACTTTAAATGCTTGTATTATGTGGCTGCAGGATGTGGTTTCAGGTTTATTTTTCGACATATTTAGTTCACCAAGTCAGTTTATATTGCACTCAAGCGATCCAATGGCTCATGGTATTCATATTCGGACTAAATACTAAGGCAATAAAAATACTAGACGTTACCTGATGATGGTCGGTCCGAATATCTTGTACAATACACCCAGGCTGGCCAGAGCATAGGTTTCGACGAAGGTGCAGAATTGGCATGAGAACTTTCCGAGTCGGAGCTCAGGCACTGATCTCCAATTTCTTCTCCGGGCTTGAGAAGCGTATCTGCAACAATATCTGCTTTTTTTGGCTCACTGACTGAACGAGAATTCGATGTTCCTTCCCCTGACACCGTCCCACCGAACTGCCCAGATTTTGGGGGAAGGCCAGGAATATTCTCTCGTCCATTGAGGTGATTCTCATCATAATTAAAAGTCCCATCTTTCCTCCGTCCAAAGTCTGGTCGTAAAATATTATCAATATAAAAGTTGGTGATCCTGTGCGGTTGCTGGTTCCCAGGTGCTTGGAGAAGAGGAAGAATAGCTCTGTTGGACTCTTCGCCCGAATCTTGATGCTCTCTATTGCCATTAGAATTTTCTTCCATAGTGAAATACTCAATGTCCAATTGTGGCACTTTTCTCGCTCTCCCACACAAAAGTATAAATATGAATTTATGAGGTTTCTAGTTTATTCCTCGTCCAATGCGTTTTTCAATAAAACGGAATAGGAAATAAAAACTAGTTCAGTTTTTTTCAGTATCTAGTTGTGGTAGTAGGCCTACTGAAAATCCGCCTCTTGCCTTTTTCACAAAGAAAAAACATACTTTAAAATGTATTTCTCCGCCTGGCTATGGTTGATATTTGTTGAGAAAGTAGCCTACCATATAAAATGCTGAGTTGTAGTGGTTCCCTTTTAGGACAAATCCAACATTAATGCTTCAACTTCTAAACTACGAGTAGATAGAGGTGCTAACTGCTCCTGAAATACTTCCACTATGGATTTTGGTTCTTATTTTTAATAGGCTACGAGTCCCCCCAGTGACGTTGCCGTCCGGTATCCAAGACACGTGCCTTGGACCAATAGAGTTCCTGAAATGTTACCACATGACCGATGACTCTACACTTGACAGCACCCATACTCCCAATTCCCAAAACTCTAGTATTAAAAAAACATAAACAAGTAGGACACTATTTCCGATTCAGTCAGCCATCCCAGGTAATTTTTTTATAATCAAAACCAAAGTATTTTCTGCCGAGTTTTTTGTAAGGCTATAGAGAAATCATTTCGTTGGTTTCTCGGTTCAAAGAGCACTAGGCATGCCCATGAAAAGGGGTATCCCCGAATGGGGGTGGGGTGTGAAAACCTCAAATAGGCCTATGTTTTTCGAATTGAAAATAGTTGCATCATATTGATGGAGACGATTACCAAACATATAGGGATGAGCCAGCACTCGCTAAACGCTTTAGCAGTCCCCAACATTACCGAATAAGTTCCCAGCGGTGTTTCTCGACTAGGTGCACATGATGGGTGGTTCACTTGCGAGGCTACTCGTTTTTTCGGCTATTGCACTTGAAGTAGTCCTATATTTCAAATTACATGGGGAATTTCATATTCGCCTATGGTGTCAAAGTAGCCTAATCAAAGATGGTGCATAATAGTCATCCGTCGTTGGTGTCTGGTTATCTAATTAACTGATTGGCTACAATTCTACATAAAGATTGTTGCCCTAGTGGACGCTGACTATCTGTTTGGTCTTTAAGTCCATTCATGAACCAAAACTGGGTTGCGCTTAAAAAGGACCGTGGCGCTTTAAATATTGGCGATGCAACACAATGCTGTGATTTCACATGTTGCAGTTAAGAATTGAAGCCTAGTCTTCTCTCAGTGGCCTAAGCCATGGGTGATGTCCTCAGGTCCAGTCTTTAGGTAAAATGCAGCCATTAGCCCAAACAGGATAGCCTATAGGCTAATGAATACTCATGAATGCTCATTCAAGGTTTGTGGTGAGGTATTTTGCAGAGCAGCATAGCCTAGGCTAGCCCACATAGGCCAACTCGTTCTCTCTTAAGTGGGATGCAAATTTGTTTCAGCAATGTCTGTTATTATTTTTTAAAGACAAACCTAAATCCTTTATGGCCAAATAACTATATCTTATGATTATTTGCAGAAGTCCCACATGGCATTTTTGACTGTATAGTGGGTCTATATACTGTCTAACTGTCATATATGCCTACAATCGAAGTGGGTCATTTCGACATATGCCGAGCGAAATTAACTCCTGTTAACAAGAGCGCATCTTGCGCTTCAAAATTGGTGCACTATAGGTTTGCAGTAGGTTATACTAATAGAACCGTATTGAGCACATCGTTATTTTCTATTTTTGATAACTATTGCCTATAGCATCACCAAAAAACTCGATGTAGCCTATTGTTGGAAGAGGTCATATACCTGAATCCATATTTTGTGTTTGTTGGCCTATAGTTGGGGGATGTAGAAGACAGAAGTTACTCCAAATGTTATCAACGATCCGCAAAAGATTACTGTACAAAAATAATGCACGAGAATAGCCTATTGATAATGATGACCTAAGGCTGTCGTGTTTTGATGGGAGTGCTTGTAAGTCCAACTAATACGAAAATATATGTTTTCGACTGCTACTTTTAAAATATGAAATGTCAAAAACTGGCTGCTGTTTGAAAATATAGAGTTGGATTGAGCTGATCTATTTCCCCCTTTTCATGGTCTTAATAGATGGATGTAGAGGTTACGGGTTTATACATCACGAATAGAAAACCTTTGCATACAGGTCTATCAAAAACAGGTGGAAAAAATGTGTTCACGAAATAGTGTCAAATCTTTGCGTTATATGGCAGTATTAAATCATAAAAGGTTTTGAATCAAAATATTGGCCTATTGTTTTGTAGACCTAGTGTCTCAATATATGTTTGTGATTAGTTTTGTTTAGGGTATTTCTGTCGTGATACAGGCTATTATGACTATGTTTGCATATCATATTGATGCCATATTAAGGTAAAAAAAAAGTGCACCTGCACCAAACATTAAATGCAAATGTAATAGCACTTAAAAGGACAACGTGCTTTGCTTATGAGCAGCTTTTGAAACGCTCACTTTTATCATGGACGGTGAGGTATAGGCTACATGTGACGAAGCAAACACGGAAATTCCAATTGGCTGAAACTTTTTGGGGAATACTGCATTCGTGTTCCAATTGAAACTGATGTGCCGCAGACGTGTTGACGTTATTTGAAATGATTTACGCTGTTCAACAATGCTTATTTGCACATTTACCAGAACTCATTGGTGAAGTCGGAGCCTGTAATCGAAAAGACAGCTTGAAGTTGTCAGAAGGTCCAAGCAGATGTCAGATGGGTTTTGTTGAGCCTGTATTATGGCTACTCCATTATTCGAAATGTCGTTTAACCTGCTTTGAACTTCTCAGGCAAAACAAGGATCCTAGAAGGACATTCTATAGGTCTAGCCTACTTTTCCGTCATTTAAATCAGGGCAGGTGATAGAAAGTAGATCCTCCCTTCAATTACCTTTTATTTAACCGCTTTCCCGAGGATTTACAGTCAAAAGTCCAAATACTTACTTCACTTTTGAGCAGTAACTTTAGCTAATTAATAAACCACAACAAGGGTGTAATGTATATTTTATATTAAGCTCATGCAGATTCGATAGCCTACTGAAATGGTGACTATGCCTTGTGTAATTGAGCAAAACCTTATGTTATATAACCTAATATTGCAATTGAAGTGCAAAGATGAACAAATGTGCAGAGATGTGAATATTAGCCATTGAAATAGATTTCATGGACATTTCTGTGCTTCATGGTGACATCCTCAACTCTCACAATCTGCAAACCTGTCTGTAAAACAGAAATACAATTGGGCGTAGGCTATTGATTGCAAATGTGCAATCCGTCCCTTTACAGAGTTGGTCTTAGGCCAACTCATATTTTTTTCAAAATGATAATTAACTGCTCATATTTAAAACATCGCAGTTCAACCAACCTCTATGCACCTTTTCCTTAAACACTTTTCTGTATAGGCTATTATTATTATTCAACTCAATAAATAAAAAATCTGCATCATGACTTAGCCTAAACAGTTGGGAAAATATTGCCTTATGAGTCTAATAATTCTAGTCTAGCCTATTTGAACGGAATAATCTCCAGCCATATTTATTAGGCCTACCTGATGCCCATTTTCGTTACTTCCATCCTAGCTCTCCTAGCCCAGCCAAAACATTATATTCGGGTAAATGTATCTTTCTATTTGGTTTATCTTCCCCTTCAGAAAGGGTTATACGCTAGAGGGTCAGAGGGATTTGTGAATGAACGCTAAAGCGTTGGCTGCAGCTCACAGATCATAGTCTCAGATCAGCAGCACACAGATGTGCTCTATTGAATGGCTGTGATATCTGCTCTGTAACAATGCAGGGGTCATGTGGGATACTGCTGCTTCCTGTTGGCCTTTGAAAAACAAACGGAGGGAGAAAACACTAAGGGGGTCCCCGAGGATGCGGATAAAGGTTAGGCTACTGACCACTTCCTATTTAGTCTGGAAAGCTGTTGGTGAAAATTGTGCGGCACATTGGTCTCAACTCTGATAAGGTTTTTCTGGCCAGGACATATCCAACTTTCATAGTGTTTTACTTTAGGTTAGATTATGTAGATCTGTTTAACATACTGTATAGGCCTAATAACGAAATCTTCCCGACACATTTTATCAGTTGACCAAGGTTTCCCAAAGTCGGTCCTAGGCCCCTCCCGTGCACGTTTTGTTTTTTTGCCCTAGCACTACACAGCTGAATCAAATAGCCAACTCATCATCAAGCTTTGATTATTTGAATCAGCTGCGTAGTGCTAAGGAAAAAAACAAAACGTTCACCCGGTGTGGGGTGGGGGTGCGCGTCGTGGAACACACCGTACACGTCGTTCAATATTATTTTCCATATAACGCATCACCTTGTTGATTATCCCTTATATAACCCATTAATGTACAACGATGTTACATCACATAATGTCATATCCCAGGGAAATTAATCGTGAATAACGGTAAAATAAATCCGTTACAAATCTCAATTGCTTGTTGTCAAGGATGTAATTTTAATATAGGCATAGGCTACGTGTCATTTACACGTGTATTTGTCCATAAACATGTAACTTATTGGAGAAATAGAGTGAAACTAGTTTAGGACATGCTGGTTATCTACTTATAGCCTAGATCAGAGGTACTCAACTCTTACCCTAAGAGGTCCGGAGCTTGCTGGTTTTCTGTTCTATCTGATAATTAATTGCACACATCTAGTGTCCCAGGTCTAAACAAATCCTTGATTAAAGGGGAACAATGAAAAAATGCAGTGGAGCTGGTTTCGAGGTCCGGAGTTGAGTTTGAGTGACCTAGATTATTGATCTGTCCCACTGTCCGCACTTTCCTTTAAAGTGGCCAAGTCTCCTTGACCAGTGACGAGACGTTGAAAGGGCCAAGGGGACGATTGCTTTTGGGGTTTAATTACTGGTTACTGGTTCATCACCCTGATCGCCCTGGCGTGGACAAATCCCATCTGAATAGGCGTTTGAAACTGAGCCAGTCTGGGTTTCTCCAGTCAACTCCACTCCAGTCTTTTCCTCTGCTTTTTGGGGTACCGTGGTTGCAGCAACTACCAGGCTACAGCGACAAAAGAGGGTTTTGGTCCATTGCATTTTAATTTCGGTCAGTTCAGTAAAGACATTATGGCGTAATTCAGTGAAATAGAGTACTTGATCAATTCTTATAGGCCTATATAATGATTTGGATATTTAATTTAATGGAATTTAACTGACACCAGCCGTGCAATTTAGGACCACTTGATAATGCTAAGCAAAAGTGTCTTGATCCATTTACAGACAAGGATTGTGTTCTCATGTGCATAATACGAATTTAGTGGACTTTTACTTGTCTTCAGTAGTCTATGATACAGTATATTAAGTTTGAGTCATTGATCATAATTGAAAGTTAAACAATAATACAGTCTAATATTCTAAGATGATTTAACCCGTAAACTCACATTTGACACTAATTTAGCCCTGTAGAAATACGCACGTACATTCAATAGTGAATTTACAATACGCACAACGGTTATGTGACATTTTTATGGCTCATATGAGACATTTGATTTGATAAAATACCTGGCCTCCCATTATAATGCATTTTGTCAAGAATACTTAATGAAGAGCTTCACACTCTCTCAGAGCTAGAGACAAGGAAATATGAAAAAGGGTGGAAAGCAGAAATGTTTGAACCTTGGTGCCAAAATTGGTTCATTCGAAGTGCAGTAAATGCATTTGCTTGATGTTAAATATTTTTTAACAAATAATCTATGTCCTGAGGATTTTAATCATTTGTCAGCATGGAGGTCAACAATAGCCTATACTGTACTCCTTTCAAAGACGGAAGTCACGAAATGCATTGACTTAGAAATATTGAACTTTTGAAAGACTGAGACCACTGTGTTGTGCTTGGTGTAACTGGCTTGAATATCCAGCATTATAATTGACCATGAAAAAACATATGTTTGTTTTCAATTACTTCTCATAATATGCATTGATAACTTAAGACCTTGACCTAATGTAGAACAACATTTAGAAGCTATCTCCTTGATAGTACCTGAGTGATGTGTTATTTCATCGACCAAATAGTATTGTTCTGATAGATTATCAGGGAACAATGCCCCAATTAAAAAATGTGTTGCTCCCTTTTATTAATCTGATACCACTGATTGAATCCCTGTGTAAGTACTAGTGTATATGGACCCCAGGGATATTTTATTAGACATGTTGGCTCTTTCTCTTTTTGCTCCAGCAGGTCATTTTCAGGATTTCAATTAACAGAATGTTATCAAAATGTAATAGTCCTGATAATATTTCACTATTTCTTTAGAGAATATTTCCATAATTTAATTTATGTTACCCCCATATTGAAATTAACAATAGGTAGCCTATGCTGTACCATAAAAGTTGATGGTTTGACCTATTGGCCCTAGAAAATGTTTGAAAGTGCCTTGAAGTGTGTGCACAATGCACATGCGTTTGTGTGAGGGATTTTCTGTGATTTCAAAAAGAAAGTAGTTATTGAATTTCTTTTCACGGGCAAAATAAGTAATAATATCTCTTTCCACCAGGGGTCTCTGCTTTCCATTATCCAGAGTTATTCTGATAACCAGCCGGCATATAAGCAGAAAGCGTAAACAGTGCTGTCTAGTGGTGCATTTGGGTTAAGATATTTGGGATACACATGGGATTTTATAACATTTCTTTCAGTTGATTTTCCAACTGTAATTGAAGAACATTTTGGCATATCAGATACTTTTTTTTTTTTACCATGTTAACATGCTAAACTAAAAACCTGGTTTATGGTAATTGTCCAAACAATCTGTTATGTAAATAGGTCCATAAAATTAATAATTGTCATTACAAAATGATTAACATAGGCCACATGTGAGCCATGATTCATGGATGGAATACACACGTATCTTCATGACCCGAGGCACAGCTCGTATAAGAAACAGAACCGTTACCATGGAGTTGATCCAGAGAGGAAATGTTGGCCCTGCTCCCAGAAATTTCTGGGCGGAAGGCTGACTGTCAGTACCCCACCAGGACTGTATAAGAAGCTGCCTCAGAAGGGAAGGGACTGATACTGGATGGTTGCTGCTGGTGAGCCTGGTGGCAGACCTGTTAGTGAGAAAATAGACGTCTCAGTGTAATTCAAATTAAAAACTCAAATAAAATATAGACTACAAGGTCTACTTGTGATGCTTAGTGGCAGCTTGTTGTAGTCCTGGGAAAAACATTCAGTGAATACAAAGAAGATGGATTATTTAAATGGATAGTTCACCCAAATTTACCTCATAGAAAGTAATCTATGGAACCAGAGAATCAGTGGCCCAACAATTGGGTTTGTTTATGTGCTCTATGAATGATCAGATGTTTCTGATGTCGAAAATATATGAAACATTTTCACTGTCCAAAATGTTTCCAAGGACCTCGGAACAGCATGTTAGCTGTTGCTTCAAGATGGACTCCCTGTCATGAAATCATAGAGTCATAATGCTCACTACACTTAATTTATGAACTGACATGATGTGCTTGCAATTGAACAGGCACTTACCTCAATAGTCATGCTTGATTAATATAATCCTCTTGAGCATGCAAAGGAGAAAGACAATATGCTCGCATGGGTAAAATTTACTTTAATCAAACTGCTTCACCTTGTCAAACACTTCAGATAAAGGATGTCAAATTCTAACTCTGAGGTCACAAGGTTACATTTTCATATGTAATGTAGCTGTCAATTAAGTGATCCCATTACAGATTTAATTGGATGCATTTCAGAGTTTGTCAAGGTCTTTTCACACGGATGTCCATAATTCACTATGGCTATTTAACGATAGGCTATTTCATACACACCCGCTGTGGCCAGTTTGACAGGACTTCAATTTGACACCTTCTAATTAATGAAGTAATTAGGCCAATTAGCTAAGAACTGTGGAGGAATTATTTCCAGAGTAGAAGACATCTCTGAAAATGTGAATTACACGTGTTTGAAATATAGGGAAACCATGTTACGGTCTCAAGAATATAGAAAAGAACCGTCTTTATCAGTCCTACAGTCAGTGGTGTAGTGGAGGGTAAACGCAAGTAAACACAGTTTACCCACCTTTTTTGTTGCCCAACAGTTTACCCACCTATTGTTTTGCACTACATCATTGCCTATAGTAGATGTTAGCCTGATAGCAGTCACAATCTAACATACACATTATTACCCTTAAAGATGAATATAGTACGTTTATATACATTTTATTCATGGGGGGCAAGGCCTTTAAAACATTCTGCCTTTGTTTGCATGATCTGTCTTTGTTTGCATGACTTGCCTCATTATATCATAAATTGTGACTGCTACAGTCTGATAATATGGCTCTTTTCCTGCTCTGCCACAGCTAGGCTAAATAAAAGGCCATCGTCACTACATCTGCATCAAGTGCTGTCTAGGAGCTGCCTGCCTTTTTCTTTTTCCACATTTTGTTGTGTTACAAAGTGAGATTAAAATGGATTTAATTGTCGTTTTGTGTCAACGATTTTTGTAAAAAAAAAATAATAATTTTAAGTAAAACACTTCATCAGATAAGTGTTTAACCCCCTGAGTCAATACATGTTATAATCAATCACCTTTGGCAGCGATGACAGCTATGTGACTTTCTGGGTAAGCCTCTAATATTTGACATCGATTTTCAAGCGATTCAATGTCATCTTGGTAAGCAACTCTAGTGTTGCCTTGTGCTTCAGGTTATTGTCCTGCTGAAAGGTGAATTTGTCTCCCAGTATCTGTTGGAAACCAGACTGAAGCATGTTTTCCTCTAGGATTTTGCATGTGCTTAGCTCTCATTCGTTTATTTTTTTAAATCATAAAACACCCCTTAGTCCATGCCGGTGACAAGCATACCCATAACATCATGCAGTCACCCCATGCTTGAAAATGTGAAGTGTGGTACTCAGTGATGTGTTGGATTGGCCCCATACCTGCTTTGTATTCAGGACATAAAGGTTATTTTTTTGCCAATTTGTTTTGCTGTTTTACTTTAGTTCCTTATTACAAACAGGATGCATGTTTTGGAATTTTTCTATTCTGCAGAAGCTTACTTGTTTTCACTCTGTCAATTATTGTGGAGTAAGTACAACGTTGTTGATCCATCTTCAGTTTTCTCCTATCGCAGCCATTCAACTCTGTAACTGTTTTAAAGTAACTTAATTGTTGTCCCTGTGCGCCCCTTTTGAATCAAGAATGTTATTCTGTCCCACTCCCCTCATCGTCACATCCTCCGGTCCATGGCGCGCGCACAGTGAGATTTGGCGCTAGTGTTGCCTTGAGATGAACATTTGCAGTGGAATAACTTTTTCATGTCCTTTAACTTGCTAGTTATCTTGTTTTACATATACCGATTAGCATTTTATGGATAGTAATGTCGGGCGAAGAACCGAAGGTCCCAGAAGAGCTCTTCAAAGATGTTAAATTCTACGTGGTCGGGGACATTGACCAAAAGGTGAAGAGCTCAACGTTAGCTAGCTAACGTTAGCCAACCAATGTTTACCGATAGCCGTTTAGCTTAACGAAAAGCTAACGACCAGTCTACTGTTCCAATTTCACCTCAAATTGATCATTGGTAACCTGAATGGTTTGCGGATGTGCCGTTTGAATTAATGCATTTATTGCGATTTACAAATAGATATGTAGTTGTCATTGATCCAGATGAGGTTACCGAACTACCATAGCCAGCTGGATGCTAGCGAGCTAGTTTTGATAGCTACCTAGCTTGCTAACCATTACCCTGGCATTCTAGGGACTTTGTTATTCAATGAAGCTAGCTAGCGAAACAAAAACACAGAAATGTCCTAATGTTTGAATTGTATGTGTATGGATTACCATAGAACGAGATGGATTGACAATATATTGAGGTGAGAGCCCATCGTCCGCTTGCTGAATTGTGCGCCTGACATTGCGCATGTGCGAGGACATGCCCGCCATTGTAGAGCTACAAGTTCTAAATTCCTGCCAAATAATGGCTTAAATTTACTCTCTAGTAACTCCTGTAATTTGATCAATCGTGTACATAGGGTATATTAAAAATCAATTACGTCTTGAAAAATGTAATTTTTTCTCGATTGAGCTTTTGTTTGCAATTGTTTTTTTGTTGTCATTTACTAATACAGCTGCAATCAACAGTATCTTCTATTGATAATGTCCATTTCAGGCCACCCCATGATTTATGAATAACATCTTGGAAACCTACTGGCTTACATTATCACACTTTGGTTTGAAACAGGATTTTACACATGGACATATGATGTGCCTATAACTGGTGCAATCGACCCCAGGTGTTCTGTTTTGTTTCATTGGTGTGATTTCATGTGCACTATAGGTTGTCCAGCTCCTAAAAGCGGGGAAAGGAAAAGAGGTCTCATACAATGCCTTGGCTACACACATCATAGCAGAGGATGGGGATAACCCAGAGGTTGGGGAGTCACGAGAAGTCTTTGACCTTCCAGTTGTCAAGGTATGGGTGTGAATTGTAGATCCCTTTTATATAGTCAATTCACTAACAAACCTGTAGCCTTGTTGGTGCGAAGGGAAGAGGAACAGTTCAACCATTAAACTCTGTTTTCTTTGTTTTTCAGCCATCTTGGGTGACTTTGTCCGTAAGATGTGGAGACCTGCTACCGTAACCTTTCTTTTTACGAGCAATTGATTTGTGTTTCTGATTTGATATTCTGACACTTAAGCTGAACGAATAGCCTAACACTTGAGTTGAATGACTTCCTTGACAAAAGATAATACAGAGTTACAGGATTCTCCCCAGAGTCGGGACAAATATTCTTCGGTGTCACGGCATGTCTGCCAAAGGTATGTGCCTTTACATATTACCTTTTAACTATTGTGCACATATATCTATGAAATGGTTTATGGATTCATATGATGAGTATTTTATAGAATGTTAACATCTTTCTCATGCATTTCTTTGTTTAGCTACCAGAAGATCTCAACACTCTTTGGGCCTTGATCACTTTTTATGGCGGTGACTGTCAACTCAACCTAAACAAGAAATGCACTCACCTGATTGTTCCAGAGCCAAAAGGGGTAATTATTTTTCAATTCTATAAGAGCCATAAAAAGTTGCTTTGTCATTCTTGTGTTATGGAATAAGTGTTTTTTTCATGTAAAATAATTCCAATGCTCCCCTGACTCAAAGGCAAATATAGGGGTGAAAACATGGAGCACATGGACAAATTGGTGAATTGAACAGTCTTTTGAGAAAGAATGTCTGCATGTTGCTATTTTTAGGATATTTTGAGGCACCTGCTGAAGCCTTCCTTGTGTTGGATATTTTATTAGCCTTGCTTTGGCTTGTTTTACTGCTGTCTTTGTGCTCAGGCACCAGGAGGTAGTGCTTGTCTGTGGGTTGTCTAGTCCTTAACCACTGGACACAACACATCTTTATTACTTCAGGTTGTATTCTAATAAAACGATTCATCTTGACATCTGCAATATTGATAGCAGTACTCTGTTGGTCAGATGACACCACAACACCAATTTTGCAGTAAGTTACACAGTAAAATATTGTACACCGGAAGTGTATGTCTGTAGATCCATGGTGTAAATTGTGTGTTCCAGGAAAAGTATGAGGTCGCCCTGAAGCACAGCAGCATCAAAATCGTCACGCCGGAGTGGATCACACACTCGGCGTTGGACAAGAGCCGGAAGGACGAGGCTCTGTACCACCCCCGGTTGACCTACCAGGAGGTGGAAGAGGATGAGGAGAGTGAGTATGAGTCGCTCTCCGAGGGCAGCTACAGCCCTCCAGGCCGCAGGCGCCCAGGCCCCAGGTCCCGGAGATCCAGCTCCTCCTCAAGAGACGACTCCCCTGCTAGTGGCCGAGGAGGGACCTCGCCCAAAGCCGAGCGACGAGACGAGCTCATGTTCGATGACTCGGATGACTCTTCCACGGAGAAGGAGGAACGGAACCTGAACTGGACCCCAGTAGAGATTACCGGGCCACCCCCGGGTCCCAAACGCAGACTGCAGCCAGGGAAGGACTCTGGCCTGATCAACCTCTGTGCCAGCGTGCCCCCTGTGCCGGGCAGTGCAGGGCCACCAGACACCCGGGCTGCCCTGGGACCCAGTGGTGCCCAGCTTGGGGCAGAGAGGCCAGAGGGCATGGCAGGCTGGAGCCCAGCGGCCAGGACGCTACGGAACATTACCAACAACTCTGACATCCAGCAGACCACCAGACCCTCCAACGTTGCACATGTAAGAATACTGTCCTTTAATGTGCTCAAAAGCTTTATTTCTTGCTTGGTTTCTTTTTGCTTTAGTGGTATAAAATACTTGGATGTCAAAATTTCCTAGTCCATTTCTAAAAGCAGTGCTAAAATGTAAATTATTTGGTTTCTTACCACGGATTCTACAGAGTCTCTCTGCCTCAACGAAGACATTGGAGCAGCAGCAGCAGCAAACGAACCAGGGCCAGCCCAACACCCAACCCAACCCGCTCCTGTTCAACCAAGTGAAGCCCCAAGGTCAGCAGCAGCTCACAGCCGAAGCACAGCAGCAGTTACTGCAGCAGCAGCCCCACCAGGTCCCCCAACAGCCACAACAACACCCACCTCAGCAGCTGCCACAGCAACAGCACCCCATGCTGCAGCATATTCCACCACAGCAACTCATGCAGTTGCACCACCAGCAGCAACAGCAACCGCAGGTTCCTCAGCAAGGTTTCCCTCCTCAATTGTCACAACAACCGGCCCATCAGTTCATCCAGCAGAAGCAGCCGCACCAACAGCAGATCCACCAACAACAGATCTTCCCCCAGCAACAACAACAGCAACCGCCACGTGCATTCTCGCAGCAACAACTGCGACCACAGCAGCTCCCCCGGCCGCCCATACAGCAGCAGCAGCTCCAACAACAGCAGCAGCAGCATGCTTTACAACAGCAGTTACAGCAGTTCCAGCAGCACAGGCTCCAGTTACAGCTCCAACAGCAGCAGAACCAGCAGCAGCAACTCCATCAACAACACCTCCAACAGCAGCAGCATTTCCTGCAGCAACAGATGCAGCAGCAGCACATGCAGCAGCTTCAACAGCAGCAGCAGCAGCATCTCCAGAGCCAGCAGCAGTCGCTGCAGCAGCATCCGAGCCAGCAGCAGCAAGGGTCACTACAGCCTCAGCTTCCTCAAGTGCACCAGTTGTTTGGCCACGAGCCAGGCCAAGAGAGTAAGTTCACTCTTACTGACATATATATCGGTCAGTTTCACCTTCTGTTTCAGTTCATCACAAAAAATCTATTAGAAAAATACATAAAATACATGAAACATTTGTGATCGGATGAAATACAGCCAACGATCATCATTATGATATTAATGGTTGTGATTATTCTTTTTTTGACTAACCAATCATCTTTCTATTTGCTGCTGTAGTTCCAGAAGATGGCTTCTTGGTGGGCTGTGTGTTTGCTATCGCTGACTACCCAGAGCAGATGGCAGACAAGCAGCTCCTAGCCACGTGGAAGAGAGTAAGAGAGAGACTTTCAGTCTTTTCACGGCCTTATCTTGTATCTGAGCAAACAGCATTATAACTGCATTTGTTCAACTACTATTTTGCCCCTTGCATTGCTGAGTTGTATTTTGTTAATCACAGATTATCCAGGCCTATGGTGGAATTGTGGACTCCTCTCTCAGCAACCGCTGCACTCACCTGCTCTGTGAAACTCAAGTCAGCAGCATGTATGTCCAGGTAAGCATCACTAAATCGTTTTTCATCTCAGCTAAAGGGCTCCCGAGTGGCGCAGCGGTCTAAGGCACTGCATCTCAGTGCAAAAGGCGTCACTCACATCCGGCCGTGATAGGGAGTCCCATAGCGCGGCAAACAATTGGCCCGGGGTAGGCCGTCATTGTAAATAAGAATTTTTCTTAAATGACTTGCCTAGTTAAATAAAAAATTAAAAGGCCTGCTTGAAAGCCAAAATCTGTTTGTGTGTATGTCAGTTAGATTAGGTTTTAAATGTAATCTCTCTTGTTGCTGTACCTCAGGCCCTACGAGAGGGGAGGCGCTGTGTCACTGCCCACTGGCTGAACACCATCCTGAAGAAAAAGAAGATGGTTCCTCCTCACAGAACCCTACACCTCCCCTTCGCCTTCCCACCAGGAGCCAAGCCCTGCTCACAACACGTGCGCATCACTTCCTTTTTATCGCACCCCATTAAAAACATCTAACATGGGTTGCGGTCGTATGTTTTTAATTTGAAACAATGGTACAATGATACATTATGCTTTGGTGTATCATGAGGTAATGACTAGACTTGCAAGCCTATGACTCATAAATGGCGCTTATAGCTTAGCTTCTATACTAAGTCATTGACATTGCTATCATTCTCTCCTCAGATCATCTCCGTAACTGGCTTTGTGGACTCAGAACGTGACGACCTGAAGCTGATGGCCTACCTGGCAGGAGCCAGATACACAGGCTACCTCTGTCGTAGTAACACTGTGCTCATCTGTAAAGAGTAAGAGATGACCTTGATATGTTCTCACCTATTATGAATGGCATGTAAATGTTTTTGGCACAATCAAGTCATTGGCGTATTCATGTTTGTGTGGATGGGTGTCAGGTTGAATTAATGTGTGTGTTAATGCTTGTATCATGTCCGTTTTGCTCTACTGTATTAAACCCATCTATTAACCCTTTCTCCCTCCCTGTCTCATTAGGCCCAGTGGTCTGAAGTATGAGAAGGCCAAGGAGTGGAGGATCCCCTGCGTCAACGCCCAGTGGCTCTGTGACATTCTCCTGGGGAACTTTGAAGTCCTCCGGCAGGTCCAGCACAGCAGATACTCCAACTTCAACCTGCAGGAACCACTCATCCCCAACCAGCATCTGGTTCAGAACCTACTGGGTACAGGGTTCAGAAGTCTTACAGTGGGGGCAAGGGGACTTGAAATGGAAGTTTTTGTTAAGCTGGACAGCCATCTGTAAAACATAGGTGTGAATATAATTACTTTTTCTCCTTTTGGACTTAATTTTAGGTGCTTGGCGGGCTCCTGTGAAGGTTTCGCCTGACGCATTGGCGGCATTGCAGTTGCAACAAAAGCAGAAACAGTCTGAGTCAAACTCCCAGCATCCAAATAAGAAACCACGGTGAGACTCCATCACCCTAGTTTTCAGTGGTGTGTAGCATGGTATGAAGATGAGTTAGACAATCTGCAGAATTTGTTTGTAATAATATTTGTTTCTAAAAATACATATTTGTATATAGGGATATGTGACTTTCATTGATCTTATGATCTAATCAACTAACTGTTTTAATTGTTATAATTGTTATAAAACATTAACTCTTACCGTTGATACATTTGAGAAACTTTTCTCACAGTAATCATATACTTTGTACACAAACTGCTGTCCGTTTGGAGTAAGAAATCATGAATGTATTTACGTGTGAATGCCTTCGTTCGCTGTGGATCTCTTTCGGAACCAGCCCTCCCTAGGAAGGGTGATGGGCCTTTCAGCGGCACGCTTTTAAGGCTCTGATTGTCCAAAAGGGGTCTCCTCCTACTGTTGTTCACTCTGGAAGATGCCCCTTGGAAGCTAGGCTAGCCAGCCGTGTCGACGGGTTCCCATTGGGTGATGAGAGTAGTGTACTACAGTGATTTGAGGAGAGTAGTAGAGTGGTCCCACTTAAATTCGCTTTTCTAGATACATTTCTTAGGACAGCTAATTAGCTGTACCAGTAATTGTCTGAGAGGGGAGTTTTCTTCTCCAAATCGTGTTGATATTCAGAGTTCGACCACTTTGGACGTGTGCTGCAGCTACACGCCTCTCTTGTCTAAATGTTAATTTCCTTACCAATCCTTTTATGTACTCTAGTCGAAGGGGACGGTTCTGTCAGGCTCACGCTTTCTGACCTCACTCGGGGCGTGGCTACTTACTGTGCAACATTTTCTAGGAGAAAAATGATCTCATGACTCCTAAAATTGCGTTCGGGTCTTATTTCATATACAACGTAGAGGATGGAGACTTCGTACATGTACTGTTATTTCCTTTATAAAATTTTTAATGACATCACAAAATATCAACCCATATGAAATTAGTTTTCTATAGATCACCACTGACCATTCCCCACATTCTTATGTTACAAATATTTTTCCACTATTCACTTTTTGAACGTGTTAGTTTCGTCGGGGAAGGTCTGTTAACGAAGACTATCCTTTGGTTAATACTGGCGAGGGAGACCCTAGATCTCCTTTAATTTAAGACAGGGTGTGAGCTGTCAACCCGGCGGCAGCTCCCTCCTCCCCCCTCTGTGGGTGGGAGAAGGTCTGGTTACTGTCAGCCATTGCCAAGCTGATCTGACCCATTCGGATCCTCACAGGACAGTCATGACAGATACAACTCAAAGTTTATCTCCCAATGACCCAAATATTCTCTCAATTGTAGACTTGAGGAGATCGAAGCCCCAACCAAGAAGCTTCCACCAGAATCCACACCGTACATTTTCTTCACTGGCTTTGAGCCAACACAGGTCCAACAATTCATGAAGGTAATTGTTATTTCTATGTTTGTGCACAGCTGAGCAAGAGTCTGCAGGAAACAGCCTTTGTTGTGAATTACTGTTGGCAAGAATATCAATCACCGATATTTAGGTAAAAGTTTTTACAGGCTCACATCCGATTCGCAGCACTCTCTGCCTCTAACAATGCATCCGATGTCCCTTTCTGTCTGTTCAGAGGCTGTACAACCTTGGAGGGGAGATCGCAAAGAGTGCTCAAAAGTGCACCCATCTGGTGGCCAACAAGGTGACGAGGACTGTGAAGTTCCTCACGGCGATTTCCATTGTCGAGCACATCGTCACCCCTGAGTGGTTAGAAGAGAGCTGGAAGAGCCAGAAGTTTGTTGGTACTTTAAAGCGAGAATCCTTAATCGAAACAATGACAAAGTGGTCACCCCGACTCTGCTTTAGTAAAAAAAAAGCTTAGGGATATGCCTGAAGAAATGGAACCACTCTCAAATTCGCAGACTGAGCTAGGCTACCCTGGGGCGGCAGGGTAGCCTAGTGGTTAGAGCGTTGGACTAGTAACCGGAAGGTTGCAAGTTCAAACCCCCGAGCTGACAAGGTACAAATCTGTCGTTCTGCCCCTGAACAGGAAGTTAACCCACTGTTCCTAGGCCGTCATTGAAAATAAAAATCTGTTCTTAACTGACTTGCCTGGTTAAATAAAGGTAAAATAAAATAAAAAATTGATGCAAGGACAAATAATATAGTTTTAACCATGTTTTAAGGCTATATGATAGTTGACCTAAGCTCATAAGTTATGTTGTTCAAGAATCAATGGGTACATATCATAAAGTCCAAAAATGTATGTAGCAACTAAGGATTCCTGCTTTAAGTTATTAGATAATGGATCTGTGGGAGGGAGTTTTATGTTGCAGGATACTGTTGTGAGGTCATCCTTTTTGTGTTTATGTTCTTAGAGGGAGTCTGTTTGGCTTTAGAGTATGTGTGTGTTTGTTCATTCAGATGAGCAGAACTACATGCTAAAAGATGCAGAGGCAGAGGTGCTGTTCTGTTTCAGTCTGGAAGAGTCACTGAAGAGGGCCCACGCTGCACCACTCTTCAAGGTTAGTGATCCCATACACTTGTGGAATCTATCCCCAATATCCATCTGCCTGGTTAGTGGACACCCATGTGTGGATATTTGGAAATATTTAATTGTTCTGTTGAGTCAGATTGTGATAAGAGTCCATTCGTCTGATTGGATGCATTAGATTTCCAATTAAACATGTTTTCTTCTCCCTCCCTAGGGCAAGTATTTCTATATTACCCCTGGGATCTGTCCCAGCCTTACCACTATGAAAGCCATCATAGAGAGCGCAGGAGGCAAGGTGCTCCCCAAGCAGCCCTCCTTCCGCAAAATAATGGAGCACAAGCAGAATAAGGTACTGGTCATCTCCATGTAGTCACAGAACTGTTATAACTGTGTACTTGAAGAATGACGGAGGTGATCTTCTATTACTGAACTCATGGAATATTTTCTGTTATTTTCAGAACCTTCCTGAGATCATTCTGATATCCTGTGAGAATGATCTTCATCTATGTAGAGAGTACTTCTTGAAGAACATTGGTAAGAGGAACCTGTCAATGTGGATATGTGCTATGAATATGGCTGATTGTTATGGCATCCTGTTTTGACTCGAGGCTAAACCTGCCTCTTGTCTCCCCTGTTTCTTCCTTACAGACGTTCACAATGCTGAGTTTATATTGACTGGAGTATTGACACAGAACTTGGATTATGAATCATATCCTTTTAAATGCAAGAGAAGGAACGGTCTCCCACTGTGATAAGTACCTATCAGCAGTGAGATTCTGTGTTTTTCATGCTTTACAGGGGATTGCCTTTCGGATTCCACCGAGCACAGCCAAAAACAAGAGTGTCAATTGATTGTAATGATTCTTATTGTGATTAATTGAAACCATAACAAAGTGGCCACCCCGCCTCTTCTGAGTGATGGGCCTGGTAAAATGTTACCACCTTCAATTTCAGGACTGACCCTCCATGAGGTCAAAATGATCATTTTAACCATGTTTTGAGGCTATACGGCAGGGGTAGGCCACTAGATTCAGGGGTAGGCCACTAGATTCAGGGGTAGGCCACTAGATTCAGTGGTAGGCCACTAAATTCGGGGGTAGGTCACTAGATTCAGGGGTAGGCCACTAGATTCAGCTGCGGGACGATTTTTGTCCGGGGGGACAGAAAAAAATTATAATTTGTAGACTGCAAATTGACAACAACTAATCCCAAAAATAGTGTTTTTTTTTCAAAAACAATAATGTCATACATACTTTGATTATATTGGCATGATCACATAGCGCCTTTTTTTTTTGTGGGAATACTTGAACGGATTTCTTAAATTTAACAAATGTTTTACTGAATTCCCTGTGATTTTAGTATTTTATTTACCATTGGAGTAAAACAAGTTTATATTTTGCTTTCCGATGAGGTACGACAGTTGAACTAACCTCATGAGGCATTTCTAAGTTCTATTCTTCAAGAATCAATCGATATATATCTTTAATTTACAAGTCAAAAAATGCATGTAGCCATTAAGGATTCTAGATTTAAAGCCCTGCTCACCACTTTCCTTAACAATCTCACAAATAAATTCACATGATGGCAAAGACCAAGGAGGAGAAGACTAGAAGAAGTCTGGTGAAGATGAGGGTTTTAGTGAAGTGCATTTTTCCATTGACTGAGGTCCTGTACTGGAGGAAACAATGAAGACGACTGAAACAAGTTGCAATGTACAGTCACACTGCTGTACAGTCACACTGCTCTTGATATTTTGCAAGATTTTGTACCCTGTGAATAGATAATCGTTGTTTTGTAGGTTTTTGTAACAATCGCTAATAATGCATACATAAATTGATGTTATTTTTGTGGACTGAATGTTTAAATTATGGATTGGTTTTAATTTTTTAAAATTGTATTAAGGTTTCTAGCAATTATTCAACACTTTTGGAATAAAATCAGAAGTTTGTTGTCAAAATGAATCTTAGATTTCTTTGCTTTCTCACAAATATACCTCTTTAGATATTCATGGAACAGTGCTGAAACTCTTATGCCAGTGGCAAATTTACAGTCGCAAAACTAGAAGCGGAGTTTGTTCGTTTCATGTATTGAACCAAACAGCACTGACTACCAAAACCACTGCACTGACCATCTTTCCCTGTTTTCACTGACATATTCAGTCAGCCTGAATGACTACAGTGCTGCATCGCTCACCTCGGTCATCATGAAAACCTTTGAGCATCTCTTCCTGTCCCATCTCAAAACCACCATCGACACCCTCCTTGACCCCATGCAGTTCGTCTATAGAGCCAATAGATCTGTCTGTAGACGACGCTGTCCCAAGGACATGCAAGAGGATATTGTTTGTGGACTTTAGCTCAGCCTTCAACACAGTCATTCTGGACTTGCTACAGCACAAACTCCCCCAGCTGAACGTATCAGACTCCTATCTGCTCGTGGATCACTGACTTCCTGACCAACAGGACACCGCACGTTAAGATGGGACAACATATTTCAGAATCCCTATCAGCACAGGGTTGCATATGCTCTCCACCCTCTACTCCAATGACTGCACCTCCAACGACCCATCTGTCAAAACACTCAAGTTTGCTGATAACGTAAACCTGGTCATCCAAGTAGAAAGGTTGGTGGCCTGGTGCAGTCTCAACAACCTAGAACTCGACATAGTCAAAACCGTGGAGATGGTGGTACACTTCAGGAAATGCCACCCCCCACCATCTCTCCCCTTTCGAGATTGATTGCTCAGCTGTCAGCACAGCCAAGTCATATTTAAATTCCTGGGGACCATCATCTCTCAACCTCAACTGGGAGGACAACATCACAGTGGTGACCAAGAAGGCTCGACCGAGGATGTACTGTCTGCGACAGCTGAGGAAACTCAAACTCTTGGACAATTCTGGTTCGTATCTATACGTCCATCATTGTCAATCCTCATCTCTTCTATCACCGTCTGGTTTGGGTCTGCCTGCTGCAAGTGCAAACTGCAGCGCATTGTTCGGTCTGCGGAGAAGTTCGTAGGCTGTCACCTGCCCACCATCAAGGACCTGCAGAGCTCCAGGACTAGGAAGCATGCAGGTACGATAATTTCCTACCCTGCCCATTCCAGACCCCCCATCTTTCAAAGACCACTCTGGCAGACAGGTTAGGCCAATCATGACCAATACCGCCCTTCCCCTGAACAGTTTCTTCCCTGCTGTGGCCCTCATCAACCAGGCTCATGGGGATTAAGTGACTGCATTGGGACGATTACTGCACCTTGTCATCAATGACCTCAAATACCAATCTGCACTATACTTCATTTTCATTATGTACACCTCTGGTCTTCCTCACAACGCTGTATATGCACTGTGTAAAATCCCTCTGTTTATATAGATATATATTCCCACTGCGATCAGCCTAAACTCCAGTGTTATGTTTACTGTACCGATACTGTATATGCTGTATGATGTTTATGTGGACTTGTGTCTATTTTGTTTGTATATTGTCTATTGTTGGCAGCACCTTCACAATGAAGCAAATTCTGGGTATGCGTAAATGTACAGTACTTGGTGAATACAGGTGATTCTGAAAATGAACATGGTCTTTATTCTTGATCTTACTTTTAAGACATAATTCCTCAAAGACTTGATTTAATTAATTGTTAATGAAGTATTAAAGTAGTTAATGGTGATAGAAAATTGCTTGCTGTCAGACTGCCTGGAGTTATCTCTTGGCCCCTCTGGTGAGTGAATAGCCTGAGGTGATGCCCTCAAAAACACTCAATTGAATTAGTGCCTCAGCCAAGGTCGTGTGCCAGAAACGCTTTTGGGGAGCTGAGCATGTATAGTAAAACATTTTCCAAAGAAGTTGAAGTTTGGGAATCTGGAACCAAGTAATTGTTGGTGCATTGTTGATTTTAGTTTTTGGTTTATAAGTATGGTTTGTGTCATATTAGATATCCTGTACTGTACACAATGGTATTATCTTCTACTGACTATATAGTTTTCTTTTGAATAACCTTCATTTTTTCATACTTGTATAATAATAACCTTGATATGCCTGTTGTCTGGACCCATGTGTAACTATGGACAGGAGACCCTCTTTCTTGAGACCCTTGGGTTTGAAGAAATCTTGCACTGTACAGGGATTCATAGTAATCTAAAAATAAACCTAGCTCTAATCGAACAAAGGATGTACCAAATCAGTAATAACGGAATTAGGCTACAAGAGGAAAGTCCATTGAATAAAGAAAAGAACAAAGACAGAGGGTACCTACAGTTTGATGAATAGTTAGTAGCTATTATTGAACTAAAATACATGTCTCTATATGCCAGAGCTTACCATCAGTGCCCTCCTGAAATGAATTGCATAAAGCCTCTGGACTTAAAGTATATTGCACACACTTTCATTATTGATTTAAGTCATCAGGTGTCGTGGCACATCTGTGTATGAGGGTACTGTACTATGGTCATTTTGATAACTAACCACAACAAATGTTAATTGGGTTGTTGCTGCATGTGTTCTGGAATGAAAAAAATTGGTTTGGTTAGTATGACCTTACTGTAGTGTATGTGTGTGTACAGGTTTCTTAGATGGGGTGGCCCGTTGAAAATCATGAAAAACCGACATACTATGAAACCTTGCACTAGAATGTTAAGGCTGTCATTCCGTCAATTATAATTTAACAATCTAGCTTTTGGTACTAGAATGAATAGTAGACTGTTTTAAAATGTGATAACCATTCATGTAAACAGCTTTTATATTTTATGACATTTAGATTGATAGTACTGTCTCGCTTCCCCTGAATGGTGTTACAACAGTGGGACAGGGACCTTTCAAGCTATAAAAATTCACAAAATAAACCTTTAATCATTTTAAATGTGATTTCCTTCATTAGATATTCTAAAGTACTGTACATTGAATTATGTTGTTTTAGTTGTTCATAACATTTCAAAATTGAGTCTAAATAACACAAACCGTATAGGATGACAGTGGAAGGAAATAACAAGGGTAGGAAAGGAAGGACACTGAATGTAAGAAACTTAACGTAGAAAATATGCTCAATTTGTGAAAGGGGACAGCATTTAGGGAATAATAGAGGTGTTTCAGGATCAAGTAAAATCTGTGCAGACTCCTTTAGTTATATTTTCATCAGGAGCTTGGAATGTCCCCAAAATTGTAAAAACACTGTGTTATCTATAAAACTCTACAAAATCTCATTGATACTTTAATGTGCCAGGTGAAGTAGGACACTAATGTATTTCTAACGAGAAAATAGTGCCCCACTTTATCTACCCACTACAATTTAGTGTCACTTACTGTCACCCCCCCCCCCCCCCCCCCCCCAAATGATTATTTGTTTGCTCTCTGCAGTACTGGTGTGTAATCATTAGTCCAAACAGTTGTGTTTTGCAACTAAAACGAGAGTTTATATTGGAAATATTTGTCACATTTGCTTCCTTTTTAAGAAACGTCTTGCACAAGTATCTGCATAATGAATATCTAAAGGCTCTATTTAATCTGCATCGCTTAAACATTTCAGATTGTGCTATAGAAATGTATATGTCATTTCCGATTGAGCCAAGATATGCACCGTTTACCGTGAATTCAGTCTCTGATAACGCGGGAATATTGCCTTTAAATTTCAATCACGCTGTAATGCTGAACTTCCGCGATATGGATTTATACCAAAAAAGGCCACCACTCACGTGATGCACTTCTATTGATTTAGGGCAACAGTGTTAAAAATGAAGACAATAGATTTGAACACATTCTACCCTAATCTATTTTTTTCCACAATAATAGATGGTGGCCATTGACTGTGACCGAACATAGGAAACATTTCTTTACACAACACTGGTCACCAACACTTGTCCTGGGGAGCTACAGGGTCATATGTAGACTTCTGTTCCTGCCAAAGAGCAATACTTTAACATTTTCCTTCATTCCACTAATGATCAAGCCCTTGATGATTGGAATTAAAGCCTGGACCAGGGTTGGTGTCCACTGCTCTATGGTGTGATTTAATAGGCTAATTGTCATTCTTGGCAGTACTGGATATGTTGGTATTTGTAAATACAGATTCTTACTGGGTTAACAGCTTGACTTCTCCTCTATCATGCCTTCTACCATTGCTGAAGATCTAACAACATGGCAAACTAATTCACAATTCTAATATTACAAGCTACTTTACTTACAGAAAACTACTTGGCTAATTTGGCAAGCATACTAATTCACACCCTCATTACAGTAATTCCAATTAAAAATGCAAATTAGGGAGCCACATCTTTGATTAACTGACAGAAAGTTCCTTGTTGGTTTGTGGATGTCCTCCTAGACTTGTGCTGTTGATGTAGCTCTACCATAATGCATTGGGAGATATAATAATTAACCCTATGATGCTAAAATGAGTTATTTTTAATTACCAGCCATCCCTCCCTCTGAGTTGCATCTCACAATCTGGACTCTCTTCAACTTTCCTGTGTTAAATATGATGCAGAATGAAGATATGCTAATTACAGTAGATGGGCATTGGGATTCATTATGTCTGGAATTTACATATGAGCTAATTATCATTTAATGAAACTAATTACTAATAATTTACTAATTAAAAGGATGAGATATCTCATTATGTTTCTTTCCCTCTGTGATAAATGTGTTAATGACATTCTCTCAGATATTTGTCAAGTCTAAATGTGTTTTTATGTAATGTTTATTTCTTTGTCAGAGCAATATCCATGACCTAATCAGAGACCATATTTAAGATCTATTGTTTCAGCTCTTTTAGAATTTCACACATTTATTTTGGACTTGAAGCAAATTATTGCTTCAAAATCTGTTTGAAATCTGTATTACATTTACGTATAGTTATTTTATGTAAATGATTCTGAACATTGGAAAAATACTGCTACGCAAAAGCTGTCTGGCTGCCCTCTTTCCTGTGTAAAATTGCATGTGTACATTGCCCTCTGTTGGGCAATAATAGGAAGTGCAAACTTATTTTGCATCAATACCTACGCCAGTAAACATATTTTCATACAATTATACAAATGAATATAACATGAACAAATAGAAGCATACAGCAAATCCCTAACAGAAAGCCCTTTATTAGTTTTTCAACCTCACAAGTATTTCATTCCACAATACATTTTTACAACATGGTTTACAGCTTTACAAAATCAGAGAACACTAAATAGGAGTTGTGCAAACACAATAGTTCTCTAATATTACAGATAAATATGTCAAATCTCTATAATGTACTTGTATGTAAACTTCTGTCACTAAGTATGAATGTAAACACCAGTTACTGATATGAATATAAGAGTATCACAGTAAGCTATTTGGTTAAAATAAGTAGGTGCCATCCCAAAGGAAAACATTACATCATCCACACAGTGCATGTCTTAGATACATGGTCTGTAAAACCAAATACTTTGGCATTTACCACATCTACTGCCATAAAAGTCCTCTAAACATCACTTTGATTGTACAGTAGCTATCTTGTTAGCTCAAACAATTCGGCAGTGCATAGGAAGCTTAAGAAATCACCAAGCTCTTTTTTTCCTTAAAGTTCCACTCACACTCTACACATCTAAGATCATTGCATAGAAGAGATTCTCTGACAGATGACAAGTGAATGACAGATGCTAGATGAAATATACTATATCTATCCCCAAAATCATTTGATTTCCTTATATAATAAATTGTTATTTTAGATCAAATCTGCATATTATCTGTCACTCAAATTCTTATAAAATATACACTATATTCAACACCATCAATTAAACCAAAGATTCCTCACATCAATAAAAATAAAATCCAGATTTCCAGCACCACTAAACTGCATTAGCATTAATTCTAGAATGTTTGCACCTTTTTGTGTTGATCATTTGTAATGCAAAGTAGTTATCTTGTTAATATGGTTATCATCATAGAAAAGCCGAGGCATAAATAAAAAGGTCCTCTTGCTCAAAGTGAGTGTTGAATGAAAACCAGGTCAATGTATTTTCTTTTTCAAACTGTTCATTATCAAAAACGTATGGAAGGGATAGAGAGAAACTAGACTGCCCTGCAATTGGATTATGTTTCCATGAAAACAGCATTTCCCTCCACTGTAATTTATATAGATATAAAAAGATCATGATATGTCCTTGGATAAAGAAGCTGCTGGTGTTTGTGTGGTTTTGCTGCTGTCCACATTGCATCTTGTGACCGGTGAAGCTGGGTATATGTGCAATGCGGTGGATACTCCTTGCACCTTGACTCATGGCAGTCGGGGAGGGGAGGGAGGGGAGGATGAGGTGGAGGACGTGGATGTGGGGGACAAAGAGGATGAGTTGGAAGAGGGGGAGTTGGAGGAGGAAGAGGAAGATGAGCAGTAAGAGAAATGGCTGGGTCGGCCATTTTGGGTTTGAGACGAGAGGGAAAGATTTTGACGTCTGTCATTGAGAGACGGGCTAGGAGGGACGAGACGACTCAGATTAAGAGACGGGATGAAAGACTTGTGTGAGGAGGATGGGAAGGATGAAGGTGATTTAATAGGGTTAGGCACAGAGTTAGGATCTGGGGATGACGTGTTTTTTCCAGAGCTATGACAAAAGGCTGGGATCTTAGAAGCAGGTAAAGCAAGGAAAGAATGGTTACTATCCCCACCTGCTTTCTTAGTACTTCTGATGGCCTGCGAAACAAAGATGGCAGGAGACATGGAATGTCAAGAAAGGCAAAATAAGTGTTATTATACAAAGATAAATAAACAATGTTACAAAGCATAATGGCACTAAAATACACAAAAAATAGATGATTAATTGAAAATATAAACAACCACAGTAAAACAGATGAAGTCAGGAAATGATCTAAAGGGTTAATGATGCCCACTAATTAACCAATTAAATGCACTTACTCATCAAGCACACGCAATGTTTATGACATAAATATCATGCTACTCAGGGTGAGATGAAGAGGGTTAAAGAATACTTGGATAGCTGACAGAGGGTGAATTTAGATGGATCATTTGAGTTGCTTTAGTTTAAGTTTAGAGAATCGCATTTGTTTGCAAAAAATGAAAATGCTTAATTCAAGGAGATCTTCAAAAAGTGAAGAGAATATATCCTTGGCAATCTTCTATCCTTGTCTCCATCTCCAAGGGACTGAAAGTTACATGCTGAGCATGCTCATGGAGCATATAGAGGTGAAGAGGGTACATATGGTAAGTCAAAAGGTCTTGAAGACATAGGAGAACAAGACAGAGAACGCATGGATTCAACAAACATCTTATAATTGTACAGTTTCCAATGCTTTACATGAACGCACTTCTCTACATCATGAAAGTGGTTGCTCCAATACTTCCTGACACAGGCCATCTTATAGTAAAACTACCTGTCGAAACTGCTTCTGATTGCCCTGGAGCTTCTGAGCTTTTCCTCCTGGTTTGTCAGCTGACCCGGCTGGTTGCTGCCAGGACTTTGCAGATGCAGAACGTGACATCTGACTTGAAGAAGGAGAGCCACTGGTATTCTGTAAATATTCAAACAGACAAAAAGAAACACAAAAATGATAGTGTATTTTAGGGACGGATTATGAAAACACCTAAGAGCCGAAGCAACAACAAAGAAAAACCTGTATCCAGAAATAAGATTCCAGCATGCTTACAGTAGGTTTGTGTTTCCCAAACTGGGGTACAAGCAGGGGTAGCTCTAGGGCATAGCCTGAGACATTATCTGTAATGGTGGATTTTGTGTTCACCTGTATTTTATTTTGTATATGTAGGGAGCTGGTGGGTCAAGTTATGGGTACACAACTTTTTTCCAAGTTTGGGAACCACTGACCAACCTGCACCAACTCTGAGAGCAGATCATGCACAACAGAACCACAAGTACAGTATAAAGTCAGTCATTTTAAAGCCTGTCACTTTGACCCAGACAAAGTTAACTGTTCAAAGTTCACAAAAACACATCATAGCAACCCAGTTCCCAAGGGACAACAATCATGTCAGCTGACACCACAAAGACAGCTTATAAGCAGAGGTAGATCCCAGTTGTATCCCCAGCAACACCTGAAAAACATGTTAATCTTTATTGGTTAGAGGTTGGAAATCTACCAGGGACCCAGCCACCAGTGCAGTTAGAGGGAAGCAACTTTAAGAGAGACCTGTTTATTGGAGCTGCTCGTGATGGACGGTCTGGGAATCTGTGGAAGTTGTGGTTTGGACTTCTTACTCTGAGGATTAAGGGACTTAGAGACCTGAGGAGGGGCAGACCTCTTGGAGGGACTGCCCTCCCTCTCTCGTTTGAGTTTCATAGTGGATGGAGACTCTTCACAGGAGTCTATCTTAAGCGCAGAGGGGCTTATATTATCCACGATGATCTCCCGCTTTTTAATGGTCTCATCTAAACTGTTTCTGGACTCGTAGGTGTTCTTACAGATCGCCTCTGTTCTGTGTTTAGAGTTTGACCAGGTGAGAGTGCTTGACGACATTACGTTTTTCACCGTGGTGAGGGGACTGGAGTCAGTTTGGGGTTTGCTGCTGCTGTTGATCTCAAACCTCTTGGTCTCCTTCATGAGTCCGTCCTCCCCGTCCTCATAGACCACCACCTGGAGCGTCTTCTTGCTTGTTTTGGTCCCAGTGCGAATCGCTTGGCTGATGGCCGCCAGCTTTTTTGTTGGGAACTTGAATTTGAACTTATTTTTGGACTTTGGTTTGCTGCCATTTGAGGACTCTGTTTTAGACTGTTCTGGCGATGAGCACTCTGATGTACTTGTCTGTTGCGCAACCACAGCAGGAGTATTACTGTGACCGTTTGCAGTGTTTTCTGTCACTGCTGTCTTGTTTGCCTGTTGGAGATCAATGTTAGGCTTTACCTGAGGTACATTCTTCTCTGCTTCCTCGTTCTCCTCTTCGATGCTCTTCTGGTGCAGCATCACATCCAGCTCCTCCTCACACTCAAAGATGGTGGACATACGCTTGTAGGCCGACCGGATGTCCATGGGCTCGTCGAATATGATGATCACAGGCTTCCTATCGAAGCCACAGTGCTCCTCCTGGCTGACGCTGGTGGTGTCGTTCCCCACCTTGACGGTCTGAACCTCGGACCCGTTGGTCCTACTTACTATCTCCTGGTACTGCCTGGTGGACAGAGCCTGCACTCTGTTGCTGGTAATCATCATGAAGGAGATGTTCTCAGGGGGAGGAGAGCCCTCCTCGTCAGGGAGGTCAGGGCTCAGGCTGCTGCTCTCCTCTACATACCATGGTGCTCTGCCTCTGGATGACCTAAATACTACCTGCTGGCTCTGGCTGTCATCCAGGTTCACACTCTCTACTGGTGGAGGAGACACTGGACTACCTGAACCCTCCTGAGCTATAACAGTCATAGACTGATTTACTGGTACTGGTGGAGATGATGGTATACTGTTAGCAGGATGAGTGCTCAATTCGGTAGGTGCAGGTAAGTCCTTCTTCTCTGCAGGTATTGTAGAACACACAGGTTCAGCCACCTCCTCTTTCTGACTCTCAACAGGATCCTTCAGGTCATTCTCATCTATGAGGCTCGCCTTCTCACTATCTTCTCCAACTGCTATCTTTTGTGTTTCAGGAGGACAATCTTCGCACTCCACCACTAGAGGTGACTCATCTGCTGTTAGTAACTCTAGCTGCTGGGAGTCAAGCATATTTGTGTTTGCCACCTGTGAGGGGGACACTGTTCCCTCTCTCCCTTCCGATTGGTCTGTTCTTCCCGATGGAGGCTTTTCATTGGATATCTGTCCCATAACATAATACATGACCTGGGAAAAAAGGAGGGAAATATCTATTAACATTAAAAAAAAATACAGGTAACTGCCAAAATAAAGGAAACACTGAGTAATTTAGGAATACAACGTATATTGAAAGCAGGTGCTTCCACATAGGTGTGGTTCCTGAGTTAATTAAACAAATAAAACATCCCATCATGCTTAGGGTCAGTTGACCATTATTTTGGCTACCATGGCTAGAAGAAGAGCTCTCAGTGACTTTAAAAGAGGGGTCTCAAAGGAGCATAGAGGTTTTAAAGACTGTTTGTGTGTCTCAGTCACCAAATCTCAACCCAATTGAACATTTATGGGAGATTATGGAGCGGTTCCCGCGGCAATGTTTTCCACAACCACTATAAACAAAACACCAAATGATGGAATTTCTCGTGGAGGAATGGTGTCGCATCCCTCCAATATAGTTCCAGACACTTGTATAAACTATGCCAAGGCACATTGAAGCTGTTCTGGCCCCTCGTGGTGGCCCAACGCCCTATTAAAACACTTGATGTTGGTGTTTCCTTTATTTTGGCAGTTACCTGTATATACTGTATTCAGACTGAGGAACATGGGTAATATGGGAATGAAAGACTTACCCTGGGACTCTTTGGTACAGTGTCAAATCTGTTTTCATCGGTGTTGAGCACACTTTTTTCTTTACCCTGGTTCTCCTGACTCTCCTAGGACAGTTTAGGGGATAACATCATTGCACAACAGCTCTTTGAATTCAGTTTACACTTTAATTTACAGTGACGAGACCAGCCATGGCAGCCAAGAGAGCATGCGTAGAACACTAAGGGAAATAGAGTCAAGCACAATGTGATACGAATGTGATAAGGGAACAAAATATCAGATGCAGATTCATTCACAAAGCCAGGCAAGAACACTGCACAGTGTGAATGATTAGTCCGTAATGTCAAAGTGGAAGGGAACTGGAAATCAAGAGCAAATATTTTCCAACACCAAGAGACACCGTACATCTTTTATATGAGACATCAGTCAATTCTTTGAAAAGCAGAGATAACATTTTCATGAGAAGAAAACATAAGAAACACCAAACCTCCGCCCCCCAGGCCATTCCAGCAGCAATAGCAAAACACAGCACTGAGTGGCAGTCAGACCAGTATTCAGAAGCACATTCAATCACAAGCAAGCTCTAGATCCAAGCTTAGACCAGATTCAGAGGCTGATGAAGCTGAAAGCACAGACAGTCAGGCCCCAGATCAAATTAGTGTTAGAGGCCTAGATAAGCATTGAATTAAAAATCCAACCTTATTTACATAAGTATTCAGACCTTTTGCTATGACAATCGAAATTGAGCTCAGGTGCATCCCGTTTCAATTCAACATCATTGAGATGTTTCTACAACTTGATTGGAGTCCACCTGTGGTACATTCAATTGATTGGACAATATTTGGAAAGGCACACACCTGTCTACAGTTGACAGTGTATGTCAGAGCAAAAACCAAGCCATGAGGTCGAAGGAATTGTCCGTAGAGCTCTGAGACAGGGTTGTGTCGAGGCACAGATCTGGGGAAGGGTACCAGAAAATTTCTGCAGCACTGAAAGTCCCCAATAACCCAGGGGCCTCCATCATTCTTAAATGGAAGAAGTTCGGAATCACCAAGACTCTTCCTAGAGCTGTCCGCCTGGCCAAACTATGCAATCGGGAGAGAAGAGCCTTGGTCTAGCCTTGGTCTAGGTTAGACTACTGCAATGCTCTACTTTCCGGCTACCCGGATAAAGCACTAAATAAACTTCAGTTAGTGCTAAATACGGCTGCTAGAATCCAGAATATAACACATTTTTTTGATCATATTACTCCAGTGCTAGCCTCCCTACACTGGCTTCATGTTAAGGCAAGGGCTGATTTCAAGGTTTTACTGCTAACCTACAAAGCATTACATGGGCTTGCTCCTACCTATCTATCTGATTTGGTCCTGCCGTACATACCTACACGTACGCTACGGTCACAAGACGCAGGCCTCCTAATTGTCCCTAGAATTTCTAAGCAAACAGCTGGAGGCAGGGCTTTCTCCTATAGAGCTCAATTTTTATGGAATGGTCTGCCTACCCATGTGAGAGACGCAGACTCGGTCTCAACCGTTAAGTCTTTACTGAAGACTCATCTCTTCAGTGGGTCATATGATTGAGTGTAGTCTGGCCCAGGAGTGTGAAGGTGAACGGAAAGGCTCTGGAGCAACGAACCGCCCTTGCTGTCTCTGCCTGGCCGGTTCCCCTCTTTCCACTGGGATTCTCTGCCTCTAACCCTATTACAGGGGCTGAGTCACTGGCTTATTGGTGCTCTTCCATACCATCCCTAGGAGGGGTGCGTCACTTGAGTG
The DNA here is from genome assembly GCF_045791955.1 of Oncorhynchus clarkii lewisi. Lineage (NCBI taxonomy): Eukaryota > Metazoa > Chordata > Actinopteri > Salmoniformes > Salmonidae > Oncorhynchus > Oncorhynchus clarkii. The sequence continues at coordinate 23,372,865 of NC_092166.1, read as the reverse complement.
GGTTGAGTCACTGATGTGATCTTCCTGTCTGGGTTGGCGCCCCCCCTTGGGTTGTGCCGTGGCGGAGATCTTTGTGGGCTATACTCGGCCTTGTCTCAGGATGGTAAGTTGGTGGTTGAAGATATCCCTCTAGTGGTGTTGGGGCTGTGCTTTGGCAAAGTGGGTGGGGTTATATCCTTCCTGTTTGGCCCTGTCCGGGGGTATCATCGGATGGGGCCACAGTGTCTCCTGACCCCTCCTGTCTCAGCCTCCAGTATTTATGCTGCAGTAGTTTATGTGTCGGGGGGCTAGGGTCAGTTTGTTATATCTGGAGTACTTCTCCTGTCTTATCCGGTGTCCTGTGTGAATTTAAGTATGCTCTCTAAGTATTCTATCTTTCTCGCTCTCTTTCTTTCTCTCTCTCGGAGGACCTGAGCCCTAGGACCATGCCTCAGGACTACCTGGCATGATGACTCCTTGCTGTCCTCAGTCCACCTGGCCGTGCTGCTGCTCCAGTTTAAACTGTTCTGCCTGTGATTATTATTATTTGCTGGTCATTTATGAACATTTGAACATCTTGGCCATGTTCTGTTATAATCTCCACCCGGCACAGACAGAAGAGGACTGGCCAACCCTCATAGCCTGGTTCCTCACTAGGTTTCTTCCTAGGTTTTGGCCTTTCTTGGGAGTTTTTCCTAGCCACCGTGCTTCTACACCTGCATTGCTTGCTGTTTGGGGTTTTAGGCTGGGTTTCTCACAGCACTTTGAGATATCATCTGATGTACGAAGGGCTATATAAATACATTTGATTTGATTTGATTTTGGTCAGGGAGGTGACCAAAAACCCGATGGTCACTCTGATAGAGCTCCAGAATTATTCTTTGGAGATGGGAGAATCTTCCAGAAGGACAACCATCTCTATATCACTCAACAAATCAGGCCTTTATGGTAGAGTGGCCAGACGGAAGCCACTCCTCAGTACCCAAGAAGACTTGAGGTTGTAATCACTGCCAAAGATGCTTCAAAAAAGTACTGAGTAAAGGGTCTGAATACTTATGTAAATGTGATATTTCAGTTCAGAATTTTTTAATACATTTGCTAAAATAAAAAACACAATGTTTTTGCTTTGTGATTATGGGGAATTGTGTGTAGATTGATGAGGAAAAATAACAATTGACTCAATTTTAGAATAAGGCTGTAGCGTAATCAAGAGGTCTGAATACTTTCCGAATGCACTATATAAGCAATGAGTGCAGGCCTCAGGTCAGACCATAGGCACACCACACACAGGGGGTTAGTAATAAGGCATCTGTTACCTTAGGGACTTTGGGTGAAAGGGAGAGCTCTGGTTCTATCTGTCTGACTTGTGATGCAGTGCTTGTGAGGTCTACAACGCACTTTGTGCCTACATCTCTAAGAGTGCACTTCTGAAACACCTGAGGAGGTTAAAGTGCACTGATTAGATCACAGATTCCAGATTGCATGACAAGGGCTCTGTACAACAAATGCTGAGTTAAATATCACACTATCTGATGTATTTGGCTATTCTTGTTCACACAGACATTCCTCCTTTGAACAACAGAAGGTGACATACATGTAAAGTGTTGGTCCCATGTTTCATGAGCTGAAATTAAAGATCCCAGGAATTTTTCATATGCACGAAAAGCTAATTTATCTCAAATGTTGTGCTCAAATTTGTTTACATCCTTGTTAGTGAGCATTTCTCCTTCGCTAAAATAATCCATCCACCTGACAGGTGTGGCATGTCAAGAAGCTGATTAAACAGAATGATCATTACACAAGTGCACCTTGTGCTGAGGACAATAAAAGGCCAATTTTAAATGTGTAGTTTTGTCACACAACACAATGCCACAGATGTCTCAAGTCTTGAGGGAGTGTGCATTTGACATGAATTTAGTGTTAATTTATCTACTATAAGCCGCCTCCAACGTCGTTTTAGAAAATGTGGCTGTACGTCCAACCGGCCTCACAACCGCAGACCACGTGTAACCACGCCAGCCCAGGACTTCCACATCAGGCTTCTACACCTGCGGGATTGTCGCTAACCCAGACAGCTGATGAAACTGTGGGTTTGCACAACCAAAGACTTTCTGCACAAACTGTCAGAAACCGGCTCAGGGAAGCTCATCTGTGTGCTCGTCATCCTCACCAGGGTTTTGACCTGACTGCAGTTTGGCGTCGTAACCAACTTCAGTGGGCAAATGCTCACCTTCGATGGCCATTAGCATGCTGAAGAAGTGTGCTCTTTATGGATGAATTGCGGTTTCAACTGTACCGGGCAGATGGCAGACGTATGGCGTCATGTGGGCGAGCGGTTTGCTGATATCAACATTGTGAACAGTGTCCCATGGTGGTGTTATGGTATGGGCAGTCCTAAGCTACGGACCACGAACACAATTGCATTTTATCGATGGCAAAATGAATGCACAGAGATACTGTGACGAGATCCTGAGGCCCATTGTCATGCCATCCCGCTGTCATCATCTCATGTTTCAGCATGATAATGCACGGCCCCATGTGGAAAGGATCTGTACACAATTTCTGGAAGCTAAAAAATGTCCCAGTTCTTCCATGGCCCCAATACTCACCAGACATGTCACCCATTGAGCATGTTTAGGATGTTCTGGATCGACATGTACGACAGCGTGTTCCAGTTCCCACCAATATCCAGCAACTACGCACAGGGATCGAAGAGCAGTGGGACAACATTCCACAGGCCGGCCTCCCGGGTGGCGCAGTGGTTAAGGGCGCTGTACTGCAGTGCCAGCTGTGCCATCAGAGTCCCTGGGTTCGTGCCCAGGCTCTGTCGTAACCGGCCGCGACCGGGAGGTCCGTGGGACGACGCACAATTGGCCTAGCATCATCCGGGTTAGGGAGGGCTTGGTCGGTAGGGATGTCCTTGTCTCATCGCGCACCAGGGACTCCTGTGGCGGGCCGGGCGCAGTGCGCGCTAACCAAGGTTGCCAGGTGCACGGTGTAGCCTCCGACACATTGGTGCGGCTGGCTTCCGGGTTGGATGCGCGCTGTGTTAAGAAGCAGTGCGGCTGGTTGGGTTGTGTATCGGAGGACGCATGACTTTCAACCTTCGTCTCTCCCGAGCCCGTACGGGAGTTGTAGCGATGAGACAAGATAGTAGCTACTACAACAATTGGATACCACGAAATTGGGGAGAAAAAAGGGGTAAAAATAAAAAATGTAAAAACACATTCCACAGGCCACAATCAACAGCCTGATCAACTTCATGCAAAGGAGATGTGTTGCTCTGCATGAAGTATCTGTGAGCAACAGATACAGATCTGTATTCCCGGTCATGTGAAATCCATAGGTCAGGGCCTAATGAATTTATTTAAATTGACTCAGTACCTTATATGAACTGTAACTGAGGCGGCAGGTAGCCTAGTGGTTAAGAGCGTTGGGCCAGTAACCGAAAAGTTGCTAGATCGAATTCCTGAACTGACAAAGAAAAAATCTGTCATTCTGCCCCTGAACAAGGCAGTTAACCCACTGTCCCTAGGCCGCCATTGTGAATAAGAATTGGTTCTAGACTGGCTTGCCTAGTTAAATAAAGGATAAAGAAATATAGAAGGAAAGATTGCAACATGCAAATTGTTGCATTTCTATTTTTGTTCAGTGTAGTAATGCATGTACACTAGTGTTAATGTTTATGTTAAAAAGGTCCAAAATGGACAAATGCTTTGTACATACACTATATAGACAAAAGTATGTGGACAACCCTTCAAATTAGTAGATTGTACGACAGCGTCTGCTATTTCAGCCACACCCATATCTGACAAGTGTATGAAATCCATAGACAAACATTGTCAGTAGAATGGCCCGTACTGAAGAGCTCAGTGACTTTCAACATGGAATCGTCATGGAATCGTCATAGGATGCCACCTTTCCAACAAGTCATTTTGTTAAATTTCTGCCCTGCTAGAGCTGCCCCAGTCAACTGTAAGTGCTGTTATTATGAAGTGGGAACATCTAGGAGCAACAATGGCTCAGCCCGAATAGTGGTAGGCCACACAAGCTCACAGAATGGGGCCGTGCTGAAATGTGTAGTGCATAAAAATTGTATGTCCTCGGTTGCACCACTCACTACAGAGTTCCAAACTACCTCTGGAAGCAACGTCAGCACAATAACTATTTGTCAGGAGGTTCATGAAATGGGTTTCCTTGGCCGGGCAGCCTAAGATCACCATGCGCAATACCAAGCGTCGGCTGGAGTGGTGTAAAGCTCGCCGCCATTGGACTCTGGAGCAGTGGAAATGCGTTCTCTGGAGTGATGAATCACGCTCACCATCTGGCAGTCCAACAGACAAATCTGGGTGTGGCGGATGCCAGGAGAACTACCCGTCCAAATGCATAGTGCCAACTGTAAAGTTGGGTGGAAGAGGAATAATGGTCTGGGGCTATTTTTCATGGTTTGGGCTAGGCCCCTTAGTTCCAGTGAAGGGAAATCTTAACACTACAGCATACAATAACATTCTAAACGATGCTGTGCTTCCAACTTTTTGGCAACAGTTTGGGGAAGGCCCTTTCCTGTTTCAGCATGACAATGCCCCTTTGTTGAGATCGGTGTGGAAGAGCTTGACTGGCTTGCAGAGAGCCCTGACCTTAAGCCCATCGGACACCTTTGGGATGAATTGGAACGCTGACTGCGAGCCAAACCTAAATGCCCAACATCAATGCCCGACCTCCCCAATGCTCTTGTGGCTGAATGGAAGCAAGTCCCAGAATGGAAGCAAGTCCCTGCAGCAATGTTCCAACATCTACTGGAAAGCCTTCCCAGAAGAGTGGAGGCTGTTATAACAGCAAAGGAGGGACCAACTCCATATTAATGCCCATGAATTTGGAATGAGATATTCGACGAGCAGGTGTCCACATACTTTTGGTCATGTAGTGTATTTGTGGTATGTACAGTTGAAGTCGGAAGTTTACATACACTTAGGTTGGAGTCATTAAAACTAGTTTTTCAAACACTCCACACATTTCTTGTTAACAAACTATAGTTTTGGCAAGTCGGTTAGGACATCTACTTTGTGCATGACACAAGTAATTTTTCCAACAATTGTTTACAGACAGATTATTTCATTTATAACTCACTGCATCACAATTACAGTGGGTCAGAAGTTTAATACACTAAATTGACTGTGCCTTTAAATAGCTTGGAAAATTCCCAAAAATGATGTCATGGCTTTAGAAGCTTCTGATAGGCTAATTTACATAATTTGAGTCAATTGGAGGTGTACCTGTGGATGTATTTTAAGGCCTACCTTCAAACTCAGTGCCTTTTTGCTTGACATCATGGGTAAATCAAAAGAAATCAGCCAAGACCTCAGAAAAAAATGGTAGACTTCCACAAGATTGGTTCATCCTTGGGAGCAATTTCCAAATGCCTGAAGGTACCACGTTCATCTGTACAAACAATAGTACGGAGGTATAAACCACATTGGACCACGCAGACATCTTACCGCTCAGGAAGGATGTAATGTACTTTGGTGCGAAAAGTGCAAATCAATCCCAAAACAACAACAAAGGACCTTGTTAAGATGCTGGAGGAAACAGGTACAAAAGTATCTATATCCATAGTAAAAGAAGTCCTATATCAACATAACCTGAAAGGCCGCTCAGCGAGGAAGAAGCCACTGCTCCAAAACTGCCATAAAAAAGCCAGGTTACCGTTTCCAACTGCACATGGGGACAAAGATTGTACTTTTTGGAGAAATATAATCTGGTCTGATGAAACAAAAATAGAACTGTTTGGCCATAATGCCCATTGTTATGTTTGGAGGAAATAGGGGGAGGCTTGCAAGCCAAAGAACACCATCCCAACCGTGAAGCACGGGGCGGGGGTGGCAGCATCATGTTGTGGGGGTGCTTTGCTGCAGGAGGGACTGGTGCACTTCACAAAACAGATGGCATCATGAGGCAGGGAAATTCTGTGGATGTATTGAAGCAACATCTCAAAGCTTGGTCGCAAATTGCTCTTTCAAATGGACAATGACCCCGAGCATACTTCCAAAGTTGTGGCAAAATGGCTTAAGGACAACAAAGTCAATGTATTGGAGTGGCCATCACAAAGCCCTGACCTCAATCCTATAGACAATTTGTGGGCAGAACTGAAAAAGCGTGTGCGAGTAAGGAGGCCTGCCAAACTGACTCAGTTACATCAGCTCTGTCTGGAGGAATGGGCCAAAATTCACCCAACTTATTGTGGGAAGCTTGTGGAAGGCTACCCGAAACGTTTGATCCAAGTTAAACAAATTAAAGGCAATGCTACCAAATACTAATTGAGTATATAAACTTCTGACCCACTGAGAATGTGATGAAAGAAATAAATGCTGAAATAAATAATTCTCTCTACTATTATTCCGACATTTCACATTCGTAAAATAAAGTGGTGATCCTAACTGACCTAAGACCGGGAATTTTTACTAGGATTAAATGTCAGGAAATGTCACTCTGTATCTGACAGAGTGTTTATTTACCTGTAGTTCCTTCATGAATGTATCCTCCTCCTCATCCTCTTCTTCATCCTCCTCTTCCTCTGGCTCAGCTGAGGCTGTGATAACAGATGTGGTTTGGGGCTTGGGCTTGACCTCTGGGGGCTGTCTGGTGGGTTTGGGACTGGGTTGAAGGAACACCGCCTCTTCATCGTCCTGAAGGGGATAGTAAAACACTTGAAAACTGTCTTGAATAAATTGACACTCTATCCCCCACTAGGTCATATGTGCATAGTCTGCATACTAAAGATTCCGTTTGACTTGCAGTGTTACAAATATTATGTATATGAATGTTGGGTCACATGTTGAATGCTTATTTCTAGACACTGAGGTTATCCTTTTGAAGACAAATGTCTTGGAATGCTGCTTGACTAGGGAAACTGCCAAACAAATTAGTCACACACCCGTGTGGTGGCAGCTTCGTTCCTGGTAGTAAAGACGACTTCTCCAGACCTCCCTGTGGTCAGCCCTGGGCTTGATGGTGAGGTGAAGAACCTCCGTGGTGGGGGCGGTGGAGGGGACTTCCCTGCTTTCTCTGGGCTGTTCCTCATCTCTCTCTCCACACTGGGCCTGCGAGGCTTCTCAACCATAGGCCTGTGTGGTCGCTCAGGGCTGCCCTGAATAGTCATCTCAGAAGCCACATTAGCTGGCTGAGTGGGTTCTGTCAGACGACGACACACAGACACAGACAATGTACGGTACTTTACAAAACAGAAAATGATATTAATATATCTTCGCATTTAGTCAAGATACTAATCCTAAACTGAACCCAAATAAAACAGAACACATGTCCTTCCATAGTTTCCAACATTTTAATGGATCTATTAACTTCCAAAGTTTCTTACCTGGAAGAGATGCCTCAGTAGGTTCAGGAACATCCATCTCGTCTAGCAGTGGAGTGTTGAGGGGCATCTTTGGGTCTGGGAGGGTCTGGGGGAGAGATGGCTGGTCTGGAGCTAGGGGTGGATTGGGAGACTGAGACTCACTCCTCCCCGTCTCGGTCAACTCTAAGTCAGGGATGGCCATCATTAGGCTGGCCTGGGCCTCCTGGAGAATCTGATCAAACTGACTCCCAGCAGAGGTTGCTGATCTCTGTGGTGGCCTCCCCTCCTCCAGGTCCCCCTCTCTCTCTGCAGCCTATGTGGTGGGAGAGAGAGGCCCAGACATCTCAACTCATACCAATCTGAAATTTAGACGCACTTTGCTGAGATTACTTTCTGAGAGAACTGGCAGAAGCCTATGATTAATCAGTTATACTATGCTCTATGATTATATTACACAGTAAGTAACAGACCACTGTGGTTTATAGACACTCTCCAGTTCAACCTAAGACACATTGTCTCATTGAAGTCAATTAGATAATTGCTGAGAATATATATCAGACGGATGACTACCTCAATGTCCATTACTTTGTTTTTGATGCTGCCCCTGTTGGTTTGGTTCTCCGCTGAGCCAGGTGGTTGTGTGGTGGTCTCAGTGCTGCTAGCCGTGGGGGCCGGTCCATCTCCGCACCAGGTGATCATTCTCTTCTGCAGGGCCGGGCTGTTCTCCCGGCTGCGGGGACTGACCTTGGCCACGGTGGGGGAGTCTCGGCCATGGGTGGGGGTCAGCGGGGGGCTGGGGTGGTGGTGGTGCGGCAGGGCCACTGAGTGCTGACACGGTTGCATATCGACGGGAGAGCTCTTCACACGGTGGATGACGACAGGAGACGTGGGGGCCATGTCTGGCCTGACTGCGGGGTTCTGGCCCTGGAGCTGGGGTAGGGGCGGTCTGACAGAGGACCTGGGCTGGGGATTGGGGGACTCCACGGTGGGGCGATTCCTCAGTGGGGGATCGGACTGGGCAATGGCAGGCTCTACAGCCCCCTCTATGAATGCTTTGGCTGCTCCAGGCTCGGGATCGTGAGGATGATTCTCTGTGACACATCTGAAGGGAACGCAGCATGACTTTATTCGACTACTCAGATCATCAATCATCCTCTTACATGTTATGGAGGATATACAGGGGCAGCATGTACCTTCTGAGACCGCTGAGAGCTTCTGTCAAGGCTTTAACCCTCTTAAGCATGCTGTCCATCTTGTGAGGCTCCTCCTTCAGAAAGTGCACTGCCTCTACCTCCCCACGCAGAACTGTCCGCATCTTCCCCTGGAGGCTAGGAAACTCACCTGACGAAGGGAGGGAGGGAGAGGGGGAGGAGGTAGTTGGGCCATCAATCCAAATGTTGTCACACATTCAAAGAGGCATCAGCTAACCCTTACCTTAAAACATGACATAACTGGCTGTGAATAACTATTGGATTTGATTAATGCTGCTACTGTGGCTGTGGAATAACTTATGCTATTGGTAACTCTGCTTGCACAACATTGCTTGCACAACATCTTCTACCTGTGGTCATTGATGTGCTAACCTCTAGCTGCAGCCCCAGACAGTGCTCACCTTTAAGCCCAGCCAAGACCTCTCCCACCCTCCTGAGGTTGACAGCTCCCTCCTCCACATCCCTGAGGGTGACTGACAGCTGACCTGGGCAAGAGGACAAGTCTCTTCTCAGACAGTCTACGTACTCCTCCAGCTCCCTGAGAGACATAGGTTAGGTTACACATTTGGCCATTACATTACAGTAAAAACAATTGTCATGCTTGGAATGACAAGGAAAGACATTGGAGATTGGCCTGGCCCTATGCTGTGATTGTGTTCACTGCGCAACAAATAAATTGTTCAGTTTTTCCCTTCTCATAGGGCTCATAGGGCTCATAGTAGCCTCCGTAGTTTTTGCATGGTGATTTCTCCTAATGTAATAACCAGCAATAGACAAGATGGCAGAAAACATTGAGTTCATGACATGCAATTGATTTCAAACTTTTTCAGTATAATGTTATAGATAAGATCATGTTTAAAAACCTAAGCTTCCCATTACCCTTCGATACAGTTTTAAGCTAGCCCTGATGTTATGCCAGGAGGGAAGTTCAAACATAAAGATACAGTGTTGCTGACAGAGTAGAAACCTGTTTGACATGCTCAGTCAGAAGCTGTTTGTTGACAACAGTCTGACAAGCTCTGTGTCAGCTGCTGCAATCAAAATACTCAAAACAGGTGTTTAACAACCAGATGCAGAACAATGACCATGACTAATGTAAACTTATTTTAGTCAATTAGTCAATTTGCTGAAATGGTCGAATGTAAAATGACCATAACGGTTGGATTCTTCTGAAGCAACAATGCTTCATCCAAAGTCACAGAGCAAGTACATGCATGTCTGGACCTAAAAGGGACTCACTATCCAAAATAACTACGGTAAGCGTGAGAAAGTGTGACAAATAGCTGTTTCCCAATATCTGTTTTCCCATCCAAACAGTGCTCTCAAGATTACATAACAGCTACATACAGTATATGATAACAGTTGTTCAACAGGTTTTTTCTAACATTAATTTAGTCCAATGAGCTGACATTGACTCCATTATTTAACTCTCCTATCACAGTCTGTAACACAGTCCCCCCAGATCACAAGGGAAACAGCCTCACTTGCATATTTAAACATTGTGCAACATTATTAGACATTTTTGGCAGAACACCAATGACTCATTCCATAGCTGGGATACTGTATGTACCACATTCCAGGTCAGAGGAGGCTGGTGGGAGGAGCTATAGGAGGATGACTCATTTTTGCATAACATTCGTTATATCACTGGAAACCGATTGCATAACCACAGTTGATTTATTAATCCCACTTTAGCTGAAACTAATTGCGTAATTATATTACTTCACATTTCAACATGAGATAACGCAGTTAGTTCACAATGTTAGTTTCAGCAGCTGCAGTTTTGCCACATAAAAAAAACAAATATGGCATCTGGAGCAGATTACTATCGTCTGATTACTGTTTATTGTTCCAATTGTGAATGTTGAAAGGCTACCATAGCACATCAAATTAGAATTCTGATCCAATGCTTTAAAATCATAATATTTAAGTATGCAAGGTAGCATTTGGTTGGACGGTGTATACCATGTGTATCCTGTACATACGACTAATAACACTTGAAACTCGAACTTGGAAACTAAGATCATATTATTTACTCTTTTTTGACTAGCACCAAAGAGTATGCAAAAGTAAGATAGGCAAAATAGAGTCAATGCCCTCATTAAATGTCTATCCTGTCAATCAGTTTGTGGGGCTCTACAATACTTCCAAACCCTTACCTGAGCTGGGCTAGTACTCTCTCCTCCATGGCCAGGTACTTGTGTCTCTCCTCATCCACTGTGGTCCTCTGTCTCTGGGCAGGCTCTGTCTCATGCTGCTGTCTCTGTAAGGTCTCAGACATCACTCCAGTCAGCTCCTGCTCCGCTCTCTTCAGCATCACCCTCACACTGTCTTGGTTCTGCATCTGTGGATAGATCATCAAACCCACTGGTCTCAGGACTCTCAGTGGTATTACAAACAGTATATCTAATGACTTATATACAGCTATTTGATGGATGAATGTGATGAATGTAATGGCTGAACTTGTTTTTGGAGAACGACATAAAAACCTAATTAAGATGTACTGTATATATGCAGATTTGGATGATCGTGATGTGTGGCTTGAGTACCCAAATCTGTTGATCACATACAAAAATACACCTCGTAAAAATATGCACATGTACAGGTAACTGACAAAATAATGGAAACACTTGAGTAAACAAGGGATAGAACGTCTATTCAAAGCAGGTTCTTCCAAACAGGTGTGGTTCCTGAGTTAATTAAGCAATTAATATCCCATCGTGCTCAGGGTCATGTATAAAAATGCTGGGCAGGCCATTATTTTGGCTACCATGGCTATGCCCCCATACAATGACAAGGACTTCATCCACAGGGCACGAGTGGTCACTGAATGGTTTGATGAACATGAAAACGATGTTAACCATATGCCATCGCCGTCTCAGTCACCAGATCTCAACCCAATTGAACACTTATAAGAGATTCTGGACTGGCGCACCATCAAAAAAACACCAAATGATGGTGGAATAATGGAGTCACATCCCTCCAATAGAGTTCCAGATACTTGTAGAATCTATGCTAAGGTGCATTGAAGCTGTTCTGTCACTTCATCAAGGCACTTTATTTTGGAGTTCCCTTTATTTTGGCAGAGTTACCTGTACATTGTATCTATGCAGATAACGGATTAATGTAATGTGCAGGTGGCTTGACTACCTGTAGCTGTCTGAGATGGTGCAGCTGCTGTCGCAGATCAGTGACGTTCCTCCTGACAGTGGTCAGTGTGACCTGCAGGGCGGGGTCAGGGGGATGGGCCTGAGAGACTAGAGCACTGGCGGCGTCTGCCAGGAGGGCAGGGCTTCTGGCTGCAGGAACTGGTGACACTCCTACATATCAGATCAGTTAGACACAACTCTATGAGTAACTGTAATGTGGGATTAAAATAGGGAAGATACAAAATAACTTTCATTAACCATGTATGGAACAACAAAAAAAACGAATACAACACTGACTTTGTAACACTAATATAGTTGTGTAATAACAGTTACCTGCACTGTTGTTTACATGGAAAGGAGAAGCAGTCCTCCCATCTCTCTCAGCTGGCCCAATAAAAAGTGCATGCTGAACAAGGCCAGCAAGACTGGCGATCTGTTGTTCCATGGCCTTCATTCGCTCACTGCCAAAAAACAATACATGTTTGGCCCAAAACAATACGGTGCTACCTACGTAGTTCCCAATACTGTGCTATGTAATTATTATTATTTTTTTAATATTTATTTAACCTTTATTCAACTAGGCAACTACGTAGTTCACAATACTGTGCTATGTAATTATTATAATTTTCTTATTTTTTATTTAACCTTTATTCAACTAGGCAAATCAGTTAAGAACAAATTAGTATTTACAATGATGGCCCAGGGACAGTGGGTTAACTGCCTTTTTCAGGGGCAGAACAACAGATTTTTACCATGTCAGCTCTGGGATTAGAGCCAGCAACCTTTCGGTTACTGGTCCAACGCTCTAACCACTCGGCTAACTGCCCCCCCAAACAATACATTGTTAACAATACAGCGCTATTTACTTCACAATACAGTGCTATGTAGTTCATAATACTGTGTTGTGTCGTTAGTTCACAATACAGTGCTATGTAGTTCATAATACTGTGTTGTGTCGTTAGTTCACAATACAGTGCTATGTAGTTCATAATACTGTGTTGTGTAGTTAGTTCACAATACAGTGCTATGTAGTTCATAATACTGTGTTGTGTAGTTAGTTCACAATACAGTGCTATGTAGTTCATAATACTGTGTTGTGTAGTTAGTTCACAATACAGTGCGATGTAGTTCATAATACTGTGTTGTGTCGTTAGTTCACAATACTGTGCTATGTAGGTCATAATACTGTGCTATGTAGTTCATAATACTGTGCTATGTAGTTCTTAATACTGTGCTATGTAGTTCACAATACAGTGCTATGTAGTTCATAATACTGTGCTATGTAGTTCATAATACTGTGCTATGTAGTTCATAATACTGTGCTAGTGTATAACAATATTGTGTTATGTAGTACTGTGCTATGTGCTATGTTCATAAAACCCCAAGTTCAAGTGGTAGTTTGCCTCAGACTGCCCAGCCCTTCTCTCTGTTTTTTGTCTCACCTGGTCTGAGGGTCATTGGGGGTGAGGTGACCCTGGAACAATTTGTCGCCATGGTGCCCTGGGGGGAACTCCAGGAACACAGGAGAGGACACAGAGGACACACCACCCCTGGTCCTGTTCACCACCTCCACAGTATTACCATTACTCTCCCTCCGCAGGGACCGGCGAATAGGAGACCCTCTCTCCGGGGCCACAGGGCCATGGTTGTCAATCATCCTGACCTCATTCACTCTGTGAGGGGAAGGTGGTGGGGTTTTGGTGCCGAACGGCGGTAGTCCCTGGTTTTCACCATACCTCCGGCACTTCTGCCTGTAGAGGGAGTGCTGCTGCTCTGAATTCTCTGGATAGGAGGCTGTGGACTTGCCCGAAGCCCAGAGGAGGCCACCACCCATGTCGACCACGTCCCCCGTGTGGCTGCCCCCCTGTGAGGAGGCGATACTCAGCCGGCCCTCCTGGACAGCGTAGGGGTCAGTGACGTTGACATACAACCCGTCGGCACGCACCAGCGCCATACTCTTACTGCTCAGGTCCTCATCAGGTTTGACATCTCTTCTCTCCAGGATGGCGCTGGGGCAGGGGGTGACAGACCTGCTAGGTGGCCCGCTGGACATGCTGGCCCTGGGGAGGGTGGCACTGCCTGGCACCCCTCCCCCAGCCTGGTGACCATAGGGGATCCTGGAGGGGGAGGAGGGCATGGAGCGGGCCATGGGGGGAGACATGGACCCCTGAATGGCGTGGACAGGAATGCGGGTGGATTGTAAAGTGTGGACAGGGCTATGACTTCCATACAGTATCTCTCTTGGTATCTGTAGACAGGAGGAAATTCAGAGAACATATCATCTTAAAGTCAATGGAAAGAGACTAGAAAAGCCTGCTAATACAAAACTTGATGAGCTATGCAGAGAGATTCTCAGTCATTAGGTTAGCGGTATGTCTGTGTCCTCAACAATTAATCTATAAAAAACATCTTCTGTTGTCCCTCCCTGACTGTCATACATGTCAAAATATTACCTTCAAAATGACAAATCGCAGACAGAACGAGGATCTGTTCTGACAAAGGCCATATACAGAGTGTGAGAGAAACAGAGAGGAAAATCACATCCACAAAGGTTGAATGGTACCATAGCTAAACAACACTGTCATGCCTCGCCATGTACAGAGCAGACACAGAGCGTTTGTTGTGTTCACTATGATTGCAGGACAAGATCAATATGCAGTATGAGGTACTCCTAGCATGACCATTGCATTGACATATAATTCTCCCTGATCTGCCTCTTTGTCTGTACTCACTTCCGAACCTTTTCACAACAACATTCCAAAAAGATTGTTTACATCATCATACTGCCAAATAAAATGGACTTGTTTCCGTGAAACAGTCAATTAATGTTGATGTTTAAACATACAGCACGGCTTTACGATGACCTTTTTTACAAGGAGCAAGTATGTGCCAAAGTTGAAAAATGTAAGAGCACACAGTAATCTTTGTAGTAATGGTGCAAGCATGGCAATCATGAATCTGCGCTCAGTGTATTCTCCATGGCACTCACGGGCTACGGTACAGTGAAGTAATCATTGTAACAATTATCATCTGGGTGATTTTTAAATGGGCACATATGCGAGTAAAATGGTTGCACTGTAGAGCCCTCTGCAGCTAATCTTTTATTTTTTTACCTCCAATTTCATGGTATCCAATTGTTAGTAGTTACTGTCTTGTCTCATCGGTACAACTCCCGTACGGGCTCAGGAGAGACGAAGGTCGAGAGCCATACTTCCTCCGAAACACAACCCAACCAAGCTGCACTGCTTCTTAACACAGCGTGCATCCAACCCAGAAGCCAGCCACACCAACCTAGCGACCTGGTCAGCATGCACTGCGCCCGGCCCACCACAGGAGTCACTAGTTCGCAATGAGACAAGGATATCCCTACCGGCCAAACCCTCCCTAACCCAGACGACGTTAGGCCAATTGTGCGTCGCCCCATGGACCTCCCAGCCGCGGCCGGCTGCAACAGAGTCTGGGCTAGAACCCAGAATCTCTGGTGGCACCGCTAGCACTGCGATGCAGTGCCTTAGACCACTGCGCCACCCGGGAGTATTTACTGCAGATAATCTAAGCAAATGTAGGCTAATAATTGAGGAATATTTTTTTTTTGTACACTCTTAGAAAAAAGGGTTTCAAAAGGGTTCTTCGGTAGATACCTTTTTGGTTCCAGGTAGAACTATTTTAGGTTGTATGTATATAGAACCCTCTGTGGAAAGGATTAAACCTGGAACCAAAAATGGTTCTTCAAAGGGTTCTCATATGGGGACAGCCGAAAAACCCTTTTAGGTTCTAGATAGCACCTTTTTTAAAGAGTGTACATACACTTCAGATCATGTACTGTAGCAAATCTAAGCAAAAGTACAGTAGCCTGATAGTTGACTGTAGTCTCAAGAATATACTTCTTATAGTACTCACACTCTTCTTAGTCCTCGTGCTACATGCTTTACCTTCAGCAGTTCAGCAGATTTGAACAGTGATAAGAGAGTTCTACAATGGTTGCATGATGCAAGAGAGGTGTGGGCTAACTTGGCTCTCTGCTATTTCATAGGGATTGTTTATTCCCCCTTCATAAGGTGGCGTGTCATAACAGATACAACTGCAATTTGAATATTCCAGTATTAACCCTAGAGTCAAAGAGGTGACCTCATTTACAACGACCGCAAATAAAGTGACATAGAGTATTAAACCGATTGTATTTTTATGCAAATAAGAGAGCAGCTCATTCATACACAACAAGCCATCTGCTATGTTTGCTATAGTTATAGTATTTTGTGCATAATTCTAGCAGAATTATCTTCATGACCTTTTGAGCTTAACATTGATACCACAATATTTCCACAACAAAGCACACATACATAGACAATTAACATACACTCTTATAAAAAAAAAAGGGTTCCAAAAGGGTTCCGCGGTTGTCCCCATAGGAGAACCCTGTTTGGTTCCAGGTAGAACTCTTTTGGGTTCCATGTAGAACCCTCTGTGGAAAGGGTTCTACCTGGAACCAAAAGGGTTCTACCTGGAACTAAAAAAGGGTTCTTCTAATGGTTCTCCTACGGGGACAGCTGAAAAACCCTGTAGGCCTGCTACAATGGAAATATTTTCTTGTTTCCCCCCATTAACCTTTGCTCATCCTGTGATAAAACAACAACAATATTTTTAGAGCAAGGCATTATCAATGTTATCTGCTCAGAAATACCCCAAAACACATACCCCATCTTTGGAACAACATGCTGGGCTGACCACCAGTGGGTACAGTAATAAACTTAAACAAAGCCACATTTTCAAGCTGCGATGCATTCCAGACCAGTGCAAAAGTGAGATCATCTTTCATCCATGGGGCCTAACGGTCTCTGTCTATCTATATCTGAGGTGATCTCTCATAGGAGAGGAAGATCTGCGCTACCACTAAACTCACATAAATACTCTGATCATACAGTGAGGTGAGCCTGATTTAAGGTGCGAGTTAAATCAAGTAGATCGGAGGATCAATCTGAGGATGGTCAGGCAGGCTCTTCCTCTGGTGGAGGTTCGACGCGGTACGTCTATCCATCAATCTAACAGGACGCTCTGGAAACAACAGAGCAACAGGACATCGGATCCCTAGGCATTACTTCTCCTCAGACCACAAAACAACGTGCTGAAAACAACACCCACCGAAGGAATTTGAGCGCTTTCCCAGTAGGATTACATGCCTCCCAATCCCTCATGGCACCCTGGCTCTGTGATAAAGCTGATAGTTGGAAAAGAAAGACTCTTCTCAAGCCTCTACGCCCCCATCCAGTGCCCAGTCCCTGACAGCTGCTGAGAAATATGATGCAAATATGCCATTGTGTAATGCAGCAGGATATGAATAACACACGGTACTCTTTGTCAGACATATCCAAACACAGCTTCAAATCGAATCAAATCAAATTGTATTTGTCACATACACCGAATACAACAGTGGAATGCTTACTTACAAGCCCTTAACCAACAAAGCAGTTTTAAGAAAAATACCTAAAAAAACTAAGAAATAAAAGTAACAAATAATTAAAGAGCAGCAGTAAGGTAACAATAGCGAGGCTATATACAGGGGGTACCGGTACAGAGTCAATGTGCAGGGGCACCGGTTAGTTGAGGTAATTGAGGTAATATGTACATATGGACTATGTCACTATATTGTAGACAGCCACTATCTGGAGAAAGAAACAAGATACAATATCATATGACTTTCAACAGTTTGTTGAGACATATCTTATGTGGCTATGGTATTCTATATATTCTATATGACATTAACTAAATCAGTGGCGGTCAATAATATCCTAATGTTGACATTTTGTTGCTGTAATAGAAGTACAGACAATTCTACTGTAAATACTTGTCATTTCTAATCCAGAATGGGAGCTTGCCTCGAAAGGATCAACGTAGTAGATATTACATTAGTACATGTAGCATGGTTTCAAATCAGTCCAATGTAGTGATCCTATAACATGGCTAATGTGATTATTGGATAAAAGACAGTTACGAGAAGAGTGAGTTTATCATATTATCAGGATCATGGTATACTGACTGGTACTACAGGGGATTCCTGTCATGTCAGAGAGGAGTTCCTGAAAACAGAAAGCTTGATCGTGTTACCTCAGAGAAAAACGAAAAAAATGCTAATAGTAAAAAGACTGACATTTCCTAAAAAGGATCACATTTAATCAAGATCGTCTGCCCAGTGGATTCTAGAGGCTCCAGGATATTGGTTCCTCTGACTAGGAATCTCAACATCAGCAGGAAACCAATGCAGAGGGGCATCATAACTGCTTATTAGGGTATACCCAAACACAGAAGAAAAACCCTGCTTCTGATCCTGCTTCTGCTACAGTCGAGAATAAACAAGGCTGCTTTTATCCCTGTGCGTCTCAGCATGATGTCTAGTTTGAGAACAGACGCCTCACAAGTCCTCAACTGGCAGCTTCCTTAAATAGTACCCACAAAACATCAGTCTCAATGTCAACAGTGAAGAGGCGACTGCGGGATGCTGGCTTTCTAGGCAGAGTTCCTCTGTCCAGTGTCTGTGTTCTTTTGCCCATCTTAATCTTTTATTTTTATTGGCCAGTCTGAGATATGGCTTTATCTTTGCAACACTGCCTAGAAGGACAGCATCCCGGAGTCGCCTCTTCACTGTTGACGTTGAGATTGGTGTTTTGCAGATACTACTTAATGAAGCTGCCAGTTTAGGACTTGTGAGGCGTCTGTTTCTCAAACTAGACACTCTAATGTACTTGTCCTCCAATACTTTTCGACTTTTACTCAAGTAATATTTTACTGGGTGACTTTCACTTTTACTTGAGTCATTTTCTATTAAGGTATCTTTACTTTTACTCAAGTATGACAATTGGGTACTTTTTCCACCACTGTCCCCTGGTTAGGGATTTAGGAGCGGAAGCTTCCTTGATGTCAAACATATTGCACTAGACAGCTAGATTTAGGCGACTTAGGGGAGTTTGTGCGCTTGGCTGTGTTGCCGTGCAAGGTCAGGCTTCACTAACCCTGCCGTCGGCATTGTTGGACCTTGCGTTGCTGCGATTGAAGGCGTGTGCAGGGTCTTTGTGGTACACCTTCAGACAGCAGCCAGGTGTGATATTTCTGGAAAGAAGAAAGACACGTCAAAGTTACACTGGTTGAAGTAAACACAGGTCGTCGCCATCTAACAGCCTAACAGTGAACTCCACTCCACTGTATAACTGGAAACCCTTCCGGTACTATATTCATCAGTCTACTGTAGTGTCTGTGCAGATTAGGGTGTGGTCAAGACAGACACCCTGTTATCAGCAGCACACGCTCAGACATTGGCCTCTTCTCTAATTTCCTCAACAATACCACGTTTAATGCCTCCCTGCCTAAACTGAAAGAGCAGGAGGTGGAGTATTATTCATGCAGCGCTTTGGACGCTGAAATGCCAAAGTAGAGACAAAATGAATTGCAAGCCTCCCCTGTAATTTGAAGATCCATACTAAAATATGGATTGCTTTAACAGCATAGATAGGACATAATTTACTCTATTACTATATAGTAGTATACATGGTGCTGTACACAAAGCTTGACAATCCCTTTTTTGCCCAACCTCAACATAGAGTAGCATTAGGTAGTATCATATTACTGTACCCTGTAATCCTTCAAGTGTTGCACTATAGACTAGCATAACATGCTTATTGGAGGGGAAAAGTCATTAAAAAAAGTAAAGTCATAAATATAGCTAGATGAACTCACCTGACATCAGTTAGCTCGTAGTATATATTTCTTGTGTCATCCTTGATGTAGACGGCCACACTGGGAGACTCCAGCATCTTTATGGTAAGCTGATGGGGGAAGGCACTCACAAACAGAGCCCTGACGGTGTCTCCACTGGTGATTTCATTGGGCATCCGGATCTGCTTGGTCTCCTCTGCGTACTGCAGGTACAGCACACCTGGAGAGGTGAGAGAGAGAGAGAGAGAGAGAGAGAGAGAGAGAGAGAGAGAGAGAGAGAGAGAGAGAGAGAGAGAGAGAGAGAGAGAGAGAGAGAGAGGGGGACAGAGACAGGGAGAGGGAACATGTGAGTGCTCAAGGAGAGTGATTGTGTGAGAAATTGAGTGATAGAGAAAGCATGTTGTCACACACTGAGAGCCTGTGTGACACAGAGCTTGCAAGAAAGAAAAGTCCTGAAAGCTCCATAGTACCTACCTAGTGATCTGTCCCTGGTCTGGTTGGCAGAGTGGATCACCGGCAGGCTGGCCCGTGCCCGACAGCCCCGGGTGAAGGCAGCAGGACCCTCTCCCTCTGACATGGTCTCCTTAGACTCCAGAGAGACCACGGAGAGGTGCTCCAGTTGCTCCCCTACACTGGGCGGGGGGCTGACAGAGTGCGGGGGGCTCCTGACCTGGAGAGGCAGAAGGAGAAATTAAAAATTGAGGAACAGTCACCAGCACACACTCACTAAAATCCTGTAGTCAAAGATGTGGTGTATTCAACCTTAAGCAATGTCTACTTCCACTGCATGACTGTGAAACATGCACACACACACACACACAGTAAGTCTTTAAGTCAACTACAAATTTGTAATTCTCGCAAAAACCCCCCAGATATAATGGACTGGTGCTGTATGTTTCATGTCTTCAAAAGAAGGGACATGTTTAAGTTCAAAAGCCACCAACAACCTTTCAAAATTAGAAGAAAAAAACCCAGATGATTTTGCTACTATTTTGTGCCCAATCAATCACGTGTGATGTGAATGTGTCCCTGATGCATCCTGCATCTGTAGGGGGACTTTTGGGGACATCTGCAACCTGATACAAACACACACACACACACACACTGAGTCACTCACTGCATTTACATTTTAAGCTTGGCACTGACTGGGCTATGGTGACACACTGGTGAATAACCACCTCAGGCAGCTCTATGGATCAGAGCGCCCTGTCCACTTCACTTTTACTGGCATAATAATCATTACATTACAGAATTTGTTCTTGACTGACTTGCCTAGTTAAATAAAGGTTCCATTTTTTTTAAATAAAAAAGTGGGAGTAAAACCATGTACCACACATAATAACTACAGACAGGTACAGTGTAACTACAGTGTAATGACAGGTTCACATTGTGATAGTGCTTACAGCTTGTACAATAATGCAACAAAGTAAATGTAGCACATTGTAGCTAGTACATGTTAAAGCCAGTGTCACTAAAGTGGGACTCACCGATCTGACTATCAAAGCTTGTATTAAGGTCCCCTCTAGAAGGACCTTGCCATTTCTGAGGGGTGAAAACAAAAGTTCCACTTTGTTCAGCTACAAGCCTCTCAGACCAAGATGGACTCAGCCTGTCAAGAGTTCATTAGAACAAAAACACTTCCAAGTGTGCCCCCAAAACGTATGGACCCCATCTACAATTGCATACCTTTCCACCATAAGGTAGCACTCAGTTACTATTCAAGATGTTACTAATAGTGAAGTGAGGGGAGAGCGCAGCACAGTGAGCCCACTAGGGAAGAAAGCTGGGTCCAAGCATTAGTTTGCTCAAATGGCCCACTTTGATCTCCTCTAATCGCTGGCAGAAGCATGGGCTTCTGAGAGACCAGAACTCCTTGAACTCAATTGTACAAATGTTTTATCCTCAACCCCTCCCTTTTAGTGCAAACCATTAGAATAATCACACTGGGTAACAGGTGGATGGATGAGCATTTTACTCCCACAGCAATGTTGACATAACCACATAAGAGGAGGGCTATGGTTACACTGCTCAATTTTTGGACTTTATGATATGTACCCATTGACTCTTGAACATAATTTATAAATGTGCCTTATGAGCTTAGTTCAACTGTCATACCTGTTTTACTCCAATGTTTGTAAACAAAGCAAATATAGACAAACAAGACTCAAAACATGGTTAAAACTATAATTAGTATATCACGGATGGTCAGTCCTTGCATCCATAGCTCTGTCTATTAATGTAAGAGCGGTTACATTTGTACAGCCCCATCCTTCAGCTTTTAACGAAACAATGGCGGGCAGCCAATCAGCAGCTGAAACAATTAATGCAAATATACAGTGATGTGCTTGGGGTGTATTTGTATTTATTATGGATCCCCATTAGCTGCTGCTACTCTTCCTGGGGTCCAGCAAAATTAAGGCAGTTATACAATACAGGCGCTAGACTAAATTGAAATGGGGGAAAAATACAAAAGAATAGATCTAACGTTACTGGTAGCATAGGCTACACTGACTAGGAAATGTGTAGGGCAGGCCATTGCGGGTATCTGCTATCCTCATATCGAACAAATTAACGTTAATCTGCAAACCACCAACAAGTTATCACTAGCCTACTGTAAAAACATATGCACTATACCTACTATAATTGCACAACTAATAGTAAAGTAGGTAAAGTAGTCTTATGTACTTTCATTGATAAATTACCTGAACGTAAATATCAAAGCCTCATTCGGAAAAGATTAACATCCATCTTTAAAATGTCGACTTTGACATTTGAATTTGAAATGCGTCAAGGTGAGAGCGAGCTACATGCGATGCGCCCTTCTACTTAATCCCGAACAAAATAGGAGGCTTCTTTCGCAATGACTCCAACAAAACGGCGTTCGTTTGTAAAATGAGCTCTCCTTGAACTTGCACTTCCATGAAGTGGCCATGGAAACAAACCCCACCTAGCCCACATGCGGGTCTGGACTTACCCGTCAAACTTGCAGAACAGTCAAAGTTTATTTTTACCACATGGGAGAGTGCATGTCCACACTTCTAGCATAAGCGCGCGCACGGCACCTCCCCCCCTGACGCGGCAACGGTTATGTATACAGACAGAGCGCCTGCTATTTCAGGTAGGATGGACAATAGGCTAATCCTATGGTCCATTCTTTATGCTGTTTATGCTGTCAGTACTGAGAATGTTTATTCACCTGTCTATTTCCATAAGTTACATTAGGCTATTCTCCAGGCCACTATGCAGGGAAATCAGAACCAACAAATTATTATTTTTAAACATATTCACTTACATCTCTGAGGCGGTCCTGATGGCCCATGAGGTGGTCCTGATGGCCCATGATGACAGCAGCATGGTGAGGATACCTCTGCTTCAGGTGCTCCAGGAACACCTCTTTCTTCCTCTCTATGTCAGCGTGCTGCATGGTCAGGGGGTCCCTGGTGCTGCGGTGCCCTTGCCCTCCGATGGTGTACCTCCTGGGGACAGTGCTAGGGGAGTGTGGCTCAGAGTGGTGGTTCTGGTTCTCTAGGTTCTGATGTCTGTGGAGGCGCTTTACATCCTCAGGTGATGACAGTCTTGGGTTGTTGTTTCCTGACTCTATTGGTAAAACAGATATTAAATATTAAGATATCTGGATTCAAACACACCAAACACATTATGTTGTTATGAGGTAAAAAACAACATCAACCATTCTTACATGGATTCTGACACATGCTCACTAATATATCTACCCCTGGATTGTTAATTGAACTCATTCTGTGATTTCTTGATTTCCTGTTTCGATGTTTGATTATTTGTGTATTTGTGAGCCATTCTACTGTTGGAGCTAGTAGCATAAGCATTTCACTGCACTTGCTATAACACCTGCAAATCTGTGTAACCAACCAACCAATTAACTTTGATTTGATTTTGATGATCATGCATGATGTGTACAACAGTATTTAACATGATGAGTAATCATAGCTGTCTTGTTCCATGAACCTTCAGAAAGTTGTTTTGTCCTGAACAATTCAATGGGTGACAGTCTAAGCTGCACTCATCTCCGGTCATGAGTTCAAAACTCAGCACATTTGTTTATTCATGCAGCGACCACACGAATACAAAAGCAACATTAACTGTCCCTGTATACTGTATTCAAAGATGCAGTACAGACCACTTCAGCATTGGTATGTAAATATGTTACCTAAATTACCTCCATCAGCAAGAAGCCTGAAGATGCACAACACACAACTCTGAACTCAGGCATGTGCCTTACTACGTATGTTGTAAATCCAGAATCCAGAAATGTGGATAGAAAAATAAAACATTTGACTATGTATGGCTTAAGAATGATAAGGCTACCATGGAGTTTGATTTTATGAAAGGTGTTATCACCTAAACATCTTGAATATGAGGGCTTAGAATCTCAAAGCAGGCAGACCCAATGAGAGAGCAGTGCTAATCCACTTTATTCATTATATCACTCAGTGTTGATTTAGTCTGGAGTCAGACTGTCTGTAGGCAGAGCCCCACCTGTTTTGCAAGTTATTTCGGCATTAATTTGTGTCACATATCGGTTTGCAAACAATGTAAAACAAAAATAAAATCCTTGAGTTAATAAAGCTGCATACAAATGTGGTCTTTCGTGAGTAAGGTAGCTCCAAAATGCATGTGTTTCAGCCTAGCTCAGTGCTTTTTGTGGTAAAAGGGCAGCCAGCCAAAATACATAGCAGAGGCGTTGATAATCTTCTCTAGTTGCGCCGTGATTGGCTCAGTGTTCTGTCACTCGTGGGGACAAAACGTCACCGCAGAAACTACAGGGCAAGCTAGGCAGTTCAAGCACTCTTGGGTGCTGCTATAGATTTACATTAGAAGTGCCCATCCAGGAAGGCTCAAGGTCATTGGCCACAGATAATATTACCTCAAGTCACATTATATCTACCATAGCTTTGATTGGACTGATCATGTCAACATCATACTTTCACAATCTTAGCTAGCAAGCTAAACAAGCAATTATCATCATGAATCACATTGACAATCTACTGGCAAATCATTTTTAATCCTTGTCAGATGAAGAGAAGTTATGAGTAAAATGTATCGGTGCTTATTGTCCATTGGACATAAACATTACACAACAAGTCGGAAATCGCAAATTCAACAATGAAGGGTTTGGAAGGAAACACAATCACTATATTGCTTCCCCTGCTTGCTATTTGGTGGAGAGGGTATGTGGTCCAAGTCTGGGTTTAAGGATTTAAAACGTGTCTGAAAGGGTCTCTTTTCCAAGCTTAAAAGGATAAACATTCACACGCAGCATTCAAAACAACTGGAAACTCTGAACTGGGAAATCTTAGACTTCAGTGCTTTCAAGACAACTGTGAACTAAAAAAAAAAGAACTTGGACTGGGAAAATTCCGTCTCGGAATTCCAAGTCGGGAACTCTGTTCTCTTTCTAGAGCTCCGATCTGAAGATCACTGACGTCATGGTTCGACTTTGTTTTTTTCCGAGTTCCCAGTTGTCTTGAAAGCACCAGATAATCTAAGACTTTGATGACAAAGTTTGCACACAAGAAGGACCGCCGCGCCACTTTCAACTGAGCACAGCACAACAACGGTGAGTCCAAAAATATGTGTTGTATTCTGCTAAATGAATTATGCCAGGGTGATCAGTAGCTAATAAAGAAAGACTAAGTGTATGTTGTGTAGCAAGCTGTTAGCAGCCCATGTGTCTTAACCTAAGAATTTGGTCCCTTTCCCCCTCAGAATTTATCCTACGGTTTTGTCTTGGTGTACAGGGAGAATACAGAAAGAATAGCATGTGTTATCAATTTTGTCGCTGTACATTTAAAAAGTGCTGAACATCTAAATGACGGTTTATTAAATTACGGCCTTATGCCGTGGTTTGTACATCTCAATTGTTATATTGCTTACAGTGCCTTCGGAAAGTATTCAGACCCATTGACTTTTTCAACATTTTGTTTATTTACAGCCTTATTCTAAAATTGATTCATCAATCTACACACAATACTCTATAATGACAAAGTGAAAACACATTTTTAGAAAGAAAAAACAGAAAAAAAACAGAAATACCTTATTTACATAAGTATTCAGACCTTTTGCTATGAGACTCAAAAATGTATCTTAGGTGCATCCTATTTCCATAGATTATTCTTAAGATGCTTCTACAACTTGATTGGAGTCCACCCGCGGTAAATTCAATTGATTGGACATGATTTGGAAAAACACACACCTGTCTATATAAGGTCCCACAGTTGACAGTGCATGTCAGAGCAAAAACCAAGCCATGAGGTCGAAGGAATTGTCCGTAGAGCTCCGTGACAGGATTGTGTTGAGGCAAAGATCTGGGGAAGGGTACCAAAACATTTCTGCAGCTTTGAAGATCCCCAAGAACACAGTGGCCTCCATAATTCTTAAATGGAAGAAGTTTGGAACCACCAAGACTCATCCTAGAGCTGGCCGCCTAGACAAACTGAGCAATCGGGGGTGAAGGTCCTTGATCAGGGAGGTGACCAAGAACCCGATGGTCACTCTGGCAGAGCTCTAGATTTTCTCTGTGGATATTGGAGAACCTTCCAGAAGGACAACCATCTCTGCAGCACTCCACAGTATTATGATATGCAATGGTCAATATGCTACGTTCATTGGTTGTGAGTTGACAAAATGTGAATGCAATAGGTCAATAGCAAATATCCTTCTTATGATTGAGTAAAAACTGAACACTTGCCCTACATCAGGCATTCGACTTTGGAACGTCTCTAGAGAGGTTGTTGTAAGGTAGATAATTTTTATTTTCATTTTCATTCTGTTCCGTACAGATTGCAGGCTGTGTAGGTGAGCAGTTTGACAAAATTATAAAGATACTTACAATGCTTTAAATGCTTTAATCAGAACATGCAAAAGCTGTGTTTACTTCATCCTGACTAATGACTAATGCCCTGTCCACATTATTGTGTAGTATTTAGCACAACTTCAGGCAAAGAATGCTGTGAAACATTGAAGTTGACATTTTAAGTGGACCTAAAGGTATGCCTTTGATGAAGGCCATTTTGGTTAAGCAGAAATGACTTTTAGAATTCTGCTAGAAGGGCGGAGTGTTCGTGCGCGGGAGAGGATGTCACAGGAAACAAGTGGCATAGATTTACACAAAGCTGCAGTGTCGAAAGAACATACCTGTTGTAGTATAATTGCAAATCTTATATAGGAAAGAATTCAATGATGGGACAAAAGCATCACCAAGAGAAGACTCATAGGTTATGTTCAACATATATTTCCTTCCTGCTCTAAACAATGCCTATCCCACGAGAAAGCCATCCCTCGTTGGTTAAGGCTCTGCTGGAAAACAGACTCCCATCTGCATGTTATGTTTGCTGGGAGATGATTGCTATCTTTCCAATCTAACACAGGCAGCCCTAAATCAGTAATCAGCCAAGTCCGGAGCAAGTCCGGAAATTGTCCCCTAACCTTTTCAGATTTTAAACAAAGGGGATACAAGCAGCATAGCCCAGAGGATGTCCTCAACCCAGCATGGAGGAAAAATACATTAACAAAGGGTGTGACACAGACTAAGTTCAAGGAGGGTCCTTCTTTGATTCCAGAGGAAAGCTGGGCTTGTAACCAGAATATAGCTAATTCAGGTCCTCTCTACCACAGCTTTTCTAATTTCAACCCAGTTAGATATCAACTATGTGTGAGTTTAAATCAGCAAGACGTCCTATTATACTCAGGTTATAAAGGAAGAAAGCATGAGACAGGAGGCAGAGACAGTGGCATGTCAGAGACCCATGTACACGTACGAGTCCTGTTGTAGTGAAGCTGGACTATTTACCTTACTGGAATTAGGTAAGAGGAGCCAAGGGCGAGAGGGAACCCATTCTGGCATGTGCAATGTGCTGTGAAGCCTCCTCAGAAGGAGGGCGGGGCAGGCAGGGATGCACATGTACACAGCTGTTGAGAATTTCACCCAAGTGCTTCTATCTTGGCTATGAAACATATTTATTGTTGATTTATCATAACCAGTTAAATAGTCAGGAATAATTTGTTTTCTGTTGTATCATTTGAGTGCACAGTAGCTCCTAAACCCAAAATAGGCCCTAGGTCAGTTGGTATCAAGTTATTCACCTGTTATTCATTAGGGGTGTGTGCTGTATCAAATCTCAGCTCACATGATGTTATTACTTCGATGTGCAGCTGCTTGAAGAAACAAAATACGATACAGAAAGTCCACACATAGCCTAATATAATCTGACACCATAGTGTATAGTATGTAATTCTGGATTATAGCCCAGACCTACAGTTCATCATGATGTAGTCATAGTTGTCAGGAAATGTGCTTAGTGTTTGTTGTAAGACTTAAACACTTCAGAGTTCAGACATCTTCTCTGCTTATCAAAGTTGCTGACTAATTGATGAGTTTATGAGAAATGGGTTTGTAATCCACTTACATGTAATACCGTTTTGTATAGTAATACCACTCGAGAACCTTGTCCTCCCCTTTGTCTTTTATCCTGTTTCAAATATTTAAGCTTAGCGGTCCCCACTTGACAGTGTTTAATTAGGCTAAAACTGGGTGTTAGTCAGCTAATACTGGGAATATTATTAAGTATCTCTATAACTATAGCAACCTCTGGCTGCTGCTTTTGTTCAGGTTTAGTTTACTGGTGATTCCTCAATGACACCTTGGATAATTATTCCCTAACATGACAGTGACAGTATCAAAACACATCCACCAGAAGAATACTGCACAGACCACACGCAGCAAGAGACGAATCAGCCGAGAAAGTAAAATCATGAAAATAACATTTAGTCTTCACTAAGATTATATTACGCTATGGCCTTACCTCTTCTCCCTCTCCAGTGATGTTTGATGTCATGATACTCCATTACTTTGTGCCCTATTCTCTTAAACAATATGAACTCTACATTGACAGAGCACACGGTGTTCAGGTCTTTCTGTTGTGTAAGTTCATACATGGAAAGTTATGGTTAAAACGTGTCTGTGTGTGTTCCTGAGGAAGCTCCATTGTAAAGCTGTCCTCACTTTTTCCAGACACCTTTTTTTTCCGGCCCTTGCCTGCGTGTTGGGGAATACTTGGCTGAACCAATTAATAAACATATAGAGTTGAAGTCGGAAGTTTACATACACTTAGGTTGGAGTCATTAAAACTCGTTTTCAACCACTCCACAAATTTCTTGTTAACAATCTATAGTTTTGGCAAGTCAGTTAGGACATATACTTTGCGCCTGGCACAAGTAATTTTCCAACAATTGTTTACAGACAGATTTCACTTATAATTCACTGTATCACAATTCCAGTGGGTCAGAAGTGTACATACACTAAGTTGACTGTGCCTTCCAGAAAATGATGTCATTGCTTTAGAAGCTTCTGATAGGCTAATTGACATAATTTGAGTCAATTAGAGGTGTACCTGTGGATGTATTTCAAGGCCTACCTTCAAAATCAGTGCCTCTTGACATCATGGAAAAATCAAAAGCCAAGACATTGTAGACCTCCACAAGTCTGGTTCATCCTTGGGACCAATTTCCAAACGCCTGAAGGTACCACATTCATATGTACAAACAATAGTACGCAAGCATAAACACCATGGGACCATGCAGCCGTCATACCGCTCAGGAAGGAGACGTGTTCTGTCTCCTAGAGATGAATGTACTTTGGTGCGAAAAGTGCAAATCAATCCCAGAACAATAGCAAAGGACCTTGTGAAGATGCTGGAGGAAACAGGTACAAAAGTAGCTATATCCACAGTAAAACGAGTCCTATATCGACCTAACCGAAATGGTCGCTCAGCAAGGAAGAAGCCACTGCTCCAAAACCACCATAAAAAACCCAGACTACGGTTTGCATCTGTACATGAGGACAAAGATCGCACTTTTTGGAGAAATGTCCTCTGGTCTGATGAAACAAAAATAGAAATGTTTGGCCATAATGACCATTGTTATGTTTGGAGAAAAAAGGGCAAGGCTTGCAAGCTGAAGAACACCATCCCAACCGTGAAGCACTGGGGTGGTAGCATCATGTTTTGGGGGTGCATTGCTGCAAGAGAGACTGGTGCCCTTCACAAAACAGATGGCATCATGAGGAATTAAAAATTATGCAGATATATTGAAGCAACATCTCAAGACATCAGTTAAAGCTTGGTCGCAAATGGCTCTTCCAAATGGACAATGACCCCAAAAGCATACTTCCAAAGTTGTGGCAAAATGGCTAAGGACAACAAATTCAATGTATTGGAGTGTCCATCACAAGGCCCTGACCTCAATCCCATAGAAAATGTGTGGGCAGAACTGAAAAAGTGTGTGCGAGCAAGTAGGCCTACAAACCTGACTCAGTTACACTAGCTCTGTCAGGAGGAATGGGCCAAAATTCACCCAACTTATTGTGGGAAGCTTGTGGAAAGCTACCCAAAATGTTTGACCCAAGTTAAACAATTTGGAGGCAATGCTAACAAATACTAATGCTAACAAATACTAAACTCCTAACCCTCTGGGAATGTGATGGAAGAAATAAAAGCTGAAATAAATCATTCTCTCTACTATTATTCTGACATTTCACATTCTTTAAATAAAGTGGTGATCCTAACTGACCTAAGACAGGAAATTTTTACTTGGATTAAATGTCAGGAATTGTGAAAAACTGAGTTTAAATGTATTTTGCTAAGGTGTATGTAAACTTCCAACTACAACTGTACATATCTTTACAACATAACATGTTCCAGATGGTCAAAGATTTAACAAATATATCTTATAATATTAATTTACCGTCTATTTCTCTTTGTCATGTATATATATGTTTTTACATAATTTATCTGTACTTGACTTTACTATTTACATTTTTGACAACTTTATTTTTACTTCACTACATTCCTAAAGAAAATAATAAATAATAACTTTTTACACCATACATTTTCCATGACATCCAAAGTATTCGTTACATTTTGAATGCTTAGCAAGACAAGAAAATGGTCTCATTCACACACGTATCAAGAGAACATCCCTAGTCATCCTGACTTCCTCTGATCTGGCGGACTCAGTAAACACAAATGCTTTGATTGTAAACTATATCTGAGTGTTGGAGTTTGTCCCTGGCTATTCGTAAATTCAAAAAACAAGAATATCTTGCCATCTGATTTGCTTAATATAGAAGGAATTTTAAATTATTTGTACTTTTACTTTGGATTCTTAAGTATACAGTGCATTCAGAAATTATTCAGACCTCTTGACTTTTACTTTTTCATGACTAAGCAAAAACAGGTTATCAGAAAATGTTTCTAATATATAAAAAATATAAAATATCACATTTACACAAGTCCTCAGACACTTAACTCAGTACTTTGTTGAAGCACCTTTGTCAGTGATTACAGCTTCGACTCTTCTTGGGTATGACGCTACAAGCTTGCCACACCTGTATTTGGGGAGTTTCTCCCATTCTTCTCTGCAGATCCTCTCAAGCTCTGTCAGGTTGGATGTGGACTGTCGCTGCACAGCTATTTTCAGATCTCTCCAGAGATGTTTGATCAGGTTCAAGTCTGAGCTCTGGCTGGGCCACACAAGGACATTCAGAGACTTGTCCCGAAGCCACTCCTGCATTGTCTTGTCTGTGTGCTTAGGGTCGTTGTCCTGTTGGAAGGTGAACCTTCGCCCTAGTCTGAGTGCTCTGGAGCAGGTTTTCATCAAGGATCTCTCTGTACTTTGCTCCGCTCATCTTTCCCTCCATCCTAACTAGTCTCCTAGTCCCTGCCGTTGAAAAACATCCTCACAGCATGATGCTGCCACCACCATGCTTCACCGTAGGGATGGTGCCAGGTTTCCTCCAGAATTGACACTCGGCATTCAGGCCAAAGAGTTCAATCTTGGTTTCATCAGACCAGAGAATCTTGCTTCTCATTGTCTAAGAGCCCTTTAGGTGCCTTTTAGCTAACTCCATGCGGACTGTGCCTTTACTGAGGAGTGGTTTCCATCTGGCCACCATAAAGGCCTGGTTGGTGGAGTGCTGCAGTGATGGTTGTCCTTCTGGAAGGTAATTCCATCTCCACAGATGAATTCTGGAGCTCTGTCAGAGTGATCATACTGTTCTTGGTCACCTCTCTGACCAAGGACCTTCTCCCCCGATTGCTCAGTTTGGCTGTGTGGCCAGCTCTAGGAAGAGTCTTGGTTGTTCCAAACCTCTTCCATTTAAGAATGATGGAGGCCACTGTGTTCTTGGGGACCTTTAATGCTGCAGATATGTTTTGGTACCCTTCCACAGATCTTTGCCTTGACACAATCCTGTCTCGGAACTCTACGTACAATTCCTTCAACCTCATGGCTTGCTTTTTGCTCTGACATGCACTGTCAACTGTGTGTGCCTTTCCAAATCATGTCCAATCAATTGAATTTACCACAGGTGGACTCCAATCAAGTTGTAGAAACATTTCAAGGATGATCAATGGAAACAGAATGCACCTGAGCTCAATTACGTGTCACATAGCAAAGGGTCTGAATACTTATGTAAATAAGTTATTTCTGTTTTTTTTATTTTAATACATTTTTAAAAATGTCTCAAAACCTGTTTTCGCTTTGTCATTATGGGTTATTGTGTGTAGATTGATGCATTTAAAAAAATACATTTTTTACAGTAAGGCTGTAATGTAACAAAATGTGTAAAAAGCTAAGGGATTTGAATACTTCCCGAATACACTGTATTTTAGCAATTACATTTACGTTTGATACTTAAGTATATTTAAAACCAAATACTTTTCGACTTTTACTCAAGTAGTATTTTACTGGGTGACTTTCACTTTTACTTTAGTCATTTTCTAGTAAGGTATCTTTACTTTTACTCAAGTATAACCATTGGGTACTTTTTCCACCACTGAGCATCAGGCTATGATATTTGATGTGTCACATTTAATATTGGACTGTTCATAAGAACAGAACAAAATTTGACATTATAAAATTATAATTTCATATAGTAATGCTTTTGCATGGTGCACTAGCTTATATACGTGTGTACTGTATTAGGTTATTTAAAAAGTCAAATTACTATAATCACATCATCATGATGATTGGAAATGTAGCCTATATGTTCATAAATAATATTTAATTCTCCTATAGCAGAACATCTGACATTTCAGCTAACACATTCTGTATATGGTAACTATACGGTTTAGTTTTTCAGTCAATCCCCCCCCCCCCCCCCCAAAAAAAAAATATATATATATATATATAAAGAAAACTGACACATTTTGTTCAGCGGTTGAATTGATTCAACATGAAAAGCCTGCCAAGTGAATGTGTCACTTAAGGTCCACTGTGTGACAGTCCGCACAAGTGGAGATAGGCAGAGACAGAGAGGGAGGGAGGGAGAGAGAGAGAGAGAGACAGAGAGAGAGCGAGAGAGAAAGAGAGAGAGAAAGAGAGAGAGAGAGAGAGAGAGATGTAAGGGAAGCAGCAGATAGAGCTGCGAAGAAGAGAGGAAGCCTAGTCTTTCGCTCTCCTTTTGACAAAGCTGAGCTGATTGATCTAGTTCACTTCAGCCCCGAAGGTGGATCTCTGGTCTGCCATGCTGCATTGGTTCACTGACTACACTCTACACTGCCAGCAAGCGAATGCTTCAGCTTCAACTACATATCGCTTTGTACAATGCTGGAAAATGCCACTATGGTTATAAGGAGGATTTTTTTCTGGGTGGGTTTTTGTATCCTTATCTTAGGGTTGTGTTGCACAACCATGAACATTCTGAGAATTGCATCTCAATGCCAGTGGCGTACTGCAGTTTTTTTTGTGGGGCCCCTATTAGGCTTGAACATACTAGAGGGGCTATGTCATAAACCCTTGAAGCAGAGGCGTCATGCCCATAGGGGGCACAGAGGCAGTTCATGCATAACAAATATTTGTATTTATTTTATTTTATTTGTTTTAATTTAATTTCAGTTTTTGTTATTTCTCTGTAATACTACTAGCCACCTAGCAATGTTATGAAGTTATCTTTAGCTAGCCCAGATACGTTCAGAATCTCCAAATCTCATAACAAGCTACCAAGAAGCCTGTAATATGTGTTTTGGATGGGATGTTAAATGGGTGTCCTGACTCTCTGTGGTCACTAAAGATGGTACTTGCCGTACAAGTAGAGGTGTTTACTCCACTGTCCTGGCTAAATTCCCAATCTGGCCCTCATACCATTATGGCCACCTAATCATCCTCAGTTTCCAATTGGCTCATTTATCACCTCTCCCCCCCCTTGTAACTTCCCCAGGTTGTTGTTGTAAATGAGAATGTGTTCTCAGTTAACTTAGCTGGTTAAATAAGGGTAAAATAAAAAATCTAACACATAAATAAAATAAGTCATTTCAGGCTATCCATCAAGTTAGAGCAGCTAGCTGGCATGCCTGCTGGCAAGGTTAATAGATAATAGAAAAGCAAGCAATAACTAGATGTACTGAATAAGACTCACAGTCCTTTCAATCCTTTACCCAGATTTTAGCAGAGATGCAGAGAAGCATATTTAGTTTCTTAAAAAAAGAACTGACAGCTCAAGAGGATACAGACGTATAATTGATTAAACATAATGATTATGGATCTAGATTGCATTTAAAAGGCTGTTTCAGGGGTTAGAAGTCTAGCCCCCCTGCAGACCATCCTCATGTAGTTTGTGCCCCCTCAGATTTTTGCCTCGAAGTTCCAGAATGGGGTGAAAATGGGAGCCATATTGGTCAGGGAGAAATCCAAATCAGTCTAATTGGAATGAATGGCAGTAGAGGCATAACCCTGATTCTACTTACGCAGGAAAATACAACAAAGGCATGTGATATATCAGAACTGATTAAATACATTTATTGTAACCTAAAATATTGTCATATAATCATAAATACAGTTTATGCGGGTTTAATAAACATTTTCTCTATAGCCTCTAAAACATATGCAAACAGACCATAATGTCAACATTTTTGTTTTCTTGGAAGGCTGAGAATGCTATTATATGATACAATATCAGTATTAGTTGCTTTTACAACTTGTCTAAGTCCTGATTTCAGCCAGTGTATGACTGTGGATTGACAGCATTGTTTGAATAGAATGTTGGCACATTGGCAGTTAATTAGAAAAAGGTATGGAATGTTTCCTCTAAAACTGCCTGGCTAGCTAGCTAACAAACATACAGCACAGATAAATTACACTGGCAAACCATTGGGTGGGGGCCCCCAGAGCCTGTGGCCGCCCCTGCACGATATGAGATGGTTTGCTCTGGCAAAAGACCCCTATTGGTGGGCCAGAAGTACACAGATTTTCGTAAAAGTAACTCTCAATGTGTTTATCATTGAGTAGCATGTCATATTCCAAGACAATAACACATGGACACTTCACTCACAAATGTGGACTTCCAAACGAAATAAATCCAAGGTAAAAATGAAAAAGCACTCTAAACATGAGAGGGTATAACGACAATCAGAGTTGGAGGTGGTGATAAAAGTGTCCGGTCTAGAGGAGGAAGACCACATATTGTTGATGTTTTTTTTATATGATGCACTTCACAGAGTCGGAAGGCTGAGAAATTCAGCCTTGAAAACATGCTATGAAATGGTATGTGACAAGGTTCATATGACCTCATGAGCTAGAAAAAAAAACGTATGAATGATTTTGAAGGAGTCCTGGGATGGCAGAGCCATACTATAATACTGTTTTACTCTCCATTTCTATCTGCTCCCATGGCTACAATGCCATCCTATTCAGACCCCTCATTTACTAGTGCACTATGTAGGGAATAGGGTGGGAATAGGGTGCCATTTGGGACACTGCCTCGCTCTGTCAAGAATACAGCCCTCCTGATCAATGACTCAATAACAGAAGTTATGTCGCTCCCCCCCCCCCCCCCCCCCCCCCACACCTTTTGAAACTCCCGAAGGGCGGTGGCGTGTCTGTTAAGAGCTGACACTGAAAATTCACTTATCTTTTAATTATCTAGATTGCCCAGCAACTTAATCAAAAAACCTAAACCCTGTATCCATTTCATGTGGGGAGGTACGCCTCACCCACTTGAAATCAAAACCTGTGTTCAAAGTCATTAACTTGACCCTTCAGTCAGTTTTGAAAGATGTTGAGAGGGTGGTGTTAATGTGCTGCCTGGTATAGCCTACTAGGCCTATATATAACACTGATGGCATCCTGTAGCAATAAAACACCTAATATCACAGACAGACTTTCACAATAATAGCTGCCTCACATGACAGCAACCTGTTGCTTGGTTCAGGGTACTATAAATAGAATGAAAGTCTAAACTGGTTATGTACTGTTTAATAATAAGACATGCCCTATTGTGCTCAATATCAGCTTTTATTAACTTTGCCAACAACCGTTTCCAAATGACCGCTCTTCTTTTGCTGTTCTTTTGTTGCATATAAGGTCATTTGGCATGCTATCAAGAAGGATTAGGTTAATTACAATAGTTTCAGTAACCTTGTGTGAACTTGCCCCAACATGGCTTTAGGGTACACTAATCTAATGGGTTATTAGCATCAGCTCATACAGAATGCGCTTACGTCTTCTCCCCTTAGCTTAGACACCCTTGTTGCATGATTTACATCTCATATTATGCTACCAGCACTAATGTGCGGGGGAGTGTTTTCAATAACTGTCTTGGTGGGGGCTGTCAAGCATGTGGCGTGCAACAGAACTTTACAACAACAATGAAAGCGCAGAACAATAATTCCCTCATATACTGTAAGAGGTTATGGACACCAAGAGGGGGGGGGGGGGGGGGTAGCCATAACATATAGCTACAGATAATGAAAGGCTGTGTCTATGCTCCTCTATTGGCCTGTCAATCTACCAGAGGAAAGATAAACAAACGCCAAAGAAAACTTTAATTCAAAAAGGTTATTTTCAAGTTAAATAGGTACATATCTATCTGCAGGTTAGATGGGTAGCTACTGCAAATCAATCTGAGTCAACCATCAACTTGGAAGAGAGGAGACATATTTCCAGTTATAAGTGCGTTGTTTGGAGAATTGAGGATGGGGATGTGGGAGAGCAGGAAATGGGAGAGCTGGAATTATTTATTTTGTTTACGGGGACACTGGCGTCCATGATGCCAACTGTATGCATCTCATCCCAAGACTACACCAAAGCCACAGAAATAGCCATGTCATGCCAGTATCACCTAAATCATTCTCAACAAGGGATCAACATGAAGTCTAAATGGACTGAGCAGCTGTTTCAGATTTTGTGTTGTGTTCATCGAAGCACGCATCACAGTTTGTGACTATATAAAAAGACAAATGTCATTGGACCTGTAGTGTAGAGGCTGTAGCAGTGGGAGGTGGGGGTTGGGACTGACGGGATAGGATGGGGCGGAATTCCGTCTGATCTGAAATCACGCAGCTGTCAGAGCAAATCAGGGACTGCTAGCTAGGCTGCTGCCTGCAATGAACATGTTTAACAATTTTGGAAGCACACTCACAAGGGTTACATAACTGAAAATGAAGTGACTTAGTCCAAATGAAAAAAGTCTGTTATGTCTAATTAGGCACAGATAAGTAATTTTGGGGGCAATAAGGTATACAATGTAATGACTTGCAGAAAATATTATTCACATCCTGCATCCATTTCTACCCCACATCATAAAAAAACATTCTTCATGTTTCCATTGACAAAGAGCATTTGGGTACAATTTCACAAGGTTTGCACATTATGTGGATCATTAATCTGATAGTGATACCATCAGATGTGGCCATCAATTTAATCTAGCCTACTGAATGTTGCTGTTTAAAAGCATAAACTTTCAACACACGTCAATACTTAAAAACAGATCTCTATCTTTGGAAACAACGTGTTGATAAGGAGAACATCAACTTTATCTAAAAAAATAGGCATCACTTTGAAGCTGAAACCTGTGAAAGAGTTTTGAGATTTGTTTTTGCTTTAATACTACAGTTTTGGGTGATCTTGAGGTTTAGAGATTCACTTAAACCCCCCTTTCTGACATCAGAAACATACCCTTGAACTGCAGGAATGATTTCCACCAGACGGTGTCCACTGCAAGTCTTTGTGAGGCGCAAAAAAAAAGTACTTTAAAAGTGAAAACGTCAGCTATGATTATATACACCATTCACAGATTAGTGTTGAGGCCGAACAAACAGTTAGAAATGGGCAGGTACGAGCCTCAAGCCACCGTTTAGAGATACAATTACACTCTATGCTAACTCTAATCACCGTGAAATATCAAAAATCTGTGACAATTAATCATACACACAAGAAACGCAACAGGTTATTTACTCCAAACTAAATAGCAAAATACCTTATCACTCACAATAGAAGACCAGTACTATTCTATTGTATCCTATTTTAACTCTACTGTATGTCATTTGCATTTCACAGCAAGTGTGAGAAGATGTGTGAGAATATTTAAGCCGAGGGCTCAGTGTGAGAAAGATAGTTCATCACAAAGTAAGGAGAAAGGGAAGACATTTCAAAAATAGGATGGTTTAAGGCAGTGGTCGCTACCCCTAGCGGTGGAACTGCATTGGGGTTGCCAAAATGTAAAAAAAAATACAATATAGAAGTACATATAGATTATTGTATGAGTCAATATACAAACGTTTTGAGAAATATAATTGGAAAGATACAATTTAAAAATGATTGATGTAAAAATGAAAAATTACAGATTTTAAGGTTGTGTCATTAGACTTGCAGCGAGGTGAAATTATTGGGGGGAAAAATGGGGTCCCCAGAAATTCTGGTGGAAAAAATTTAGTCCCCATTGAAAAAGTTTGAATAGCAATGATTTAAGGGTGGTTTAGCGCAACAGTCTTGTATCATGTCCCGTGAGGAGAACAGAGGATTAGTGTTCAGATCTTTCTCCGAATACTTGGAGCCGCTGGTGTTAAGTCTGCCACTGGCAGCAGCTGACGATAGATAGACAGCCACAACAAATGTAATCTGTTAGTCATAGGACATGTATTGCAGCCATTATTCGTCAGCTCAAATTACCTAGGGAACCTGGGGAGTAGCCTCTCCGTGCATGCATGAAGCCAGAATTAAATTTACTTGTAAAATACACTGAGTACTGGGCTTGGAAGTCTAGCAATATTTTCAGAACTCCAAGAGGAAGTTCCTTAAATGCTGAATTATGACATTGAGCGAGTTTTCCTATGACTTTTTTTAGGATGTTTCTGGAACATCCCACTTGACTAAAAACATCCCAATAAAAAGCTGCAAAGAAAAGGAAAATAAAAAATGAAAGTGGAAAGCAAAAAGACTTTTCTACTTTTCTACTTTTCTACTTCTATGAGTGTGAATAGGCCACATGCACCTGTGAGTTGAATTCTCTCACACCCTCATTTGTACCCTGGATAGTGTGAGAAATGTTTTTTATCTTTGTGACTGATTCCAGCTGCAGAGTTGGCAAAGTCAAATTCAATTTGCAACCAGACGGTCGGCTGCAGCAGTTGCGTTTGAACAGGGGCAGGAGATTAGCTCAACTCTACTGAAAGGGAATGTGATGATAAGAGGGCAAATGTAACTAATCAGCACAATGAGAGCTACAAGGATTGACCCGAGGGCTTAATCCACTGGCCGCTGAGGGGGCCTAGGCAGAACAATGTGGTCAGACTCATGTGCTTCACCCAGGAATGCATGACAATACAAAATGACCATCTGACAGGGTGATCTAAGCTCTCTGCATACAGTACAGTAATGTGTGTGTGTGTGTGTGTGTGTGTGTGTGTGTGTGTGTGTGTGTGTGTGTGTGTGTGTGTGTGTGTGTGTGTGTGTGTGTGTGAATGAAACGGGGAAGGGGGGGGGGGGTGGTGTGTGACTGCTACGGCACATTGTCATGTAGAGTCGTGACCAAAAGTTTTGAGAATGACACAAATATAAATTTTCACAAAGTCTACTGCTTCAGTGTCTTTAGATATTTTTGTCAGATGTTACTATGGAATACAGAAGTATAATTACGAAGAATTTCATAAGTGTCAAAGGCTTTAATTGACTATTACATTAAATTGATTTAAAGAGTCAATATTTGCAGTGTTGACCCTTCCTTTTCAAGACCTCTGCAATCCACCCTGGCATGCTGTCAATTAACTTCTGGGCCACATCCTGACTGATGGCAGCCCATTCTTGCATAATTAATGCTTGGAGTTTGTCAGAATATGTGGGTTTTTGTTTGTCCACCCGCTTCTTGAGGATTGACCACAAGTTCTCAATGGGATTAAGGTCTGTGGAGTTTCCTGGCCATGGACCCAAAATATCAATGTTTTGTTCCCCGAGCCACTTAGTTATCACTTTTGCCTTATGGCAAAGGTGCTCCATCATGCTGGAAAAGGCATTGATTGTCACCAAACTGTTCCTGGATGGTTGGGAGAAGTTGTTCCCAGAGGATGTGTTGGTACCATGCTTTATTCATGGCTGTGTTCTTAGGCAAAATTGTGAGTGAGCCCACTCCTTTGGCTGAGAAGTAACCCCACGCATGAACATTCTCAGGATGCTTTACTGTTGGCATGACACATGACTGATGGTAGCGCTCACCTTGTCTTCTCCGGACAAGCTTTTTTCCGGATGCCCCAAACAATCGGAAAGGGGATTCATCAGAGAAAATGACTTTACCCCAGTCCTCAGCAGTCCGATCCCTGTACCTGTTGCAGAATATCAGTCTGTCCCTGATGCTTTTGCTGGAGAGAAGTGGCTTCTTTTCTGCCCTTCTTGACACCAGGTCATCCTCCAAAATGATTTGCCTCACTGTGCGTGCAGATGCACTCATTTCTGAGCAAGCTCTGTACTGGTGGTGCCCAGATCCCACATGCTGGACTTTCTTGGGCACCCTGAAGCCTTCATCACAACAATTTTTATTTTAATTTTATTTTTTTTGAATTTTACCCCTTTTTCTCCCCAATTTCGTAGTATCCAATTGTTGTAGTAGCTACTATCTTGTCTCATCGCTACAACTCCCGTACGGGCTCGGGAGAGACGAAGGTTGAAAGTCATGCGTCCTCCGATACACAACCAACCAAGCCGCTGCTTCTTTAACACAGCGCACATCCAACCCGGAAGCCAGCCTCACCAATGCGCCGGAGGAAACACCGTGCACCTGGCCACCTTGGCTAGCGTACACTGCGCCCGGCCCGCCACAGGAGTCGCTGGTGCGCGATGAGACAAGGACACCCCTACCGACCAAGCCCTCCCTAACCCGGGCGACGCTAGGCCAATTGTGTGTCGCCCCACGGACCTCCCGGTCGCGGCCGGTTACGACAGAGCCTGGGCGCGAACCCAGGACTCTGATGGCACAGCTGGCGCTGCAGTACAGCGCCCTTAACCACTGCGCCACCCGGGAGGCCCCATCACAACAATTTAACCGCTCTCCTTGAAGTTCTTGATGATCCAATAAATGGTTGATTTAGGTGCAATCTTACTGGCAGCAATATCCTTGCTGTGAAGCCCTTTTTGTGCAAAGCAATGATGACGGCATGTGTTTCCTTGCAGGCAACCATCGTTGACAGAGGAAGAACAATGATTCCAAGCACCAACCCCCTTTTGAAGCTTCCAGTTTGTTATTCGAACTCAATCAGCATGACAGTGTGATCTCCAGCCTTGTCCTCGTCAACACTCACACCTGTATTAACGAGATAATCACTGACATGATGTCAGCTGGTCCTTTTGTGACAGGGCTGAAATGCAGTGGAAATGTTTTTTGGGGATTCAGTTCATTTGCATGGCAAAGAGGGACTTTGTAATTAATTGCAATTCATCTGATCACTCTTCATAACAGTCTGGAGTATATGCAAATTGCCTTCATACAAACTGAGGCAGCAGTCTTTGTGAAAATTCATATTTGTGCCATTCTCAAAACTTTTGGTCACGACTGTACTGTCGGCTACCGTAGCACTGTAACACTGGCTATACATCATCAGATGTATTATTCATTTGTGGTGCAGAGAAAGTTCTACAGAACTTCGATACAGCATCCTATGACTGATACAGTACATCAACAGAAACAAAGAGTTAGTAAATTGCCACTAAAGGCTTGCAGCACAGCAGTGACCGCCTTAGACTACATGCTGAGTATTACAAAAC
Source organism: Oncorhynchus clarkii lewisi (assembly GCF_045791955.1). Lineage (NCBI taxonomy): Eukaryota > Metazoa > Chordata > Actinopteri > Salmoniformes > Salmonidae > Oncorhynchus > Oncorhynchus clarkii. The sequence continues at coordinate 23,331,412 of NC_092166.1, read as the reverse complement.
ATTAAGAACACCTGCTTTTTCCATGACATAGACTGACCAGGTGAATCCAAGGGAAAGTTATGATCCCTCATTGATGTCACTTGTTAAATCCACTACAATCAACGTAGATGAAGAGGAGGAGACAGGTTAAATATGTTTTTTTAAGCCTTGAGACAATTGAGACATGGATTGTGTATGTGTGCCATTCAGAGGGTAAACGGGCAAGACAAAAAAGTGCCTTTGAACAGAGTATGGCAGTAGGTGCCAGGTGCTCTAGTTTGTGTCAAGAACCAGAACGCTGTTGGGTTTTTCAGTTACAGTTTCCTGTGTGTATCAAGAATGGTCCACCACCCAAAGACATTCAGCCAACCTGACACAACTGTGGGAAGTATTGGAGTCAACATGGGTCAGCATTCCTGCGGAACGCTTTCAACACCATGTAGAGTCCTTGCCCTGACGAATTGAGGCTGAGGGCAAAAAGGGGTGTTTGTCCGGTATATGTTTGGTATACTCAGTTTAAGTCTATAGACATTAAAGGACCAGTGCAGTTTTATATATATACAATACCATTCAAAGGTTTGGGGTCACTTAGAAATGTACTTGTTTTTGAAAGAAAAGCACATTTTTTGTCCATTAAAATAACATCAAATTGTTCAGAAATACAGTGTAGACATTGTTAATGTTGTTAATGACTATTATAGCTGGAAACGTCAGATCTTTAATGGAATATCTACATAGGCGTACAGGGGCCCATTATCCGCAACCATCACTCCTGTATTCCAATGGCGCGTTGTGTTAGCTAATCCAAGTTTATAATTTTAAAAGGCTAACTGATCACTAGAAAACCCTTATGCAATTATGTTAGCACAGCTGAAAACTCTGGAGCTGATTAAAGAAGCTGTCACGTCCTGACCATAGAGAGCCCTTATTTTCTATGGTAGAATAGGTCAGGGCGTGACTGGGGGGTTTTAGTTATTATTTTCTATGTGGGGTTCTAGTTTAGTTTTTCTATGTTGGTGTTTGGTATAATTCCCAAATAGAGGTAGCTGGCTGTCATTTTCTCTAATTGGGGATCATATTTAAGCAGCATTTTTTCCACCTGTGTTTTATGGGATATTGTTTTGAGTTAGTGTATGTTACACCTCTTTGTTACGGTTTGTTGTTTGCGCGCTGCAACTTGGTCTGATAATTATTCAGACGACTGTGACAGAAGCAATAAAGCTGTCCTTCTTAAGACTAGTTTAGTATCTGGAGCATCAGCATTTGTGGGTTTGATTACAGGCTCAAAATGGCCTGAAACAATAATTTTCTTCTGAAACTCGTCAGTCTATTCTTGTTCTGAGAAATTAAGGCTATTCCATGTGAGAAATTGCCAAGAAACTGAAGGTCTTGTACAATGCTGTGTACTACTCCTTTCACAGAACAGCGCTAATTGGCGCTAACCAGAATAGAAAGATGAGTGGGAGGCCCCGGTGCACAACTGAGCAAGAGGACAAGTACAAGTCCACAACTTCATTAAATAGTACCCGCAAAACACCAGTCTCAACGTCAACAGTGAAGAGGTGACTCCGGGATGCTGGCCTCCTAGGCAGAGTTGCAAAGAAAAAGCCATATCTCAGACTGGCCAATAAAAAGAAAAGATTAAGATAAACAAAAGAACACAGACACTGGACAGAGGAACTCTGCCTTGAAGGCCAGCAATCTCTTCACTGTTGACGTTGAAACTGGTGTTTTGAGGGTACTATTTAATGAAGCTGCCAGTTGAGGACTTGTGAGGCGTCTATTTCTCAAACTAGACACTCTAATGTATTTGTCCTCTTGCTGAGTTGTGCACCGGTGCATCCCACTCCTCCTTCTATTCTGGTTAGAGCCAGTTTGCAAACCAACAAATGCTGATGCTCCAGATACTCAACTAGTCTAAAGAAGGCCAGTTTTATTGTTTCTTTAATCAACACAACAGTTTTCAGCTGTGCTAACATAATTGGAAAAGGGTTTTCTAATGATCAATTAGCCTTTTAAAATTATAAACTTGTTCTAGCTAAAACAATGTGCCATTGGAACACAGGAGTGATGGTTGTTGATAATGGGCCTCTGTACATCTATGTAGATATTCCATAAACAATATCCCGGTTCCAGCTACAATAGTCATTTACAACATTAACAATGTCTACATTGTATTTTTGATCAATTTGATGTAATTTTAATGGACAAAATGTTTGCTTTTCTTTGAAAAACAAGGACATTTCTAAGTGACTCCAAACTTTTGAACGGTAGTGTTTGGGTAATACTTTTTTTTCTCCATTTTTGGTGGGATGGAGTTTTAACCTCCACGGTGACATCACCAGGTGGTAAATGAGTTCATAGAACAATAAGTAAGAGAGTTCCAAAACCTTTTCTGCCAATAAGTTTTCCCCTCCCCACACAGACCGCTCCCAGACAGTTGAACAACATTCTTGCTTGAGAAAATGCTTTTTACTAAGAAGATGTTTTTGTTTTAATTGAAATTTTAATTGAAAATAATCACAGTAAGGAATTGAATTGTTAGCCAAAAATCTTTTGTTCTTGAAAATAAAATCAGCTGCATTGGACCTTTAAGACTTCCTACCTTTGGCTGTGATGGAGCCGGACTTTTGGTGTCCCCCCTCCAGTGGTGTCTGCTGGGCGGGTTTGGGTCTCACAGCATGTAGGTTCCCCTCACTCCCAGCCCTCATAAGCCTCTCCCCGACCCGCAGCATACAGGAGCGATTACCTGCCGGGCAATCCTTCCTCTGAGAGGGCTGCTTGGACCCTGCCGAGGAGGGTCTACCCTGCCTGGATGACTTGGATGTCATCTTTCCACCGGTCAGATACTCCAGGGCGTCTTGTATATCCCTCCGGCTTGCTCCTCTCTCACACACTTCTGTCAGTCAGTCAATCCAGTTGGTAATCAAACTCTCCGGGTGAGTGTCAAGTATTGACTGGACACGAAAGCTGAGCTGTCTGTCGCCTACAAGAAAAATTTATTTTAAGACAAAGCCCAGCTCCTTAGTTAGATAGACTGTAGTTCATCAGCTGAGAGTCGATTCCACGTGTGCACTCTGCCGCGCTGTGCTGTGCCTTGCAGTACAGTCTGCATTGGGAGAGTCACAAGCCCTCTCTCTCTCTCTCTCTCTCTCTCTCTCTCTCTCTCTCTCTCTCTCTCTCTCTCTCTCTCTCTCTCTCTCTCTCTCTCTCTCTCTCTCTCTCTCTCTCTCTCTCTCTGTTAATCTCTTCACATGCTTATAGTAAACGATCCTTAAATGATCTCACACTGTTGACAAATGACCCCTAATCTAGTCAAACGGCTGCCAGGGGTAAAAGTTAAACCCATCATTAATATGAAGGTAATCTTAGAGCAGAATGTTTAGCCTACACCATATTAATTCATAAGGCTGCAAACAGCACAGATGATTACAGTTGACAGTTGTAATGCTTCTGCTGGGAAGGCATGGATTCCAGCGCAGGCAGGCAGCTACAGCCTCACTAACAGAGAGGCAGACATATTCTGTAGAGTAGTGAGCTCTGCTCTCTGATAGGCTGCCTCTTGGACATCTGCATGCCCTCCCCAGCTGCTGATTAGTGAAGCGATGTATTAAAGAGATTGAGTGGAAAATGTTTGTTCTGCTGAGTGTGACTCTCTATAGAAGCTTTCATGTCATGATATTCAGATGGATTTTGAGATGTGCACAACTTTTGGGGAGCTGTTTTGGCTCGCGAGCTCTACTTTCAAAACAACTGGCCGAAATGATATTACAGATATACAGGTGTACTGACAGACAAACTAACAGATAAGCCTAGTTGTAATTTAAGATAATGGTAGGCTACCTAGATGCAACAGGGATTTGGTTCATTGTTAGAATATCTCTGAATAATTCATGGTTTCTTTGGACAAAATCCAAACAGTTGATGTGTGTTCAGATGACAGGAGAGATTGGATGTGTTAGAAAATGCCATGACAGAAAACAGTAACAACTAAAATATAGGTGGATACAAATAAATATAATATATTACAATGACAGAAACAGGGTAAATAAAATAGCTGGGTATGGATAAAATAAAACACCATACTGTAGCGTAGCATGTGCATGTCAAAATCCATCTGAATAACATGACATGAAAGCTTCTACAGAGAGTCACACCCAGCAGAACACACTTACCCAGACACTGAAACATGCCAGACACTGTCCTGATTCAGAGGGGTTGGGTTAAATGTGGAAGACACATTTCAGTTGAATGCATTCAGTTGTACAACTGACTAGGTATCCTCTTTTCTCTTTCCTTTCTCCTCCCTCATGTTGAAGAGTCGGGAGAATTCAGGAAGTATTACTGACCCAATGATGCTCCCAGTATCCGATGCTCTCAGACTCCAACGCTCATAGCCTCCATTGCCTCAAGAGGATTAGGATGTGATATGTGTCAATCAGATAAAGAGAGCCAGGAAATCACAAATGAAAGCCATCATGTCAACTAAACACCCTTTCCCTAAGCCTTTCTTTGTGGGCACATTTAGAATCTTACGTATGTAATGATTTCTCCTTAAAGGCTGGCTGGGGCTGTTTTTTTTACATAATAATAGATTATGTTTGTATATAATCCCTTCTATTAAAAGAGTACACATAGGGTATTGTGGTGAAATTCATCTGTCTGTGTTGCTGCTTGGAACTAACCTCATTCTTATAGCCATAGAAACCCACAGTACAGGTTCTCCAACAGTTAAATGTGGGGTAATGGAATGTGGTTCAGCTTCTCACTAAACCACTGATCTCCACTCTCCCTATCCTACTAGACCTCCAGGAGTTAAACTAAATGATCTGTATTACAATCCTCTATTAAGTCCTGGCCGCCTCACAGTTAAATGACCCAGTTCAATCCTATGGTATAAGGGACCAATTCTCTCTGTAGTGATGGAGGACGAAGACTCTTCCATTGGACTGTTCCCTCACCATGATACTGACACAGGATGGTAAAACTTTGTCACCATGGGAACAGCCCTGGGGGGTTCCATGGTATTTGTTAATGAGGAGTTTTTGCACTGATCACAGAAGTCCCTGAATATTGGTGACTTAACATTTGTATGGCACTGAAACATTGAGAAGAGGTCCTGTCATAATCATTTCTGTAGGGTGAAACTTTGGCTTGCTGAAATTCTGACCTTGAAGTTGTAGGCTTAACAATGCCTTGGAGACTGTTCTTGTCTTCAATAGAGTAGACCCCCAAACGATCTAAAACACATCCAAATAAATAAATAAAATGTTTATTCAGAAAAGGACATTCACAATCTAATAAGACAGCTAAGTATATTATTTTACTTACAGAACATTTCAAATTTAGAACATGTTTATTGTTCAAATCAATGCCCCCAAAAAGAGCCATCATGCAAATTTCCGGAGACCAATTTAAATGTAGCTCAGTCAGTAGAGCATGGCTCTTAGTGGATTCGATTCCCCATGGAACATTAATGCACGCATGACTGTAAGTCGCTTTGTATAAAAGCGTCTGCTAAAAAGCGTCGGTATACATGACATTATAGGCCACAACGTGCTAAAACACTATGTTCTTAACTGTACAGACAGTATATGCATACAGAGGCATAGGAGTGTGTAGATTAGATGCATCATTAACTGTCATCATCCTCATGGCCGGAGAACCGTAACCATTTTGGGGGATTTATTTTTTATTTGGGGGGAAATCAGCTAACTTACTGCATTCCAGACTAAGATATGGCTAAGATACGTGTTTTGCAGTTACAAAGCTAATTTTCTTCTTCTGTTTTATAGCTCATCTCATGTTTTTGTTCATATCATTCACATTGTGCTATCATATGCTATTTGGGGGCCCCAACCCTCCCAAAATATACAGTATATATTATTTTTTTGCGTTGGGGGCCCCCTGGAGATTGGGGGCCTGGGGCACATGCCCTGCGTGTCCATTTGGTAACCCGGCCCTGGTCATCATAATGATTAAGATCACTGTCCTGGCTCTTTGTATCATATATGGGAGTGTGGTCTATTTGCAGGCTAATGTCCAAAAATATCTCCCCACCACATGTTCCAGGGGGAGACAGTTTCTGCTGTCATGATTCTCTGAAGCATAAAAAAATGGCTTTAATAGGGGTTTATTTTAAGAAGCTCTGCTCTGCTCTGTCCCTTCATGTCCTGAGAAAGGGCCTGGCCAAGGGGGTTTCCCTAGCCCTGAGAAATAGCACACAGACACAGGCAAGGAAGCACACAGAGGTCCCTAGCTATGCTTCAGGGTTATGGGAATATGACCTGGCACAAGCAGTATGACCAGTATTTAGTGGGCACTTGAGAGGGCACTGTTTTACAGTGGGGTAAATTGATCAATTCCAGATTAAAGCCTTGCAGAGAAACACCAGTAACTTAGAGGAAATGCTTGAAGATATACACCACTGATTAACGGGGACTGCGCTAGCTACAAGATTGTTTTCCTCTAAGACTCTCACAAGCTAGTCGTTAGAAGGTAATGGGTTCCTCAACATAGAAGATCTTTGGAAATCCTAGGACATACAGTAGTGTCTATAATACTATAATAAGCTCACATAGTTTCTGTGACAAACTCCAAACTCCACACAGTTGTCACTGACTAGTTGGATATTCATTTGCCAGTGAGCAAACAATTCCTGTACTTACATCATTCTTATAAATTCATTTTTATCAGGTTTTTCTTTGGTGGACCTTATTTTTTGGATTGTCAATAAAACTCATGAATGCAACTGTTTATGTCAAATTGTTTTGTGTTCTACTTGTATCCCTGGTTGTCCTGAAAAGAAAATGGTCAAACACTTCATTGTGAGGCGAAATATGCAGTGCTTTCAGAAAGTATTCACACACCTTGACTTTTTCCACATTATGTCGTGTTACAAGGTGGGATCAAAATGTATTGTCATTTTTTTGTCAGCGATTTACACAAAATACTCGGTATTGTCAAAGTGGAAGAAAAATTCTAACATTTGTAAACGAATCCAAAAAAGAAAACACTTATATATCTTGATTACATAAGTAGAGTCCATACATGTTAGAATCACATTTGGCAGAGATTACAGCTGGGTAAGTGTAAAAGCTTTGCGCACCTGGATTGTACAATATTTTTACGTTATTCTTTCTAAAATTCTTCAAGCTCTGTCAAGTTGATTGTTGATCATTGCTAGACAGCCATTTTCAAGTCTTGCCATAGATTTTCAAGAAAATTTAAGTCAAAACTGTAACTAGGCCACTCAGGAATATCCAATGTCGTCTTGGTAAGCAACTCCAGTGTAGATTTGCCCTTGTGTTTTAGGTTATTGTCCTGCTGAAAGGTGAATTGGTCTCCCCGTGTCTGTTGGAAAGCAGGCTGAACCAGGTTTTCCTCTAGGATTTTGCCTGTGCTTAGCTATATTCCATTTATTTTTATTTACAATCCCTAGTCCTTGCCAATGACAAGCATACTCATAAAATGATACAGCCACCACAATGCTTGGAACATGAAGGGTGGTTCTCTGTGATGTGGATTTGCGCCAAACATAACGATGTTTATTCAAGATAGGAAGTACATTTCTTCATATTTTTTTTTGCAGTTTTGCTTTAGTGCTTTATTGCAAACAGGACGCATGTTTTAGAATGTTAGTATTATGTACAGGCATCCTTCTTTTCACTCTGTCATTTAGGTTATTGTTGTGGAGTAACTAGAATGTTGTTGATCCATCCTCAGTTTTCTCCTATCACAGTCATTAAACTCTGTAACTGTTTTAAAGTCACCATTGGCTGGGTGTATTGATGCACCATCTAAAGTGTAATTAATAACTGCACCATGCTCAAAGGGATATTCAATGTCTGCTTTTTTGTATTTTTACCCATCTACCAATACGTGCCCCTCTTTGCGAGGCATTGGAATACCTCCCTGGTTTTTGTTTTTGAATCTGTGTTTGAAATGTACTCCTCGACTGAGTAACCTTACAGATAATTGTATGTGTGGGGTACAGCGATGAGGTAGACATAACTGATAGGGTTGAACATCACCTTTATGTAGCTAATAGCCAATGACAGGTGTTTTTCTGTGCTTTTCACAGCACAGGCTATAGGGTGATTTTTTCGATGTATTGAATGTCAATACTGTATTCTTCTTTAATATCCCAAATGTATTGTGTATAACCAGATAATTGTAGCTGTACTTTGGTGCTGTTATTGATACTGAATGATGACTTATTTAAATGTTTGGAACAAGGTGAAGGAACAAGTGTCTTCTCAGAGCTCTCTCTGACGCCCTCGTGTGGCCATACATGGATATCATATTTGGGAACATTTTCAGGCCCTGATTCGTTAAACTTGAAAAAAAAAATGTTTTTACTGTAGAGTAAGTCATATACTATGCTTCATCAGTAAATGTAACATAACATTTTAAGTACCAGAACACCACATGACATTCAACATTAAAAAACACAAGCAATGTTTGCTTCATGTTTCTGAATGAAGCAAATCTTGCAGCTCATTTCAGCAGGGCTCAGAGAGGGCCCTTTTACCTGCTTCTCTGAGTGAGTTATCAGGAAATGTGATTTTGTCATGTTAATTTAGTTGTGCTTCCCTGAAGGCAGCAGAAGAGGAACGTGAAAGGACAATCTTGTGTACTTTGGCTGAACTGATATAGAACATCCAATGAGAGGTGAATAAGAGAGGTTTGCCAAGTGACTTATGGTTTATTGATTTTATTGCCACTCTTGGCCACAGAAACTGATGGAGAGTTTACCATCACAGAGAAATGACAGAGAACATGGAGGAAAATTACTAAAATATCCTTGTAGGCCTTCAAGTGTTTCCTCTCCATTAGGCCCTGATATAAAAGTGTTGCCAATTCACACACGGTTGGCATGAAATATGACAGTCATTATCTCCACAGACTGGGCATAAAGTGGTTGTGTGTCATAATCATAAAGGAGCCATTCTAGTTTTTACTGTTATTGAAGCACATTGTAATGGTCTCGACTAGGACGGGATATAATATGGCCGAGGCTCCTCTCCTCAAAAGGTTTGTGACCATTAGAGATGCTATTTCTATGCGTGTGATGTCATCACATAAGAGATCAGAGATGATGTTGGTGGGAACAGATGATAATATTATGGAAGTAAAATATCTGTAATCTGAGTAATATACAATTAGTGTTCTGGCCCCTAAAATCGGTTTAAAACCTTTTGTATTACAACACTTCTCTGCTCCCACAAACAAACCATATGTCTGATTAAACCTCAAAGTGTCAGATGCTACTAAACCTCTGAGTAATTAATTACTTTATTTATTTGCATATGTAGGCGTCGCAGTTCGGATTATTTCAGTATGGGACGCCATTTGTTCCAAATATTCAAGTTTCCTCTGCGTGATGTTATTGTTGTTGGCTGTCCTGGGTGGGTTGGCCTATAAGAGCTTTGTTTAGATTTTTTTCCTGTCCAATCTGGCTCTCTCTGTGTGTGGACCATGTTGTGATCCCATGGGGTTAATTTGCTGACTCTGTCTGTCCCCTTAACAAGTCGCCTGCTGTGGGCTCTGGCTGCCTCTGAATGATTGCGTCATGTGCTGCCAGGCTTAATCTATTTTGTGGCCAGGGTATTTAGTGATTTCATCAGGCCTTGGCTTCCCCCACTTGAGCTATAACTTTTACTCTCTATTCTATTTTAGAAGCTACAGCAATGTGAGGTGATATTTTGGACGTTACAGATATTGTGGGCTGAAAGCAAGATGATGCTTGATTCTGATTAAATCCTTTAGCAACAAATGAAAAATATTATAATATAACTTTAGATTTCTTAGAATGTTGTCTTTTTTTGTGAATCAAAATTAAATACGCATGCTATGTGTATGCTGCTTGCAGATTATATGGAGTCTACATTATGGCAACAGCCTGTTGAATAATTGCCTGAGTGCCCAATGCTGCCTTGGTTGGGTGATTAAAAAACAACAGCTTTGCTGACCTGATTACCCCAAAGTACTAATAATATTAATTACTGGGGTACTGCATTACAAATGCCATTTGAACTATTGTGGTTATTACCAGTGCTGTCATTCAGGGCAGGTGTTTCAGCCTAGCTCAGTGCTTTCTGTGGCAGAGGGGCAGCCAGTGGAACATCCAGAGCGTAGGGGTTAGGTAGTGTTCCCTAGTTGTGCTGTAATTGGCTCAGTGTTCTGTCACTCATGGGGACACTACACCACCGCCAAATCTAAGGGTAGAGCTCGAAAATTCAAGCCCCTTGGTTGCTGCCAAAGAGTTACATTAGAAGTGCCCATACAAGAAGGCTCAAGATCATTGGCCACAGATAAAATTACGTCAAATCTGCATATCTGCAGTAGCTTTGATTGGACTTTCAAAATCTTCAGTTAGCAGTCATAATCATGAATGAAGTTGACAATCTAATCTAATCTACTGTCAAATCCTTTTAAATCCTTGTCATATGAAGAGAAATAATGAAGATAAATCATTGATAAATGTACAGAATCAGTGCTCATTGGCCATTGGACATAAACATTACGTAACAAGTTGTAAATCACAAATTCAGCAATGAGTGGTTTGGAAGGAATCAGTGGCTAACTGCAAGCATCGCAAAGCATTCACTAACCTGATATTCAGTGGAGTGGGTGTGTGGTCCCAAGTCTGGATTTAAGGGTCTCTTTTCCAAGCTTAAAATGATTAACATTCAACATTGGCCATGCTGTCAATCCAGCAAGATGTATGCCATTCTCAAAACAACTGTTAACCCGGAACTGGGAAATCTGACTTCAGTGAGTTCAAGACAACTGGGAACTCTGGGAAGAAACGAGCTCCGACTGGGAAAAATTGTCTTGAACAGTAATCCAACTCAGAATTTTAAGTTGGGAACTCAGGCCTCTTTCTAGAGCAACGACCTGAAGATTACTGACGTCATCATGATTCAACCTCGTTTTTTTTAGAGCTCCCAGTTGTATTGAATGAACCATAAATCCAGAGAATGCCAGATTTGATGAAAAAGTTTGATGACACATTCTTTCCCACGAAGGACCTTCCTGTTCAAGTGAGTACAGTACAACAAGGTGTGTCAAAAAAATGTATTGTATGCTGCTACATAAATGATGTAATATGCCAGGGAGATATGTATACTGTAGCTAAGAAAGTAATACTAAGTGTATGTTGTGTAGTAAGCTGTTAGTAGCCCATGAGCCTCACCCTAGTCATTTGGTCTATTTTCCCCTCTTAATTTAGCCTACTCTTCTGAAGTTGGTAGTGCACATGTAGCCTATATCCTGATTTAGAGAAATGTAATCATCTACTATTGTAAGAGCTTTCATTGTCTGCTTATATGACCCCTTTATTTATCCTATGGTTCTGACTTGGTGTACAGGGAGAATACTGTAAGAATGGCCCATGTTCTAAATTCTGTCACTGTACATCTCAAAAGTGCTGAACAAATAGTACATTGAATACATCTGTCCTAGCTCACCTATTAATGTCTTAATCGAAATTACGGATTGCCTCTTATCCGCTTGTCGTCCCCTTAATGCTAAATTGTAATTGTAAATGTTTCTATTGTGTTAATGACTGTACGTTTGTTTATGTGTAACTCTGTGTTTTTTTTTTTTGTCGAACTGCTTTACTTTATCTTGGCCAGGTCGCAGTTGTAAATGAGAACTTGTTCTCAACTGGCCTACCTGGTAAAATTAAGGTAAAAAAAAGAAAAAAAAGAACAATTAAAAATATGCCGTAGTTTGTACATCTCAATTGTCAGTAGGAACCACATTTGTTTAAGCAAATTATATGTTTTTTTAAGGCAGTAAATGAGTCTGAATTAACTGTTTCGCTGCGAGACAATGTTCTCTGATAGCAGGTGTATCAGTGGTAAGGTATTGGGACTGCTGTTGGGACTCTGCTGTTGGGACAGCTTTAGGCCCTAACAGTATGTTGTCACCGTTATATTGCAATTAATGTATTGTTTAGTGTTGTGTTGTGCAGTGGCTTTGCTGTCATACATCCCCCCCAAATTTATGGTTTAACCTACCAAGATTTACACACTAAAATAGCCTCTGGTTATTACCATTACAAATGTGTTACATAGGCCTCCAGCTCAGGGTTTTAAAATTAGATACACAATGTAACATTACTGCAATTAGCCTGCATCAACAGATTGACTCATGTGGCCTTTCCCTAAAATATGAATGTGATGGATGGGCAGTTTATCACTGCATGATCTAATTCCCCAAAGAGGCACTATCCTATTACCACCAGAGGGCAATGTGTATCCTACAACTCTGCACCATGACATCATTGTGGGAAATTGTCCTCAATTCCTTGCGTCCTCAGGTTCGTCCTCTTTCATTTCATACAAGCACATTAGTTTCCTCTCCTCTCCTTGCTTCCGATTACCCTTGACCTTTTTCAAAATGAGGCGAGGATATGCCCGAGCATCCTCTGCCGGAGGAGAGGAGCAAATTCCTCTGTTCAAATTGACACTCTGCTACATATGGCGACCACTAATCTCGATTAACCAGAAGTAAAAGTGAATCTGTCCACGAGGGTTTAGGTGATCACTTCTCTGCTTTTTCCGGGTCTCGGAGAGGAGGATGTAGGAGTCGAGGAGAGGACCGACTTTTCCAATTGAGAATCTCACAAAATATCAGTCATTCATGACATAGACCTAACCGATTTAAATTCCATGAAAATGGAAAGGTAAACAACAACACAATGGAAAGACCACAGTACAATCTTTCTCCCCTGCATAATCAACCAATACAACTGAAATGTAAGCCTATTGACAATGTTGTTCATTTTTTGTATAATGTGTTAAGTTGCTGACACTTCTGGCCTATGAATAAACTTGACTATAACACATAGGCTATTAATGGCATTGCAACAGGGCCTATGCAAAGGCCAAACAACATCTTTATGTCTTTAAACTTTCAATTGCAATTAAAGCATTTAAACTGCAGTGAACATGCTTTTCTTACATGCCTCGGAATGACATTAGAAACAATTATATCAATTAGAGACAAAGTGTTCACAATGTCTTGCGTTTTCTCTATTGAAGAAACACACTTCCAAAATACTCCACAAGGGCCCTTCAGCTCTAGCCCTGTTCCACTGGTGCACTAATTTGTGACAGTCAACAAATCAAATGACTGGTACAGCTCTCTCCACTCAATGCACTATGGGTAACCTATGTGCTTCATCAATAGAAATCGGCAGCTTTACTGAAGAAGCTGATGGGATGAAGGCTGTTCAACATGTATTTGATAGAGCAATGAGATATATTGATGCATGCACTATCTAACCTGTGAGGTTTAGAACACGTTTTTTACATCCATTATTTTCAAACATTGACAAATGTGTTCCAAAATTCATAATTTGATCAACACTATTTTTTTTAGCACAAAGTCTTGCTTGAAATAATTATTACTTTTTTAATCTCCAATGTATGGTGACAAATGCTAGAATGAGACACTCATATTTCCAGTCGTAGTCGTTAACCAGTGTTACTGAACGGTGACCCCTGTGTTTCTCTTCCTTAAAAATGTGACATTGTTCTTGGCTGCAGATGTCCTATTGTTCTCACCCAGTATGGTCAGGACAAATGGACTCTGACACGTTGCCCCTCAAAACCAACTGTCTGAAAAAACAATAGTTTAAGTTCTGTTTAAGTTAGTTCAACTTCCAAATACGCAAACAACCATGAATGAACAAGATGATTTCTGTATACACACACACTCCTCTGAATCTCCACGGCAGTTAGGATAGATCCCTATTGATGTGTGTGGTATTGATCTTCAGCGTGTCTCCATTCCGGAACCACACAGCTGTGAGTGAGGCACTGCATACAGAATATCTCATACAAATAGGATTATATTCACTAGTGAAGACAGAAAAAAATAAAAATAACATCACCTTCCGTTTATTGGACTAAACTGTTTTTTTGATTAATTAAAGTGACATATTGCCTTGGCCCTCAGGGCAGACTCAGAAGTACAGAAAGCAACGCTGTGCAAAGGGGGGAGGGGAGGGAACATACCTAGAGTCTGCTGCCTCTGTGACTGGCTATGATGGGGCTTTACCAGGGGAATACATTTCAGATTTAGGGATTATGTTGCTCAATCAGACTAAGAGATTATGCTATTTAGACAGACTATTTTAATAGTTTTCACATGCGGGAAAACAATCAGCTTTGTGATTAGAGGCATCAAAGAACAACACAGATGTAAAGCGATCCCTTTTGAGATAAAGCTTTTTTCACTAATCTTAGGTCCATTAAATGTCAAATGTGTACAATGTAATTGGCCCATTTTGTCCCGATTTCAATCATCCAAATACAATATGACAAGCTCAAATCCCTAACAGTGAAGCCTGTCTGAATCAATGCAGTCATCATACATATGCACATCATCAAAGTTGCAGTTTCAAATATGACCATTTTTATAATGCCACGCTGTTAAGAGCAGTTGGTTGATATGAAAAAAATATATATAGAGCGTTGGGCCAGTAACCGAAAGGTTGCTAGATCAAATTCCTGAGCTGACAAGGTAAAAATCTGTCATTCTGCCCCCGAACAAGGCAGTTAACCCACTGTTCCTAGGCCATCATTGTAAATAAGAATTTGTTCTTAACTGACTTGCCTAGTTAAATAAAGGTTCAATTTAAAACATGTTTTTTAAAAAGAACAAATTCTTATTTACAATGACGGCCTACCCCGGCCAAACCCAGACGGCACAGGGCCAATTGTGCGCTGCCCTATGGAACTCCCAATCACAGCCAGATGTGATACAGCCTGGAATCAAACCAGGGACTGTAGTGACGCCTATTGCACTGAGATGCAGTGACTTAGACCGCTGCGCCACTCAAGAGCCCTCCATAAAGGTAGGTTACTTTGTACATTGCTTGCATAATAACATAACTTTTTGTTTCTCCATACAATAGCTACATTCACATGTTATATTACAAAATAGATTTATACAATTTAAAAGTTTCTCTTTTCAAACAACTCCAATTATTAGTCTTGTGCTTTTTGTCTTAGATACAAAACACTACAATAAGACCTGCACCAAATAATGTGAAATGACTGACTGAAACTTGTGCATTCCTCTACATTTGCACAGTGATTAAATTCACTCAGTATCCCCTTTCATCTCGTTAAAAAATCCTAGAACTTTAGGCCTAAATGCATGGGTCTTATATCTGGCCCAGTCCCCGTAGAGAGGGCATATGGAGGCTTTGTTGTGGGGACGAGAGTGTTAGAAAGGGAGCAGCAAGGACTAACCTTGCCTGCAGAGTTAAGCAAATTGATCGGCACACTAGAAACTTTGTGGAGTACTCAACCTTCAAAATTTGAAAGTGATACCAATTCAACAAAGTAGGAACCAAAACGAAGTAGTTACTTCAGCAGCTAGCCTGGTATCATAGACTAGACGTAACTAGGACACTTTGTTAAGACCCGGTTATGAACTCGGGTCTCCGGTGTGAGAAACAGTCACTTAGCAAACTGTGCCACTAATAGGTCGGCAGAACCCATAAAATGAGGCAGACACAGCAGTACTAGAGACGGTGTTTTAATAAAGTAAAAAGGAAAGTTCTTCAGGCAAAAATATAAATCCACAACGTCAAAAGTAATTCCAAGAGAAAAAGGTAATCCTCCAAGTCAAAAGGTAAATCCACAAGGTGGTAGGTACAGCAGGAAAAAGCCTCTAAAGATAATCAAAAATAAATAAACGAGAACAAAACCAGAGTACCACAAGAGAGTCCAATTGGCGCAACAAATGTTCACAGCATCGCTGGGGCTGGGTGCTAACATTCAAACACAGAGCAAAGAACTGAGGAAAACTAAAGGTTTAAATACATTCAAGGGAAATGAGGCACAGGTGCAAATAATAACTGGAAACAAGGGAAAACAAAAGGGTCAAAAAGCACAATGGGGCATCTAGTGGCCAAAACCGGAACAATCCTGGCCAAATCCTGACACACTCAAATTAGTTGATATGTTACATTTGGTATGGTTACATCAGACAGAACATTATTTAAAGCAAAAATGAAGAGGGTGGTTGGTCGTGGTGGATGGGTGGGCATATATCACAGAATCTAGCAACCCAAAGGTTGCGTTTTTGAATCTCATCACAGACAACTGTATCTAATTAGTAACTTTGCACCTCCTAACTACTTTTTTAGTACCTTGCAACTACTTAGCATGTTAGTTAACCCTTACCCTTTCCCCTAGCCCTTTTAGATAACCCTTCCCCTAACCTTAACCTTTTAACCTAACTTCTAACCTTAACCCTAAGCGCCAACCCTAACCCCTAGTCTAGCTAATGTTAGCCAGCTGGGTATCTTGGATTTACGTACAGAATAATACGAAATGCTCTAAGACCAGGTTTCAGCCAGTAGCTGATTTAGTCTGATTATGCTAGCAGCTCAGTTAGATGCATGTCCCTTTAGTTTGACAAGAGCACAGTCTTGATGTGCTTTTTGTATTTTAAAGTTAAAGGCTATAATACGTAAGAACATTTCATTATTTGGGGAGGCCTATTCAATTTATACGATATGTCGACTAAACAACATTTAGTTGACAGTATAAGAAGAACAATAATGCTAGATGCAGTTCAGTTGATGAATTGTGCTTGAATGTACTCCTGCTCAACATGTCTACATGTCTACATGTCTCCCCCTTTGCTTGTTACGATATAGATACCCTGAAAAAAAGAGATTGTTTTGAAAATGATGTTCATACAGGCACACAATGAGCCCAGGCTTCAGCAAGAGGCAGAGTCCTTGTAGGCTATACCAGAATCAACGACAGCAGTGAAGAGTTTGGTGAATCATCATAAGGACGTGAGAGATATTGATTCATTTTTTCAAATGTATTTTGTTATATAAATAATGACCATGTTCTGAAGAAAATATACTGAACACAAATATAAACGCAACAGCCAACAATTTCAACAATTTTGCTGAGTTACAGTTCATATAAGGAAATCAGTCAATTGAAATAAATTCATTAGGTCCTAATCTATGGGTTTCACATGACTGGGCAGGGTATAGGCCCGCCCACCGGGAGCCAGGCCCAGCCAATCAAAATGAGTTTTTCCCCACAAAGGTCTTTATTACAGAGAGAAATAGTCATCAGATTCATCAGCTGTCCGGGTGGCTGGTGTCAGATGATCCCGCAGGTGAAGAAGCCGGATGTGGAGGTCCTGGGCTGGCGTGATTACACATGGTCTACAGATGTGAGGCCGGTTGGATGTACAGTACTGCCAAAATCTTTCATCAGCTTCTTGAAATTCCACACCTGTCAGGTGGATGGATTATCTGGACAAATGAGAAATGCTCACTAACAGGGATGTAAACAAACTTGTGCAAACCATTTGAGAGAAATAAGCTTTTTGTGCATATGGAAAATGTATGGAATATTTTATTTCAGCTCATGGGACCAACATGTTGCGTTTACATTTTTGTTCAGTGCATTCGGAAAGTAATCAGACCCTTTGACTTTTTTCACATTTTGTTATGTTATAGCCTTATTCTAAAAATGATTAAAACATTTCATCAATCTACACACAATACCCCATAATGACAAAGCTAAAAACTGAAATATCATATTTACATACACATGCAGACCCTTTACTCAGTACCTTGTTGAAGCACATTTGGCAGAGATTACAGCCTTCGACTGTTCTTGGGTGTGATTTTCTCAAATTCTTCTCTGCAGATCCTCTCAAGCACTGTCAGGTTGGATTTGGAGCGTCGCTGCACAGCTATTTACAGATCTCTCCAGAGATGTTTGATTAGGTTCTCATCCAGGCTCTGGCAGGGCCCCTCAAGGACATTCAGAGACATCTCCCGAAGCCACTCCTGCGTTGTCTTGGCTGTGTGCTTAGGGTCGTTGTTTTGTTGGAAGGTGAACCTTCGCCCCAGTCTGAGGTCCTGATCGCTCTGGAGCAGGTTTTTATCAAGGATCTCTCTGTACTTTGCTCCGTACATCTTTCCCTCGATCCTGTCTAGTCTCCCAGTCCCTACTGCTGAATTACATCCCCACAGCATGATGCCACCACCATGCTTCACCGTAAGGATGGTGCCAGGTTTCCTCCAGACGCTTGGCATTTAGGCCAAAGAGTTCAATCTTGGTTTCATCAGACCAGAGAATCTTGCTTCTCATTGCCTGAGAGTCCTTTAGGTGCCTTGTAGCAAACTCCATACGGGCTGTGCCTTTTACTGAGGAGTGGCTTCCGTCTGGCCACTCTACCATAAAGGCTTGATTGGTGGAGTGCTGCATAGATGTTTGTCCTTCTGGAAGGCCTGTCGTGACATTTTTTTGCCAACATGTACTTTACTTGCATAAAAACGTTGGATGGAGACCTGATTATACATGCAATCCATGTAGTCAGAGCCATCTACAAGGTGGACACAGTCTGTGTGTCCCTAGTCTGTGTTACAACCTTTCAGTGTGCATTCATTCCCAGCCATCACCATGTCTTGAGACATCTTGAGACATCTGAAGGCATGTCTTAGAAAATGGAGATGTCTTTAAGACCGTCTATATACACGTCTCGAAAATACCACTGTCTTGAGACAGTCTCATAAATGTATGGTTGTTTTCATTTTTTATTAGTTATGAATATAATAATAATTCACTCTACAATCATTCACTCTTGGAAGAAATGAATGTCAATGTCAGTTGACTAAAGAATGTTCCATGAATTTTAAATGTTCAACATTCCAAAATTCTAAACATAGTCATGGTGTAATTTTACATGAATGTCTTGAGACATGTCTTAAAGACACACATAACATGTCTGAAAACTGTCTCATCTCGAGAAATGTCTTAAAGACACACATAACATGTCTGAAAACAGCGTCTCACCTCGAGACATGTCTTAAAGAGACACATAACATGTCTGAAAACAGTGTCTCACCTCGAGACATGTCTTCAAAATGTATGATAAGACGTCTTGAGACGTCTCAATTGTATGCCACAAGACGTCACAAGACGTGCTAAAACAAAGGTGATGGCTGGGCATGTTGTCATCACTCTTATTGTACACCAAATATGAAAGAGCACTGTGTGTGCATGTCACTATGATGCTTTTGAAATATATTGACTGTGTATCGTTGTATTTCAGGATAACTACCTTAAAAAAAGAGAACACGTTGTAGCTTTTGCCAGTGACACAGGGAGTCTGAAAGATCTGAGGAATGAGATCCAAGAGAAGAACTTCAAGATCGAGTGTATGAGTGAACAGCGGAGGGAATATGAGAAGAGAATCTTCACAAAGGTAGGATCAGAATGTTCTTCACTTTACCCACTTAGTGTAGTGATGCAAATCACATATTTAACTTTGTCTTATAATATGGCTAATAATATTTGAAATGAAGAATGTTCAAAGCTGAAGAATATTCAATAATATTTCAAGTTTCACCTAGAGCTGCCGGTGGTGAACAATAAGATTGTGGTTACTCATGGTTAGATTAAAATGCCTTCCAGAGAGGGGCGGTGATATAGACACCTCCTGTTTTACCAAAAGCTATTCATTTCTTATCACTCTTTCATCCCTCATACCTTTTATGTGGTGAGTGACACCCCCCAGAAATCAACATTAATGAGATATTTAGTGTTAAAAGGTGAGGTGCAGTCCCATAATTGCCTTGTTTTAATGAGCCCAGGCAGCCACTCATTCTATCTCCCTAAGTCCTCTCTTGGCCCTCAGTGTTTGAGTTTTGTCCAACCCAAGTGGGACTCTACTGTAGGCAGATGGCGGGGAGAGCAGTCACACAAAACCAGCCTCTCAAAGTGAAACGGATGACTGCAGCTCTGGAGAATCGCTCCTTTGTTCTTTGTGCTAATGAGACTGGTCACGGCCATGGGAGAACCGCATGGCTAATCACCCGTAGTTACCACTCTACGGCAGATGGTGGAGCCAGAGGTAAAGGAAGTAGCGTTTCTTCTTCAATCCCAGAGGAAACAGTCCCAGTCAGACATGGGGTGTTCTGAGTTTTAAATACAGTTGTTTAGAGAGAAACAGAGACAGAGGGAGCCTCCATAAAACAGCAAAAACGTGTGTCTATGGCTGTCACTCATAATTAGTAGACATGGTCTTAGATGGGCGAGGGAGAAGAAGGGATGGATGGTGTTTGGTGGTGCATGGAGAGGTGATCATCTGTTGATGTCGGTCGGGTTGGGGCTGTGCCAGGGAAGATGGAACGGTGCCCACAGTGATTACAGAGAGGACCAACTGGGTAATCCTCTGTGGCATGGCATGCAGTCTAGCCTAACGCAGTGTCAAAACTGCAGTGTCACACGCAACGCAAGCACTCCTAACCTTGTAATCCCTCTAAATTGTTTATTCATTATTTGATTAACTCGGATACAGCAAAATTGGCTAGTCCGTAGAAAGCATGCAGTTATGAAGCATGACTTTAACTATCTGTGTTTCGTTTTGCATTCTAATGTGGCTTTTGGCAACCTGAATGTATTGGGTGGGTCTCTGTTACAAAAATCTATTGAATTCACACAGTTTTGGACTTATTCCAAATGAAACAAAAAGGCATTCAAATGATTTTAAAAAGTGAGATTTCTTTACTCAAATATGACCGCTCTTCACAAAAGTACTGTCTTCTTTCATTCTAAAAGAAGAGGAGGAAACAAAACAAGGGAAAATGAGGGTGGGGGGGGGGACCTTGAAGCTTTGAAAGCCATTGAACGCCGGCACACTGCACAGTCCTAAGTGTGACAGGCATGCAAAAGCCCTGTTAATGTCCAGGGCATGAATGGTGACTGCAGCACAAAGTGGAGGGCCAATTGCGTGGATATCACAGGAACCTGATGGGCTCCATGCGGCTCCCAGTCTGCAAACTTCACTGCTCTGACATGTGATGTGATCCTGGTGACACTGGCAGCGCTGCCACTGAGGGAAGGCACAAAGGCAACAAGCCCCCCCCCCTGGAAGCTGTGCACTCTGCAAACCCCCTGGTGTTGCACAGGCATACTACCCCCAGTCTCTCCCTTCAGCCCTGCCTAGTTACAGGCAGCGGTTGTTAGAGACCAGGGCAAAGACCGTGGATGGAAAGGCCCAGCTGCCTCTTTGGACTTCCAGAATAAATTGACCTGAATGACAGGGGCACACAAACAGTATGATGCGTATTATCCCTGTCAATAAAAATGTCCCCATTAATTATGGTCTTTGTATATAATGTACTGCCTTCTTTCTTCCGGGCAAAGAGGGGAGAGAAAAAACCTAATGGCCAGAGTTTTTTTGTGTGTGTGTCTCAGCTTTTTATTATTCAGGGGGAAATCGTAGGAGGCAGAAAGTTGTACGATTGCTTTGTCTCTGAATAGGACTCATATTTGCCACGCAGCTTGAGCTGTGTGCCTTTTGTTTTGCAGATTAAAGAAAAAAACTAAAAAAGGAGTTGTCATTTTTTTCTTCAGATCAGCTCTGAGGGTGTGGAGGACTGAGACAAGAGAGTGAAAAGCTAAAAGATGACATTGACTCCATGCAAATTGTCATGGAGCAGGTCTGCAATTCTTTGGAGGCTAAAGAGAAGCGGTTGGAAGACTAAGGTATTGTGTGGGTGTTTTTCTTTTTGGTAACAAATCCTATTCCCTGCAGTTTTTTTAAGCACTGCTTATTACAATTTTATAGGATTTAAGATGTTAAGTCATATAGTATTGGACCATAAAATCCATATTGATGTAATTCTGTGAATCTGTTCAGTGTAACTGATAAATCTTTACTTTTAAACCCCATATGCAATACTTCATATGCCCCCTGGAGCAGATATTGTCTGGAAACATGAGCTAAGGACTCACAGTTAGGCAGCCATTGGTCAGATTGTAATGTTTGACGACACTTGTCAGATTGGCCATCCAGTCCACAGTGGGAGAGTCCTTCAAGAGAAAGTAAACAGTGCACAGGTGTATTTTCATGGATCAGTGCTTTATCTATCTAAATGTTTGATGTTCATTCATTGCTTATGTAACTTAGGTAACCATCTGAATATGTCCCCCCGAGTGTATAGACTCAAATGGAGCACAAACATATCTCGCCAGATAAATTGTGATAGCGCCAATGCCTCAGTTGACTCCTACATGTTATAATTCATATCAGATGGGGTTTTGAAGAGAGGGCATACCTCATTAATATGACGTTAACCATATTCTTTAAATGTGGTGTGTGGTGTTTGCCCAAGAGCATCTCCTCTTTTATATGCCCTTCATTAAAATACAATAAAGAACCACCTGCTAAAGGGTTTTGTATAGGCTGTGACTAACATTAAGAGCTTTATCTGAAGGAGTTGGGTGCAAAGTTTGCAAACCCAACTTGGCCCTTGAACTTAGCGGTTTTAGGTCAGACCAGAGGAACAGTGGGTGGTAGGCCAAGCTCATCAAGGGCGGAATTCCAGGTCAGAACCTTGTCAGGAACCAGGCCACACTGGTTTCAAGTGGACTTTCTCAGACCACCACTGTAGCATAATGGGATGTGGATGGTCATGTTATACGACTCTCTCAAACTCCAACAACGACGTCTCTTAGGCCTTACTCTCCCCTCCGCCCTATTCCTCTGATAGCCCAAAACCAGGTGAAAGTGGAAGTGTTTCCTGTCTCTTGCTATTCATTAAAATAACCAAAGTGCTCTTTCTACTTGTTTCAGCCCATGATCTAACTGATGTGAAAGCAAAGTTAGAGGGTGAGAAGAAATGCCCTTCAAAAGGTAAATGCAACAATGGTTGTTTTGCAATAAAGCAAATGTAAATGTAAGGCAAAACAATTCAGCTGATCACCATGCATTGTTTTGTATAGAGTGGAGTGATTTAGGATAAATGGTGATCCCCCATTTGAATTATGGAAGACCATTGACTATGAATATCTGAAAGTAAAACTCAACACTGAGGACACCACAAGAAAGAAGGTAAGTATTCTTTCTCTTGTCACCAGTCTTTACAACCAGGACGGCTCTGACTTAGAATTTGTGGACAACTACAAATACCTAGGTGTCTGGTTAGACTGTAAACTCTCCTTCCAGACCCACATCAAACATCTCCAATCCAAAGTTAAAACTAGAATTGGCTTCCTATTTCGCAACAAAGCATCCTTCACTCATGCTGCCAAACATACCCTTGTAAAACTGACCATCCTACCAATCCTCGACTTCGGCGATGTCATTTACAAAATAGCCTCCAACACCCTACTCAACAAATTGGATGCAGTCTATCACAGTGCCATCCGTTTTGTCACCAAAGCCCATATACTACCGACAAGAGCCCTGTATTCTGATAGATTTCAGTGCAGGTGACTGTCCTGCTAGTTTTGTCATCAAAATGAAGGATGCCAACAGATTGCTCCGTTTCTCTTACGGTAAAGCAACTGGTAAGTGGAGGCAGACAATCTAAATGATTTTATGACGTACTATCAAGCTTTCACTGAGAAAACCGAGGTTAATATTTGACACGGTACAGGGGTTCCATTGGCAAAACATTTGGCAAATGGGCCTTGAGGGTCGTGCTTTAATGTGCTGGATTAGGATTATTTATCATGCTTTATTGATACTGTAAAGATATATAATCTCTTTAATAGCTGTATGAGGTGTTAAGAATGTAATTCTGACAGATAATTTTACTGAATTGTGCTAGAAATTCTACAAATTGTGCCTATCAACTCTTTTGGAAAGCTCACCCCTACAGTATATATTTCTTCATTATTGATAGGACCTACCAGGTGTCCTATTGATTTGACCAATGTTAAAAATATATATTTTTTGACAAAACAACTACCCCTTAGCTTTTGTTTTTTTCATTTACAAAAGGTAGTAATCATCGCCCAAAGAAATTACATGGATTGTTGGTAAAGAAAATATACCAGTCATAATTGTTTTGACAGCCCCCTTCTCTTTTCACCCTAAATACTAACCGGCAGCGGGAGAATCAAAAAGCTGACAATTCCTGTGTTACTCAAGCACTTTTGCCACTTCTAACACACTATATTGAATGTGCTGCCCTGACCCTGTATGGTTGCTAGGATACATAATGCTGACATAATTTTAACCTAATTTAACTTTCGGATTAAGATTCACCTCATTGCATTCCAAATTTGTATCAATTGATCAATACATCAATTATATTGTATTAGGCATACATTGTTAGTTAATTTGTCACATAATACTTAACATTTACTGCAGGCCTACTCCTCCCTCCAATCATAGGTTTCTTTGGAAATGCAAAACAATTGTCCATCTAAAGGATGCGTTCATTATTAGTATCCAACAATAGCCTAGGTCATTTTGGGCGATGTGGTTGAAACGGTCAAAATAAGAGTGAACATCACAGAAAACACTCAACACATCAGTTGAAAGGAATCTGAACTTAGATACTGAGCGTCGTCATAACCAAAACAACACTAATTGGCAATCTTGGTGAGAGGACGATCACCATTAGAAATTCAACAAAAACATATTGGTTGGAGATCAAAAGTGTGGTTTGTTGATAGACCCCACTCTCGTCACTTCAATAAACACAAAACAGCCAGGGATGAGTAGAGGTTAATGGTGTGTGGAGCAGATGGTGTGACAGAATCACCCCCAGAATCACCCCCTCCTTAGAAGGTGTCTAAACAGCTTCTAAAGAGCAGCTTTAGTTAAAGACTACTAATAAACACGTCCTTAATATCATTTCAATCATCAGTCAAAAGGATTATCCATATTTAGTGTAACAACTCAGATCCCTCTCTTCTCAAATGTCTTTGTTGCCTGGACTTTTGTACCCGTCCTGTGACAGACAAACTCAATGTTAACTTCTACTATAGTGTTTATACATAAAAATGGAAAATGGGGCGAAAAGGTTTTTCATGTTCTTTTGGGGACTTTAATCAATGAAGCAGAAAATGTGATTCCATAGCTGTAGGCCACCGATGGAGAGACTTCCAATGGGAGTCCAAAGAGTAGCCACTGAAAGCCCAGCTGGGTGTACGCTTAGCTACCCATCTCAAAGGATCCCTGAATGTCACAATCACATAGAACACCAACGTTGGCTTGCATCAAGGATGAATTATGCATCTGTACTTGTAAGAATAGAAATGTATGTTCAGCTATAGGGTGACATTTTTACCATGGTGGGGAGATGTGCGTGTTACACCACTGCTTATAACTATAAACAAACTATCTAAGATGTGCCAAATAAATTATCTTCAGCTCAGGGCTCCAGCTATGCATTTGGATGGCTAACTTGCTAACTAAGTGGCTAGATTGCAAGATCAAGCTTCTTGGTTACAGCAGAGACAATCAACCTCTCCTGGATCAAGATTCCTGCCGACCTAAATTTATTTTGTGCATTCCCCTGCCCTCAGGGGAATAACCTCTGCTATGCTTTATCTTGGCCAGGTCGAAGTTGTAAATGAGAACTTGTTCTCAACTAGCCTACCGGGTTAAATAAAGGTTAAATAAAATAAATAAATAAATAAAATAAAAAATTGTGCAAATGTATGTATTTTTTCAATAAACATTTGGAGACTAAGTTTACATGTTGTCAACAATCTAAGCCTAGGGTTGGGCATTATCCAGATTTTCATACCTTCATACCGTTCCTATAACATATAACATGTATATGTATTACCGGCAGTGTACACAAGGGGTGCTGTTTCTTTCCAAAATGCTTCACAGAGTTCAAGTAACAGACACATCTCAACATCAACTGTTCAGAGGAGACTGCATGTATCAGTGCTTCATGGTTGAATTGCTGCAAAGAAATTACTAAAGGACACCACTACTAAAGGACACCAATAAGAAGAACACTTACTTGGGCCAATAAACACGAGCAAAATAAATGTGTCCTTTGGAAATCTGTCCTTTGGTCTGATGAGTCCAAATTTGAGATTTTAGATTCCAACCACTGTGTCATTGTGAGACACAGAGTAGGTGAACGGGTGATCTCCGCATGTGTAGATCCCACCATGAAGCATGGAGGAGGAGGTGTGATGGTGTGGGGGTGCTTTGCTGGTAACACTGTCAGTGATTTATTTAGAATTCAAGGCACACTTAACCAGCATGGCTACCACAGCATTCTGCAGCAATATGCCATCTGGTTTGTGCTTAGCGGGACTATCATTTGTTTTTCAACAGGACAATGACCCAACACATATTCAGGCTGTGTAAGGGCTATTTGACCAAGAAGGAGATTGATGGAGTGCTGCATCAGATGACCTGGCCTCCACAATCACCCGATCGCAACCCAATTGAGATGGTTTGGGACGAGGTGGACCACAGAGTGAAGGAAAATCAGCCAACAAGTGCTGAGCATATGTGGGAATTCCTTCAAGACCGTTAGAAAAGCATTCCAGGAAACATTAACAATGTCTACACGGTATTTCTGATAAACTTTATTGTATTTAAAATTTTTAAAAAAATAAATTTGACATAACATAAAGTTTATCAGAAATACCGTGTAGACATTGTTAATGTTGTAAATGACTGTTGTAGCTGGAAATGGCTGATTTCTTATGGAATATCTACATAGGCATACAGAGGCCCATTATCAGCAACCATCACTCCTGTGTTCCAATGGCACGCTGTGTTAGCTAATCCAAGTTTATAATTTTAAAAGTCTAAGTGATCATTAGAAAACCCTTTTGCAATTATGTTAGCACAGCTGAAAACTGTTGTCTGATTAAAGAAGCAATAAAACTGCCATTCTTTAGATTAGTTGAGTATCTGGAGCATCAGCATTTGTGGGTTCGATTGCAGGATCAAAATGGCCAGAAACAAAGACATTTCTTCTGTCTGAACCCAATCTCCCTAATTTCGTGGTATCCAATTGTTTAGTAGCTACTATCTTGTCTCATCGCTACAACTCCCGTATGGGCTCGGGAGAGATGAAGGTTGAAAGTCATGCGTCCTCCGATACACAACCCAACCAAACCGCACTGCTTCTTACACAGCGCCATCCAACCCGGAAGCCAGCCGCACCAATGTGTCGGAGGAAACACAGTGCACCTGGCAACCTTGGTTAGCGCGCACTGCGCCCGGCCCGCCACAGGAGTCGCTGGTGCGCGATGAGACAAGGATTTCCCTACCGGCCAAACCCTCCCTAACCCGGAAGACGCTAGGTCAATTGTGCGTCGCCCCCACGGACCTCCCGGTCGCGGCCGGTTACGACAGAGCCTGGGTGCGAACCCAGAGTCTCTGGTGGCACAGCTGGCGCTGCAGTACAGCACCCATAACCACTGCGCCACCCGGGAGGCCCAACTTTATGTTATTTTAATGGGGAAAAAATGTTTTTCTTTCAAAAACAA
The DNA here is from genome assembly GCF_045791955.1 of Oncorhynchus clarkii lewisi. Taxonomy (NCBI): domain Eukaryota; kingdom Metazoa; phylum Chordata; class Actinopteri; order Salmoniformes; family Salmonidae; genus Oncorhynchus; species Oncorhynchus clarkii. The sequence continues at coordinate 23,304,152 of NC_092166.1, read as the reverse complement.
GGACATTTATAAGCGACCCCAAACTTTTGAACGGTAGTGTATTTATATGGGATGCTGCACCAGTTAGGCTGGCTGGGTGAGGTCAGTCATGAAATCAGGATGAAGTTAGGTCAATCATTCAGACAGGTGCAGCCTGGCATCTTGCTAACCCTGTAGGTTCTGTCTTCCTTTACACTAATTATTATTATGGTGGATCTTTGTGTTCACCCACAGTGTCTTTAGAGGACTCTTCAGTCAATGCAACTGAAGAAACGTACAGTACCAGTCAAAAATTTGGACACACCTTCTCATTCCAGGGTTTTTCTTTATTTTTTAAAACTATTTTCTACATTGTAGAATAATAGTGAAGGCATCATAACTATGAAATAACACATATGGAATCGTGTAGGAAGCTGATGACAGCTTTCTCTGTAACAGCCTTGTTTATTCATTTCACAGATGAAGTCGCTGGAACAAGAGCTGGCAAAAGATATACAAAGCATTGACATTTTCCGCCAGAGTGAAGTAATTGATATGGCGTGCTAGCGTTTTGCTACACCCGCAATAACATCTGCTAAACATGTGTATGGGACCAATCAAATTGGATTTGATTTCAGTTTGATTTGCAAACGTTTTGTGTGTCGTGGAGGCCACCATTATATTTCCAACACTCTACAGGTAGGAACGTGCCACGGTCAAGTGCTGCTATCTGCGTTAGGATTTGAGAGATCCAGAAGTCTCTCCAGTGAAAGACAGTTAGTTCGTCATACCAGACATTAGGCTCATAAAGCAAAGAGAGGGGATAATGTGCTGGGATAGTGTGTTGACTCTGTCCTATTGATATTAACCATGGGAGTTGGGTTAGAATACAACCTGTTCCACATAAATCAACAGTGAAGTGCTGAATCTTGTAACTTTAAAGTCCTGCCGCCTCATCGCATATCACCATATTGCTTCTGTCCTCACATTACCCACCCAGCTGGATTTATTGAAGCACAAAATATATACTTTGTTATAATTGCCCTAGCATATTTTTTATTATACACATTTTATGATTGTTTTAACACATAGCCTTGATAACCCCCCCCCCACATATCACCTCACCTCCACCACTATATTGACTCTATACAGTTTACTCTATCAACAATAAAGCTGCAGCACTTCAGCTACATCTCGCTCTCAGTCTTGCTTATTCATCCCTTGGTCCGGGGGGAGGATAGGGGGTTGGGGGTGTTTCTGTCAACACACTGACCACATAGAGACCGACAGCCTCTGTGCTGAGAGAGAGAGACAGACGGGGACGGGGGACGGGGGGACGGGGGTAGAAAGAGGGGAGAGACAGGGAGAGACAGAGAGAGAGCGGAATGCAGTGTGCAGCTGACACAACACACTGATGGCTGGAGTGGATGGGCTAGCCTGATTAATGGGCCTCCACAATGAGGGGAGTTGAAAGTCCACTTCATAAAGAATGACTTAACAATACAGGGAGCATAGTGCCTGACCATTATGGATCTGTGGAGTTTTTGAATGGACAATGCGTACTGTCTCATCCTACTTAGGGCCATGGTCTTATTTAACACGTGCCCCTTGTACAGAAAGTCTCTAACCCAACCAGTTGACACGTTTGCTTTGGTTCCTGTTATTTGTCAGTGCAATGGGCTCAGTTGTCTATTGTTTCGGCATCTATGTGAGGCAACAAAGGTCTTCCTACATGCGAGACGATTTTGCTGGGAGGTTTTCTCGGTACCTAAATTGTTATGAAAGAGAAAAAAACCCAATGATGATCAAACTGGAAAATTGTATGGATTTATAGGGTAACATATTCTTGTTATGGCCTGGTGCTTTATCCAAGCTGATGAGACTGGCTGTAGGCTACATCCTATTGCTGCGGATAAACACCTATGCATTTTCTCCCTTTCTAAAGACAATGAGCCATCCTTTCTTTTATTCTCAAACTGAGACGAAACAAAACCCCATCCTGACATCCTTGGCTTAACTAGACTAACAACACAGGTACTGTATAATATTCCCACCACTCACCATGGCAAGTCTTCGTCTGTCCCTATTCATTCATTTCCACATAGGAACCAACTCGCTCTCCATCTCAAGCCTTTACAATGAAGACCTGCGTTACTCCCTCAGATTATGGGAACATACAATATGTAACATTTCCTGCTGTTTAATGGGCATTTCAATTCATGATAGGGTATTCATTGATTATTGAATAATATAACTAAGAATAAATCTATGATTTCATGAGCATACATTTCCCCAGCCCCACCTCTCTTCTTACCAAACAAACAACGTGTCAGGGTTAGGCTATTGATATTACAGATGCATTTAAGACATTTTCATACAACAGACACCCAGATCTGTCTTGAGAATCAGAATTCGTCCTTTGAGGTCTCTTACTTGATGGAGGTCCTCTTAAGAAAAGAGGATGTCCAGCAGTGACCTGAGTTGACCTGACCTTCACACGCCCCGGACCATATGCACTAAATCAGCTAACATGGCCATTCACAATGCTGGCTTAGGTTCTGATTATAATGGTCACTAGTTTGTTTAAAAGTAACCATTGTTAGACCTGAGTTAGTGGGATGGCACAAAACATAAGACCCCCTATTTAAATAGAGTTTGAAAATTGATAAAACACCACTGGCTAACAATGTGAGTTCCCAGAACTGTTTCAGTAGCCATGTTTTAATTTCTGAAAGAAGCTGAGGAGAAATTGAGTGCAGAGAAGTAGAAACAAAACAGAGGAGTTGTGCTTCCCCAGGAGGCCATTTTAAAAGGTCAAGCAGCAGTAAAACAGCCTGTGGTAAGATTTGTTCTCTTCAATATCCATGGACATGCATGACATGATTTAAACTAACAAAACAGTAGAAGGAAACCGCTGAATAGATTCATCACTTATTTCTTTCTCTACGTCCAGGTTGTTGAAGGGGGGAAGGAGTTGATCCAACAACTCGATGAGCTGAAAAAGACGACCATACAGAAAAAATAAACAGAGAAGTATGTATCTAATGCATACAATCTCATTCATGTTGGATTGTAAAGAAGAGAGACATGAATAGGTCAGACAATAATATGGTATAATGCATTATCTGGTACTAGTATTACAGTGGTGATGAGTTGGCCTATATGCCACTATCACTCTTCAGTGCAGCGTCAAAGATCAACCTTGCTATAACAAAATAATCTATAATAACACATATCATTCTAATCTCAGTGCGTCAGACTCGTAGGGTGCATTGCAACCAAGTGGCAGAATGTAGCGCTGGGCTATACATTACCACTGAATTTCTTAAAAACGCCACTAACAGGAGATTACCTGCATCTGCGTGTTAAAGCAAACTTGCTTGCAACTAAAAACCCACAAGATGAAATCAGCAGATCAGTTGGTCTCTCATTGTTACTGTGTCAAGTGATTATGATACTAGACAGCTGCGTGAGGCTAGGTTCTCTACTCCTGCCCCCAATGAAATATGGATACTAAATACTTAATAGAGTATAAGTAGTAGGCCTAAATTTCGTTCAAACGTTTCACCTTAAATGGCAAAATAATATAACATATGCACATTTGAAATAAAAGTTTTTTAGCCTCTATTTTCATTCAATAAAATGTAGATGATATAACTAAATCATGATTGATTAAGTTGCACACCTCAAATATGGACAGTCCAATGATATTTTACCCCCGGTCTTGATAAGAAATGACCATACCAGACAATTTTATTTTAAAGACAGTTGTATTTAATCGATATCATAAATTGGAAACATAAAATAGAAGAGTAGACTACACCAACACTACTTTTCCATTTATACAACGTGTCGGATAAATTGCCACAGTAGACTTTCCGTGGTAAACAAGGAAATACATGATTTCAGTTGTATGCAATGATTGCCAAATAATGGGGGAATCAGCTAACTTCAACACATCTTTCCATGGTGCAGAGAGAAAAATGTGCAGTTATATAATGCTATTCTACACATTTTGTCATGAGGTTAAGAGAAAATGTTGCAGTTTTAAAGTTAATTTCCTGCAATTCTACACATTTTTCTATCATATGCTATCTGAGTTGGGGCCCCGGTGCATTGAGTAATCTGGCCCTGGCAAGCAGGACTAAGGTAACACCAGCATCAGCTTTTAGAGAGCGGTAATGAGGTGATCAATAATGGAGATCAGCTGTGCGGGTAAATTTAGTACATATTGATGAAACATCAACTGGTGATAATCTTTAATTTTTTTACCATTTTTCACTATTGACCTTCTGATAATTGGGATCCCTGCTAATGAGCTTAGCAGACCTGACTAATTAATTAAGTAGGCTTAATTAATTCTGTCAATATGAAAGCTCTCTTTCAGACAGAACTATCTGATGCACAGAGGTCAAAAAATGTATCCGCTAGATTATCTCGGTCATCCTGCTGAAATGTGTAAACAATCCAATAACCTAAGACAATATAACAGTGTCATTAGGAATGGCTACTTCCTTTTTTCCCTTTAAAATGTTTTGATGTCACAGATATGATATTATTCACATTTTTACACCAGCCCACACTGTATGTCACTTTTGGTTAAAGGTATCAATTCAAATTTGATGGCAAATATGGATATACATTTTATAGTTCATATATGATTACATGTTAGTTGTAGTAGAGTTAATTCATGTTTTTGTGATCTTCATATCATGTACTTTATTTGTATGCTCTGTGAGGTTTTATAACTTGCTCTAGCCGTGTCCAAGTGTCCATTGATACAGATCTAGCTTTGTGTGAGAGATCTAAAGGGCCCTTGATGCAATAGCATAGAGTCAACAAGGCTGACAAGCAGTGTGGTGAAGGGTGACCAAGTTGAAAAGCCACTGGTCTTCAGACCGAGTGGTCCGTGGGCAGTGAACTCCACATTATGCAGCCAGCCCCTGACTAAACCATGGGAATTCAGCCCATAGATCACCATTGACACTCCATAATTGAAACGTTGGAGATAAGGCACCAGCCAGCATACAAGTCCTGACACTTATAAGGAGTTGACTAACACTGTTGTCACACAGCATATTCTGATTATTCTGTGGGTCAGTAATCTAAGATGTTCGGAATGATTTTGGCCCTGTGTTGCATGCTTGTGCTCTTTGATTGCTGACCATTTGGATGGAAAGGATTCAGATACTGAATGAGTGGTGGGCATCCACTGAGCAAGGGGCACATATTACATTACTAACATACTAAGCTATCAGAGTGATTGGAGAATGTATAAACTTATTTTTTGTAAGGGTCTTTCTATAAATTAGAGTACCAGTGAGGATTTCTTACACCGGACAACGTTTTACAGCTGTTGATAAGTCATTGATAATAATCTGCCAATTGTTTTCATGTCATTACATGAAGATATAACGGGGGTTTATAGCTATATTCAATATAATTCACGAGTTGATTAAAAACCTATGTTTTACCCTTTATCATGGTTGATGTCTTTGATGGATTTGTCCAAAAGCTGTCCTTGCATTTATGGCAGTGTAAGTTGTCATTATATCATATATTAAGCATTAATCAGTTAAGTTATACAACTTGAATCCTGTAAGAATCCTGGATATAGCTGTCTGACAGTTTCTTGTATAGAGATCTCAGAAATGCAGTGTAACTAGCTAACATTTCTGTCTCCTTATGTTATGGGGTGAAAACAGTTTCCATGAGCACACAAATCTAATGCTTCTAACACGAATGTCACATTACCTTGATGCTCTAAACCTAAATCGATACTGTCATTAATGTGGTTCTTCAATAATTACGCATAATACTTGTTGGATGCACATTTGGTGTCCAGCTGATTAGTTATGCTGTGATATTTTCACACAGGATTTTTCCGATGACAGTCAAGTGAAGAACTGACTCACAGCAGGGTATCCTTAAATTTAACAGAGAAAGTATCAAGGTAATGTGTTCCTGTTTTTGTACCTCGATGTGGACACTCAGTGTGCAATTGTGAACAGGATAGACTATTGCGCAACACCCAATGCAAGGGGATTGAAGTAGCCTACCTACTTGAACTTTAATTTTGAGCTCAGAAATTCAAGTACTGGAATAGATCTACCTTGAAACTCAGACTTTTCCTCAATTTGGTGCTTGAAAAGTCCTTACAATTATTGTTGCCAATTTCTAAGCTCTCCTGCTCCTATAAAAATGATCTGTGATTTAATCTTCTGAGAGATGTGGCCTCTTCTGTATGTTTCTCGCCTCTTCAATTGAAGGGTGTTGTGCTACTCTGTTGCGGTTAAAACCACGTGAGGGTATTATGAGGACCACAACATCTAATGTGGACTTTAACTTGGCTTTCCATACAATTACTTCCATTAAAAAAAAGATCCCCCGTGGTTTTTGGTCACTTTCTCATTATAAAAACAGTGATGGTGAGATTCAAATGGTCAGATTAATGCTACCGCATTATTCATGGCTTTATTATGTGTGCCTGTGTCGGCCACTTAGGCTACAGAAAAATTGTCATGCATGCATCCAATCTATTTAGTAAGGCAATGTCCACATTATTCTCACATGTTTTGGAATGTAATGATACTATGAATATCAATGCATTGGCAAGGCCTAAAAAAGGCAGTATTCTTAAAGTGCTAATGACCTACTTTGACACTTTTTGCATGCTTAATTACAATTAATTGTTTGAAAAAGTCATTGAATTTGACTTGCCTATGTCTGTATGAACCCTGCTTAAATGATGTATAGTCCTAGTCCTATGTTGTTGTATACAGTTGGTGGAGTTCTGGGTCAATTTGCATATATTCACTTTTATTCCTCTAAATACACATGTGAAACTGCATGAAAATCCTTTTTAGTTTTGTTTCAAACCATTTAGAAATGTTGATCCCAATGTCACACATTGGCCCCATTATTAATAAAAAGAGCCTTAATTGTTTACAATTTTTGTTACAGATACTTTTTAGATAACTATCGTTTTTCTTAATATATGCACATACTATTTATGCATATTGCTTTTCTCATCATAAGCAATAAGACCCATTGTTTGCTTTTAATCTATATAACATTCCAAGAAAAGTTTAATCTAAACACATACAAGTTAATGCTATCTAAAAACAAAAAATCAAAAGGGGACAAATGTTATATTTTTATGGCAAGCTGTTTAAAATGCTTTGATTTTATGCAAAAAAATGCCCTCAAAATATGTTGTTAGAAGAACATACAAGGTAATACATTTTGTCTGTCTTTGTCAGTGAATACGTCTGGACCCCATATGCTTCAGTACAAAGCTATGTGAATAAGGCATTTACAAACCCAGGCCTACCCCATTAAACACTATAACAATCTTGGTTCATGGTAAGTTATCAGCCTCAATTAATCAACTTCAACAATGGAAATTCTGATGTGTTCAAGCACCCTGAAAGCTCTAGGTCAGTAGAAGGGCACATCAGAGCCCCGTTCTCAATTCAGCATCCTTTTCATTTTATTGCATTTTTCAAGTCTTAAACATTGTTTTCCTATATAAATGTTTCATATTTGAACAACTACTAGAAAAAGAAGGAATAAAATAAACAAAAAAGAGAAAAAGATCAGAGAGCCTAAAGTGTTATTTATTCATGGGTTTCTAATTGATTAAAAGCCTCCTAGTCACTCCCAAAGGACCATGTCCTCTGTGCTACAATGTGAATGGCATTGTTATGGCCATTCCTCTGCTGTTCAAAGGAGGTAACCACTGGTTTGATTCAGTTACACGGTTTAGTAAAGTTCCCCTCCCACTGCTTTGGGGTCTATGGAGCATCCATGACCTGTTTAGTATTGGCCAGGGATATGTCGTGTCACCCCTCCCATGGGCATTACCCACATACATTTTTATTGGTATAGTGAAACCACTGCTTTCGAATCACAATTTATTGGACCGGACAAGAAAAATACACACTGTAAAGGTGGGAATCAATCCACAAGGATGGAGCAATAGTCCAGACTGCAGTGTGTTCTTCAAAGTGGCAATGATCTTTGAATTAAGAAACTATACCAAACAAATGTATTTCTCCCGATTTTATATATTCACACTATAAGTTTGGATTTTATATATTCACACTATAAGTTTGGAATAATACTGTGAAATTGTGAAAATGATGATAATGCAATTTTACTGTAAGAGCTGTTTGAAAAGGCCGCCTGAAATTACAGCCTGTTTTGGTGGGATGTAGTTTTGACCTGCCTGGCGACATCATCAGATGGTATAAGTTAATAGACCAATAACATAGAGTGTCAAACCTCTCTGCCAATAGCAGCTGGTTTTCAGGTTACATATCCCTCCCAGTAGACTCATCCAAGTATGCCTCTCAATAAGACCACTCCCACTAAGGTACATTACTATAATTTTAATATTTTTTTTATTTATTAAAATGGTCAAAACGAAATAAATTGCTTCTTAGCAAAGGGAAATTTCTCAAGCAAGAATTTTGCTAGGACTGGGACTGGTCTTATTGAGAGGCATTGGCACTTCCTTATTACCCAGTTGCAATGGGCCTTTAGCTGTTTAACTTACAGCCCATGATGCCAATATATTATTGCCACATTGATTTCATTCCATAATCCCAGATGAAATCAGCTCCCTCTCCCTCTGTCCCGTCAGGTAAACATCATCCCTCACATCTGCAATCTGCCCTCCCTCAAAATAAGATACCTATACCAACGTTTATGCTTTCCAGACAATTAAACCAATTAGAACGTTTCATTCCAGATGCATTTCAGTAGCCTCTTTGACCTTATTATTGGAATACACATGCAATCGAGTTGCCATAAACGGGTGTAGGTTTAGTTCCTCCTCTTTCCTGCATGTCTTTCAATTGAGAAAAACTAAGAAATAATAGACAATCATATTTGTCCCAACTAAAAAAAATACAAATACAACAACAGCATTGATATTTGTTCTTAGGAATAGGAATTTAAAAGAAAGTATTGGCATTCATTAACTCTCATTGATGTATTCACTGAGTGCTTCTCTGTTGCTGGAATGAGTTGTGGAAACCGTCCTAACTGCATGCAGTCGTTCGCCACAGAGTCGAGTGTGTCTTGTGGATATTCTTTAGCTTTTCGCATGCCTCGTACAGCACAAAACCTGTGGAATGCAAGGCTTTGGAGAGGCTCTCAATAGCTCTGCGGCCATACTCACAATGAGTGTTTTGGGGCTCTGATTCACATAAGCCTTTACATATTCCCTCAGTGAAATAGAAGGATCAAAAAACATGCCTCAGAAAAGGGCCATCTGCTCTCCAATTCTCTATATAATCTGTTATACTTCGTATAATATATTGATGATACCAAGTCAATGTTGCTTTCCCTCCTGTGTAGATATATATTTAAGGTGGGAAAATTCCTAGCATACTTCAGCTGTTTGTCTTCCCTAATGTTTGGGTATGTATGGGTGGATGGTATCTTAGCGGTATGCTGCAACATTATAAGAAAATCCAGCCAGCCACGTCTCAATTTCCTCTCCCTTTTCCATGGCTGCATGCAGAAAAGGCCCCACAGTCCTCTGCTGCAGGCCCCTTTCATGTCCATCCTCATGACGTTCAACGACAAGCTTATAATCAATTAGCAATTTCTCCTTCAATTAAACGTAATTTATTACTGATGATGATTGGAATATGATGGTCTCTTTCACTGTGCCACAGTCCTCTTTATAGAGATTATGTGATTATGCATGGACTCTTTATTTTCAACAGTAGGTCATTTGGTGACTTTAATAAGACACTTTTACATTCTTGTCCGGCCTTCAGTAAAAAACACTATGGGCTGTAAGCTAACCATGTTGTCATAGAAACTGCTGGCATATATATTATGTCTCTTAACAGTCTCAGGAGGGTTTCTTACTTGGGATGCTGCTTCCTCTTTCAGAGTTACTGCATTGGTGGTGAAACAACAAAGTGGGAAAATTTTTGTTGGACTCGAAGTAATTGCTTTCATTAAATGCTGGATAAATAGTAATTGCTGGTATGGTGGAGTCCAGCAGAGTTTGAGCACACAGGGTTAATCAGAGTCAGTGCTGGCTGGAAACCTTCCCAGTATCATGGCTCTCAGCCAGTCACCAAAGCTTATAGTCACTTAGTACAAAACTTCTCAGATCAAGTTGAATAGACCCACTGTCTGCAAGATACACAATCCCTACAAATTAGAATAATATATGCATTTGTCATTATTGATTTATTTGGATGTTCTTCTGCTGCACCAATCTATTAGCATAATTTAGTGAATATCTTTAGAAAGTAACTTTTGTAGATATATACAGATCTTCCATAAAACATTGTCAGAATGAAAACCCCATCATCTTGTCTTATTTAATTTAACAATTTTGTTTTCATATAAATCTGAATTTATCCTTTATCCTTAAACATTTGGTGTCACTTGACTTTCAGCTGCATTTGTCCTGCAAACACATCCCAACTGCGCAATGCTTGGAATAGGAAAATAGATAATTTGGAAAGACAGCAGTGAAGTTCAAGCTAGCGAATAAGTGAAGGGCCTGTTTCATAGATTTACTTTTGTGAGTATTAAGATGGGACCTGGTGAAAAATGATGCATGCTTTTACTCTTCTGAAACCTGGCAACTGAGAGGAGAAAAAATCTTTGCAGAACTCCATCTTGAAGAACAAAAGAGCTGGACACATTTAGCTGGATTGCAATGAGTTTTGTGTCCCAGGCACATGAAGTCTATCACGGAAACATATTGTATCGAAATAGTTTTGAGGAGAATACTGGGGATGAAAGAGAAAGGGTCTCTTTGATCAGGGCCCTGGGGTCCCCGGCTCCCCGAGCGCAGTCAGACTGGCTGCAAGGCGTTATTCACATTCAGACACACTTACATTGCCTGTGAATGAAATTAGCATATTTGTAATTTATCACATTTTTGTTGAACTTTTTTGTTTCGTTATGCAAGCTAAAAAGTTGACTAAAAATGAAAGTAGATCCATCATCATCGGAGAGAGTGTTGCGATCAACAGTTTCCCAAAAGGCAGAGAACGCGTTAATCAAAATCTCTGTGTTTGATGAGATGTGGAACAAATGAGTTCCTAGCATAACTTTTAAAACATACTTTCAAACGGTTTGTTGTGGAAATGTCCTAATATGCCTTTTATTTTATTTTTGAATGAGAAACCTTATGTTTGTAGACTAATCAGTAACTGTCAGGAATAAAGCAGGTCTACCAAAAATGTTTAATCGCTTAATTACGTTTAAGGTAGATGTAATGGCATGACAATTATTGTAATGAATCTTTATAGGACATATGGCTGTAGAAAGATATATATATATATATATATATATATATATATAATGTGTATAATGTTTAAATTAAAATCAAAACGCGTTGTCTTGTGATTTTATGAACTCAGAACTTCCAACCCAAAGTTTACTGCATCCTTGACGTGAAAGAGCGTCAATGAAAGGACAGTAATATTTTATATGGGGCAAGCAAAAGCTGTGTACAATGCCTCATATTAAGCACGATATCCACTCCTCTTTCAGTCGAACAATGGTCATAGCAAGACATCTTTATGGCTAATTCAGTCAAAAGCCCATGTCCCATTCCCCCATGGAAAGGTCAGTGTTGTTGTGTTTGGTCCACCAAGGGGGCTTTTCAAGCCAGCTGTCTGTCATTGCCCAGCTATTGGGTGAGCGCACACTCTCATGCTTGTTATATTGCTATATAGGGTTACTGATTAAAACATTCTGCAATAAAGAACTTAATTATTTACAATACTTGTGTAGCATATACAACAAAATCACCAACATAATTAAAATGGAGGTACAGTTTGAGGTCTTATTTCAGCTACACCTGTTGCTGACAGGCAGGGGTGGAAAAAGAATCCAATGTTAATTTTTTTTACATTTATTTATTTAACCTTTATTTAACCAGGTAGGCTAGTTGAGAACAAGTTCTCATTTGCAACTGCGACCTGGCCAAGATAAAGCAAAGCAGTGTGACACAGACAACAACACAGAGTTACACATGGAGTAAACAATAAACAAGCCAATAACACAATAAACAAATCAAAGACACAGTAGAAAAAAAGAAAGTCTATATACAGTGTGTGCAAAAGGCATGAGGAGGTAGGCAATAAATAGGCCATAGGAAGGAATAGTTACAATTTAGCAGATTAACACTGGAGTGATAAATGAGCAAATGATGATGTGCAAGTAGAGATACTGGTGTGCAAAAGAGCAGAAAAGTATATCAAATAAAAACAGTATGGGGATGAGGTAGATAGATTGGGTGGGCTATTTACAGATGGACTATGTACAGCTGCAGCGATCGGTTAACTGCTCAGATAGTTGATGTTTAAAGTTGGTGAGGGAAATAAAAGTCTCCAACTTCAGCGATTTTTACAATTCGTTCCAGTCACAAGCAGCAGAGAACTGGAAGGAAAGGCTGCCAAATGAGATGTTGGCTTTGGGGATGATCAGTGATATATACCTGCTGGAACGTGTGCTACGGGTGGGTGTTGTTATTGTGACCAGTGAACTGAGATAAGGCGGAGCATTACCTAGCATAGACTTATAGATGACCTGGAGCCAGTGGGTCTGGCGACGAATATGTAGCGAGGGCCAGACGACTACAGCATACAGATCGCAGTGGTGGGTGGTATAAGGTGATTTGGTAACAAAACGGATGGCACTGTGATAGACTGCATCCAGTTTGCTGAGTAGAGTGTTGGAAGCTATTTTGTAGATGACATCGCCGAAGTCGAGGATCGGTAGGATAGTCAGTTTTACTAGGGTAAATTTGGCGGCGTGAGTGAAGGAGGCTTTGTTGCGAAATAGAAAGCCGATTCTACTTGAGTAAAAGTAAAGATACCATAAAATATAATGATTAAAGTGAAAGTCAACCAGTAAAATACTACTTGAGTAAAAGTATAAAAGTATTTGGTTTTAAATGTACTTAAGTATCAAAAGTAAAAGTATAAATAATTTAACATTTCTAATATTAAGCAAACCAGACAACACAATTTTCTTGTTTTTTAAAGTTACGGATAGCAAGCGGCACAGTTCAACACTCAGACATAATTTTTGAAACGGAGCATTTGTGTTTAGTGAGTCTGCCAGATCAGAGGCAGTAGTGATGACCAGGGATGTTCTCTTGATAACTGGGTGAATTAGACAATTTTCCTGTCCTGCTAAGCTTTCAAAATATAACAAGTACTTTTGGGTATCAGGGAAAATGTAAGGAGTAAAAAGTATATTATTTTCTTTAGGAATGTAGTGGTCAAAAATATAATTTGTTAAGTACAGATACCCCCCAAAAAACTACTTAAGGGTCTCCCAAGCGGCGCTGTGGTCTAAGGCACTGCATCGCAGTGCTAGCTGTGCCTCTAGAGATCCTGGTTCAAGTCCAGGCTGCCAGCCGCGACTGGGAGACCCATGGGGCGGCACACAATTGGCCTAGCATAGTCCAGGTTAGGGGAGTGTTTGGCCAGCAGGGATGTCCTTGTCCCATCGCGCTCTAGCTACTTCCGTGGCAGGCCGGGCGCATGCACGCTGAAACAGTCACCAGGTCTACTGTGTTTCCTCCGAGACATTGGTGTGGCTGGCTTCCGGGTGTGACTTTGTTGGGTCGTGTTTCGGGGGACGCATGGCTCTTGACCTTTGCCTCTCCCGAGTCCCTACGGGAGTTGCTGCGATGAGACAAGGCTGTAACTACCAATTGGATACCATGAAATTGGGGAGAAAAAGGAGTAAACAAAGAAAAGTTGTACTTTTGGTATTTTTACTTAAGTACTTTACACCACTGCTGACAGGTGTTTAAAATCGAGCGCACAGCCATGCAATCTCAATAGACAAACAGTGGCAGTAGAATGTTCTTACTGAAAAGCTCAGTGACTTTCAACGGGGCACCGTCATAGAATACCACTTTTCCAACAAGTCATTTCGTCAAATTTCTGCCCTGCTAGAGCTGTCCCAGTCAACTGTAAGTGATTATTGTGAAGTGGAAACGTCTAGGAGCAACAATGGCTCGGCCACAAAATGGTAGGCCACACAAACTCACAGAACGGGACTGCAGAGTGCTGAAGTGTATAAAAATCGTCTGTCCTTGGTTGCAACACTCACTACAGAATTCTGAAATGCCTCTGGAAGCAACGTCAGCAGAATAACTGTTCGTCGAGAGGTTCCTGAAATGGTTTTCAATGGCCGAGCAGCCACACACAAGCCCCTAACAAGTCCGGGTTAAGGATTTAGGGAGGGTTTGGCCGGGGGGTCAAATAAGTCAAGGTTAAATAAAAAATTAAAATAAATATCACCATGTGCAATGCCAAACATCGGCTGGAGTGGTGTAAAGCTTGCCCCATTGGACTCTTGAGTAGAAACGCATTCTCTGGAGTGATGAATCATGCTTGATCATATGGCAGGTCGAAAGGACAAATCTGGATTTGGCGGATGCCAGGAGAACGCTACCTGCCCGAATGCATAGTGCCACCTGTATAGTTTGGTGGAGGAGGAATAATGGTCTGGGGTTGTTTTTCATGGTTGTGCTAGGCCCCCTAGTTCCAGTGAAGATAAATCTTAACGCTAAAGAGTACAATGACATTCTAGATGATTCTGTGCTTCCAGCTTTGTAGCAACAGTTTGGGGAAGGTCCTTTCCTGTTTCATCATGACAATGCCCCCGTGCACAAAGTGAGGTCCATACAGAAATGGTTTGTCGAGATCGGTGTTGAAGAACATGACAGACCTGCACACAACCCTGACCTCAACCCCATTGAACACCTTTGAGATGAATTGGAATGCTGACTGCGAGCCAGGCCTAATCGCCCAGCATCAGTGCCCAACCTCACTAATGCTCTTGTTGCTGAATGGAAGCAAGTCCCTGCAGCAATGTTCTAACATCTAGTGGAACGCCTTCCCAGAAGAGTGGAGGCTGTTATAGCAGCAGAGAGGGGGACCAATTTTGTTGTTACAGCCTGCATTTAAATGGATTACATTTAGATTGTTTTGTCACTGGCCTACACACAAACACAATACCCCATAACGTAAAAGTGGAATGATTATTTTTCCATTTTTTTTTACAAATGAATTACAAATTTAAAGCTGAAATGTATTGAGTCACTAAGTATTCAACCTTTTGTTATGGCAAAGTTACATAAGTTCAAGAGTAAAAATTTGCTAAACAAGTCACATACAGTTGTAGTCGGACGTTTACATACACTTAGGTTGGAGTCAGCGATGAGGCCTTGGTCCAGGATGTCCCTAGCAGGGACTCAGCACCTCTCCTCCGGGCCATAACCCTCCCAGTCAACCAGGAGACGCCTCACCGTGTACGCTGGTTGTCCATCAATGAGACGGGGGAGAGTGGTGGGCCTAGAAACAGGAGACAGAGGGCTGTGAGCCATAGGTTTGATTTTAGACACATGAAAAGTGGGATGTATACGGAAGGTTACGGGGCAACAGAAGACTAACAGCAAAGGGGCTAATGACTTTGGAGATTAGGAAAGGACCAATTAACCGGGGGGAAAGTTTGCGAGATGATACCGGGGAGCCGGGGTCCGGTGGTGGTCCGCTTGTCATCAACACCTGGAGGTGGTCTTGAGAAGGGCCGACCGGGCTCTCTTCCAGGTATGATGACAGCGGTGAACAAACATCTGGGCCGAAGGTATGCCGACCTCTTGCTCAGGAAAGAGCGGGGGCTGATAGCCCAGGGAACACTCAAAGGGCAAGAGACCCATGGCAAAGCAAGGAAGGGTGTTGCGGGTGTATTCGACACTAGTTGCTGGCTTCAGGTGCTGGGGTTGGCGGAGACCAGGCAGCGAAGAGTCATTTCCAAGTCTTGGTTGGCTCACTCCGACTGTGTGTTGGACTGGGGTGGAGCCCGGAGGATGGGGTTGTTGCCATCAGATGGTTAGAGACCTGTGACAAAGTCCATGTGAGACCAGGGATGGTGAGGAACAGGCAGAGCTTGAAGGAGACCAGCCAGAGCTTGCCGTGGAGTCTTGTTCTGTGCACAGACCATGCATGCGGCGACAAATGCAGAGACGTCAGGAATAATGGCAGGCCACCAAAAGCATTGTCGCTCAAAGGCCAGGGTCCGACGGGAGCCCAGGTGGCAGGCAAGCCTGGAGGAGTGGGCCCCCTTCAGGACCGAGGAGCGGACCGCGTCAGGAAGAAACATCCAGTTATCTGGGCCACCCTCAAGGTTCGGCTGGGAACACTGCGCCTCACAGACCAGCTTCCCTATCCCCCAGCTGAGTACCGTCACCGGGCATGAGGTGGGAAGGATGTTCTCGGGATCCTGTGTTGTAGCCATGGGGCTATAGCAGTGTGACAGCGCATACTGCTTGACATTCTTGGATCCCGGTTGGTATGAGAGGGAGAAGTTGAACCGGGTAAAAAGTAGGGCCCATCTAGTTTGCCTAGAATTGAGACGCTTGCGGAGATATTCCAGGTTCATGTGGTCGGTACCACACAATGAACGGATGTTCCGTCCCCTCCAGCCAGTGCCGCCACTCCTCCAACGCCATCTTCACCGCGAGATGCTCACGATTCCCCAGATCGTAGTTCCTCTCCGTGGCGTTGAGGCGATGGGAGAAGAAGGTGCAGGGATGTAACTTGAGGTCAAAGGTAGAACGCTGGGACAGGACAGCCCCCACTCTGGCATCCAAAGCCTCAGCCTCCACCATGAACTGGCGGGACGAAGCCATGGTGCTGTAACTCTGGATAAAGCGGCGATAAAAGTAGCCAAATCCCAGGAAACGTTGCAGCTGCACCCTGGACATAGGCTGAGGCCATTCCAACACCGCTCTCACCTTCCCGGGATCCATCTGTACACTCCCTGCAGCGATGATGTAACCCAGGAAGTGGATGGTGAAGCGATGGAATTCACACTTCTCCGCTTTCACAAAAATCTGCCTCTCCAAGAGGTGTTAGAGAACCTGTCGGACGTGGAACATGTCTTCTTGGGCAGAGCGGGTGAATACGAGGATTTTGTCGAGGTAGACGAAGACGAACCGGTTCAACATGTCACAGAGAACATCATTGACCAGAGCCTGGAACACAGCAGGGGTTTTGGCAAGGCCAAATGGCATGACCAGATACTCATAGTGACCGCTGGCTGTGTTGAAGGCAGTCTTCCACTTGTCCCCTTCCCGTATCCGCACCAGGTGGTAGGCATTCCGTAGGGCCAGCATGGAGAACATGGTGTCCCCCTGAAGCGGCGCGAAGGCCGAGGAGATGAGTGGTAATGGGTAGCGGTTCTTCACCGTGATGACATTGAGACTCCTGTAGTCGATACATGGGTGCAGGTTTTTGCCCTTCTCCACAAAGAAGAACACTGCGCTGGCGGGGGAGGCAGAAGGACGGATGAACCCTGCAGCTAGGGAGTCCTCAGTGTTGGTCTTCATTGCCTAGATCTACGGATCCGACAGAGTACAGTCGTCCCGGGGCAGAGTGGTGTCTGGGAGAAGGTCAATCCTGCAGTCATAGGGTCGGTGTGGCTGAAGCGAAGTGTCCCGGGTCTTAATAAACACCTCCCGAAGGTCCTGGTACTCCGCAGGAATGGCGGAGAGGTCCGGGGTACCTTCCGAGCCCCCAGGAAGACGTCCTGGGGCAGGCTGCGCTGACTTCAGGCACTGAGTGTGGTGGAACAGGCTCCAACCCATGATGGCACCAGCAGACCAATCAATAAGCGGATTGTGTCGCTGCAGTCAAGAGAATCCCAATACCACGGGAACCTGAGGAAACCTCTAGGCTACGTGGGACGCTACTGTCCAACCTGACCAACACTGGTGAAATGGCAGAGCGCCAAATTCTAAATAAATTACTATAAATATTCAACTTTATGAAATCAAACATGGAATACAACCAAATTAAAGCTACACTTGTTGTTAATCCAGCCAATGTGTCAGATTTCAAAAAGGCTTTACGGCGAAAGCAAACCATGCTATTTTCTGGAGGACAGCACCCCATCAAACAAACACAGACAATCATATTTCATCCCGCCAGGCGCGACACGAAACTCAGAAATAAAGATATAATTCATGCCTTACCTTTGACGTGCTTCTTCTGTTGGCACTCCAATATGTCCAATAAACATCACAAATGGTCCTTTTGTTCGATTAATTCCATCATTATATATCCAAAATATCAATTTATTTGGCGCGTTTGATCCAGAAAAACACAGGTTCCAAATTGTTTAACATGACTACAAAATATCTCATAAATTAAATGTAATCTTTGTCCAAACATTTCAAACAACTTTCCTAATGCAACTTTAGGTATTTTTTAACATCAATCAAATTTAATACGGGATAAACAGTGTTCAATACCGGAGGAAAACAGGTCACGCACCTCTATCAAACAATACACTTCCCTCGAGCCTCGTTCTGAACAGGGCTACTTCTTCATTTCTCAAAGGAAAAACATCAACCAATTTCTAAGACTGTTGACATCCAGTGGAAGCGATAGGAACTGCAAGCAACTGCCTTATAAATCTAGAATCCCAATGAAAAGCGAGTGACCTCAAAAATGTTTTTTCCTGGATGGTTTGTCCTCGAGGTTTCCTCTGCCAAATAAGTTCTGTTATACTCACAGACATCATTCAAACAGTTTTGAAAACTTCAGTGTTTTCTATCCAAATCTACTAATAATATGCATATCCTATCTTCTGGCCTGAGTATCAGGCAGTTTACTTTGAGCATGTTTTTCATCTGGACATTAAAATACTGCCCCCTATCCCAAAGAAGTTAATGAGCAGGAATTGGATTGTCTCGCTGTGGTTCCCTGACACCCATAGGTTGATGGGGTGGCATTGTGGGTGACCTGGCCTATAGAGCATCTGTCCAGCGCTCTAACATCCATGGGAATGGAGAGGGGCTGAGTGGGGATGCCTAGCTCGGACGCCATGATAGCGTCTATTAAGCTCTCATTAGCCCCAGAGTCGATGAGTACCCGAAAATATTTCAACTGGTTTCCCCACAGCAAAATGGCATGAAAAGGGATGCGAGTAAGGGGAGAGGAAAAGTGATCCTTATGATCCACCAGAGTGCACGCTCCTACCGGTGGCCCTGGTCTTTAGTGGACAGGTGGAGACAAAATTGCCAGTAGTTCCGCAATACAGGCAACTCTTAGTGTGAATCATGTATAGTTGTTCGGCTGGGGACAGCCTAGCGCTGCCTAGTTGCATTGGCTTGGGAAGAGGTGAATCGGCAGCCTTCGGAGACTCGGGGGAACTCGGGGGAATTCGGGTATTCTCGGGTTCTCTCGGCAACTGAGCTGTCTGGGACTTCCGGGATGCCTCAAAGGCGAGGTGGAATCCTTGGGTGAGCGAAATCAAATCACCTCTCCTTCCTTCATTCCTGTAGTCGCCCATGGATGTGAATGGTGTTTCCCCGGCCGCAAGCTCGTCCTTTACTTCCTCCGATACTCTGTGCAGGAACATGTCGAACAGTGCTTCCAGGTTCCTAGGCACACTCAGCTGCCAACATGCGGAAATCCACCACATAGTCTGTCACACTGCGGGAGTCTTGTCGAAGCTGGAGTAATTTCCGGGCAGCCTCTCTCCCGGACAATGGTGCATCAAACTTTCTTTACCTCCACCACAAACTCCTCCAGACTGAAGCATATGCCGACTGCTGTTCCCATACTGCCCTGCCGTAGCCCAGGCGAGAGCCTTCCAGGACATCAACGTGATGAGGTATGCTATCTTAGAGCAGTCCGGGGGAAGAAGGAGGGCTGCAGCTCAATACTGAGGGAAAACTGTGCGAGAAACGCCCGACAGGTGTCCGACTCACCATCAAAGTGTTCCGTGGGAGGTAAACAGGGTTCCTGGGAAACTGGGGTGGCTGGGGTGGTGACGCTGCTAACAGCCGGGTTACTGAGGGGCTGGGAGGTTACCGTCGTGGTAGGCTGCCTAACAGGCAACCCACAATGTGTTCAACGCTCGGTCATGGCGTTCGGCCAAGGCCTGGAACCATTCCATAAGACCATGAAGCAACTCCTCGTGCCTTCCGATGATTGATCCTTGGGAGGAGTTGGCATGGCGGAGCTGGTCTACTGGGTCAGTCATGGCCAGTTCGTACTATCACGTTTAGGGAATACCCAGATGCAGACAGTGTCGAAGTAACAAAAGTTTATTACTAGAACAGGGTCAGGCAAAACAACCGGTCAAGGGCAGGCAGAGATCAGCAATCCAGGACGGTGTGACAAGGTACAGAACGGCAGGCAGGCTCAGGGTCAAGGCAGGCAAAATGATCAAAACCAGGAAAACTACAACACAGGAATTATAGAAAGACAGGAGCAAGGAGAAAACGCTGGTAGGCTTGACGGACAAAGCGAACTGGCAACAGACAAACAGAGAACACAGGTATAAATACACTGGGGATAATGGGGTAGGTGGGCGACACCTGGAGGGGGGTGGAGACAAGCACAAAGACAGGTGAAACAGATCAGGGTGTGACAGTACCTTGGCCTGGTTTGCTAACTATCTTTGAGAGAGATAGAGACCATCTCTCTCAAAGAGTGCAGTGTATAAAGTCAGAACATCTGCTGTCTCAGCCATTGCCCAAGGGAGTACCACAAGGCTCAATCCTAACAAATGTTTGAATTTTTCTTCAACTTTGACATTAGAGTATTTTGTGTAGACCGTTGACAAAAAAATGACATACAGTGTATAGTGCACTCAGATAGTATTCATAGCCCTTGACTTTTTCACATTTTGTTAAGTTACAGCCTTATTTCAAAATTGCTTAAATCGTTTTTCCCCCTCATTAATCTACACACAATACCCCATGAAAAAACTTTACTTTGCTCCGTTCACCTTTCCTTCGATCATGACTAGTCTCCCAGTCCCTGCCGCTGAAAAACATACCCACAGCATGATGCTGCCACCACCAAGCTTCACCGTAGGGGTGGTGCCATTTTTCTTCCATGCGTGACGCTTGGCATTCAGGCCAAAGAGTTCAATCTTGGTTTCATCAGACCAGAGAATATTGTTTATCATGGTCTGAAAGTCTTTAGGTGCCTTTTGGCAAACTCTAAACGGGCTGTCGTGTCTTTTACTGAGGAGTGGCTTCTGTCTGGCCACTCAACCATAAAGGCCTGATTGGTGGAGTGCTGCAGGGATGGTTGTCCTTCTGGAAGGTTCTCCCATCTCCACAGAGGAACGCACAGTGACCATCGGATTATTGGTCACCTCCCTGACCAAGGCCCTTCTCCCCAGATTGCTCAGTTTGGCCAGAAGGCCAGCTCTAGGGAAGAGTCTTGGTGGTTCCAATCTTCTTCCATTTAACAATTATGGAGGCCGCTGTGTTCTTGGGGACCTTCAATGCTGCAGACATTTTTTGGTACCCTTCCCCAGATCTGTGCTTCGACACAATCCTGTCTCGGAGCTAAATGGACTATTCCTTCGACCTCATGTCTTGGTTTATGCTCAGACATGCACTGTCAAATGTGGGACCTTATATAAACAGGTGTGTGCCTTTCCAAATCATGTCAAATCAATTGAATTGATGACAGGTGTACTCCAATCAAGTCATAGAAAAATCTCACTGATGATCAATGGAAACAGGATGCACCTGAGCTCAATTTCAAGTCTCAAAGGGTCTGAATAGTATGTAAATAAGTTATTTATGTTTTTAAATATATATATACATTTGCAAAAATGTCTAAAAACCTGTTTTCGCTTTGTAATTGTGGGGTATTGTGTGTAGATTGATGAGAAAAATAATCATTGTATCAATTTTAGAAAAAGGCTGTTAATTAAGTAACAAAATGTGAAAAAGTCGAGGGGTCTGAATACTTTCCGAATATACTATATATAGTCTTCATTGCACTTGCTTGAGTATCCATTAAAGTTAAGACGTCCTTTCACTTTCACTCTGATCTCACGCTGCATCAAACATCACCCTCACTCATTTCACCCACCCAATGAGTCACTCACTCCTTCAACATTCAGCGTCTTTTCTCAGTACAATCTCACATCCAATGTTCATTTCTTGAGCGTGTCTTGGTTTAAATGTGGTTTTAATTGGTTAAATAATGCTAAATTACGGTCGGCCAACAGGCTGTGGGGTGGTTTTAGATGGCTCTGATTGGTGCGCTCATCGTGTCAGACTATTTTACCTAATATCTGCATATGATTTTCATAATTTAAGATATGTGCGCGTAAACTTCAGTGCATTTTAAGATTCGACTATGGAACTATCCGTTACGCGTAAATGTATTGGATTGATATTTTTATTTAACCAACATAAACCCATAATGGCATGAACTGAACGACCAACCCTACATAATTTGAGGTCTTATTTGGTTATAGACATGGATAATGTGATAACATTGACACTACTACTGCTGCATATGAAATGTATGTTAGATAAGCCTGTTCAAATGAAATATTTAAGCGAACATGGACCAAGTACACGACCTGTGATGTGGTTACTTTAGTCTAGATTCAGAATTGGCAAAAAAGAACAGAGAAGCTCTCCATGCGCACCCTTACCTATCCATACACAGCCGAGGATATGGCTCCATGCGCAAAACGGACGCAGAAGTTGGAGTATGTATGTCCTTCTCCTTGGGTCCACAATTACAATATTTTTCATCAATAACTGGTGTTCATTTTTCAAGGAGGGTTACAAATGTGTTGAAATTACTCTTGTTTTATGCTCCAATTAAGAATATTGTCCTTTTTAAAAAACAACATGCACCATATTGTACGCGCGCGCCTTGGGAACACTTGTTGCCATGATCGGTAAGGCTATTGAGAAGTTAATATCCCGTAAAACACAAGTTACCATATCGAAGGCTTCCCCAGTTCAAAAGACTGGTGCCTTGGCACCATATGCTTAATGGATTCAGCCGTGGAGGCTTCAATAAAGGTAAAATGCGGTCTTTTAAAAGTTGGAAAGGGTCTTTTATTTAATTTAGATGGAGTACTTGCGCACAAACCAAAGCGCGCCCGGGCATTGACTCGCCCTTTCTTTCAGGAAGCAAAGCGACCATCGTGTAGCGTGTTTCATTACAGCATAAGCTTTTCATCACCCTGCTTTGTCCTGAATGAAAGTAATGCTGTGAATTAAAGAAATGCCAATATTTTCTATCAGCTTGAACATCCAAGAGAAGGGCCCTCGAGCTTGGCAAAAATCAGGCACATCATTCATCATGTCATCCCGCACCTGTGGTCTTGCATTGAAAGTACACAAACCTATTCCTATTAACCTTAATTATTCAAAAACGCCACAATGGTTGAAATAGAGCAGGATGAAGTCTGTTTATTGGTCGTAAATGTTTTTCTGAAGATCTCCCCAACCTCTTTGTTAGTTCGGCGCAGAGTCCGCCTCTTTCTTTCAGACAGAATAGCCCTGGAGTTTCCCATTTTCAATCGTAACATCTGCTTAATCTTACGGATCAAAATATGGAGACAAAACATATGTAATGGAGGATTTTTGAAATCCTTGTAATGAGTTATTAACAGGAGAAAACAATGGGGCAGGATGGAAAGAGCCTTATGGTAACAAGAGTCGCCAAATGAAACGCCTGACAGTTTCCTTGTTGGTAAATGGAACCCGTTTGAACGCCAGGTGATGGTAAGAAAATCAATGTCCTTATGAGCCAACCCAGCTCTAAGTTCTTTTTTCTAATTGGAAAATTAGCAGACATAAATTTAATTGGCTTATCAAGGCCCAGCAAAAGGCCGCAGTAATTGCCTGCAGATAGACGGGGGGACATAACAAGATTGAATGTTTGCTGGCTCGTATTAAGGCTTTCAATCCAAGTGTATCATTGAACATGTTTTATTATAACAAAACGTCATGCTTTACAGTTCCCATATTGTATAGACAATGGTTAATGGAACATTAAAGACGAAAACCATGCCAACAGGTCTTGGAGACATTGTAAGGGCCTCTCTCTTTGCTTGTTTTAAGCAGCTGCTGTCCAGGACCCAGAAGCACAAAAAGAACAAGTTTGTAATACCAGGTGCATCCTAAAGAACCTCGACGGGGATGGATATGTTACAGCCTAGGACATGTGAGTAGCAATAAAGATAGGCCTATCATTTGGATTGTAAGGCGCCTCCACGCCCTGTAAAAGGAGAGGCGCCTGGGCAGTGCGTTCTCTGGCAACATCGCCCTCCCCTCCATGGGTCTCTCTGTACCCGTATCCCCGGGCCAAGTCCTAACACCTGTTGGCTAGCCAAGTGCTAACGTCCATACTAACACAATAATCTATTTTGAATTATCACATATAATTATTGAATAATATGTGCGTATATTTTACAATAATAATTTGTCCCCATTTGAGCATTTTGGTGCTTGGTGCTTGGTGCGAAGGATTTAAAAAGCTACTCGCGAGGGTCACACTGCCCCATGGGCAGACTCAACTAGTGTTTGTTCAACCTCGCAGCTGGTACCCCGATGCCACAGTGGAGATACGTTAATGAAATCGCGGGAGTTCGGGGGATTTACAGACTCTGGGCCCATATTCTTATGCGCGATAATCCAAAGTATCAGCAGTTACTTACAGTTTATGAGAATCTTGTTAGGCGTCCTTCCCAGTGTTTACCATACGCTTATCTACGGATTATTATAGTATTAATGGATGACGCATTTAGCCATGTTACTTTCATCTGATTAACAGAGATATGACTGAAATATGTTGGATAACATTAAGTAGAACTAACATACCTTCATGAAATAGCCTAATGTTCTTAGGATTTGGTTTTCCAATACAGTCTAATTATTTGTTATTCTCACTGTTGTCATTATTAGCCTATCACAGCTTTTTGTTGTATATTTCTGCATATCTTTGATCTGTCTTCTACAATTTATGCGCAACAGTTATCCATTCGTTGGCTCTGGGTTGCATGCAAACTGATGCGCATAGGGCTGCGCTTGTCATGAACAGCCTGGTGCGTCATTTTTTTTGTTGCAACAACTTTCAAATGGTAACAATAGGCTTGATATGTTAAAACCCACGAACACATTGGGAAAGGTGTCACTGTAATTGACAGTGCACAATGACATAGCACATCCATAAACCTCGTGTTTTTGTTTTTTGCCAAGTTGGAGCCACTTGGGTCTAAATACGACTACCGCGCTAACATACGGCTGTTTTCTATGCCTTGTGACACATTTACTGACTATAAACTTGCCTTGCATGCCAAAGCAGTCAGCAACATGTAGTCAAAGGCTACTCGAATGCCATAGAGCATTGCACGCCATTTCAGTATCACTAACTTATTCTTAACGTAATTGGAGCTTGGCATGGTTTTCCAATGTTTAGCCGGGTAAGAAAAGGAATAAAACCTGTCAGCCTGTAAATTGTGCTCTTTTAAGCCTTGCCAAGACCAAGCACAACAGTGACAAGATAGAGACCCAAGTGTTTGACTGCTTAAGCCTTTCCCTTCCGTTTGATTGGTATTGCACTAAAGGATGTTTTGAGGGGTTTTGTACTGTGCTTGCGCACAAAAACGCAATATCTCAATAGCAGTAGGTGTGACCAAACAACTATGCTATACTGTTGTTTAGACGTTCTCTGCCACTTCACCAAATTAAATAGAAATGTTGCCCCCGACAAAATAGATGAAGCCCAGCTACTTCCTGGGCCTTTTATTTCGTTTAAGGCTGACTTGCTGACATTTGACGCTCGAATGAATGTAATTAGATGACATGGTCTCTTGTGTAGTGTCTAGGACGCGCATAACTGTGCTGTTAATGTGGCGGTAATACAACAAGAGATTAAATTATAGGTCTACTGAGATTTCCAAAAAAGCAGATGCACGGAAAACTTGTAAAAATATTAACATCCAGTTTCAATTGAGAAAAAAAGCACAATCTCATTCATATTTAGCAACAAATTCGAGTACAGTAATAATAATAACAAGTATAACCATAATAATAATAATATAGCAAGAAGTAAATAATCGAATTGCAAAGACTAATACAGAAAATGAATCTACCTTTCTTTTACCCCCATCCGAAATGCACGTGTAACCCGAAATGCTCTTAGCCAGTTGGTTTTATGAATGTGTGTTTGCAAGTTTGGGCACAGGCATATATCTGGGCTACCACTACATAGATATGGGAGAGCTGACGTAAAAATGGCACGCTAACAGGTTGAAAGGATGCCGCTACCACGGGAAGAGTTTTCCTTGAAGCACCTGCAGAACATTGAAGCTAACAGTTTTTACTGCAAGCCATCGGGTTTAGTCATGCCCCTTTAAACAATGTAATACACCAACATGATAACAGCTATGGTTCATAGCTGCAGGCCCTGCATTTTAAACCATTGAATTGTATCTGCATGTTAGTTTAATGTACATCTGATGTGCATACCTAATATAGTTTTACATGAAGTGTGTGTTTGTTTAAGCTACAGAGCTAAGATCCATACAGGCCGCAGCTTCATAAAAAGTAGGCCCTGTGAAGGAGTTTTCAGACTCCATCAGATACCCAGTAGAATGAAGACAGTTGCTCATAGAGTATACGCACATGCATGGGTTGAGACCGAGGCCCAGTGTGCATTGCAATTCAACTGCAATTCAACTAATAATGCTCGGTTTTGCATGCGTATAACTTTCCTTTTATGGATATGTTATCTTCACAACTTGGATATTCAATGATACTTCTTAAATGTATGTAAGCATATTAGCCTATGAAGAAAAGTGGTATAGACCAGACAACACAAAGTATTCATAATTTAAGAGCATTTATCAGATTGCATATACATATAAATTATTTTACAATTCAGTAGGCCTATAAAAATATTTTGGTTTTAGTATATTCATCAATATTCAATTAAAACATATTATCATGGAAACAATTAAATACATGTTGCTATACATGATGATTGCCATGCTGCCTGAATTAAGAATAGAGATCGTTGCCATATAAATATAATATTTACACTTAAATAATGAACGTTACATAAGAATCAACGTTAAGAGAACATTATATATTAACATGGATTTACCATGGGTGTATAACAATAGATACCTTTAGACATAAACATAAAATAATATTTATTGGACTGAGATTAAGGTTAAAGGAGGCTCGTTTTCAATGTTGGACAGGGAGGATTTCATGTGCAGTTTCCGTGGGTCCTCAGGTGTCCAGACTTTAGCGGTTCTGATTATGTTCTGGTCTTTCAGCTCTTTCTCGTCTTTCCAGGACAGAGAGTGTCCGGCGAGGGGAGGCAGCCCGTAGTCAGGATCACTTGGAGATGGAGATCCTGAGAAGGGGACAAATGATTAGTAACGGACCAAGTCTTTAACAAATGAGGAACAATACAGTTCAAAGTTAAGTCATTATCATAGGCATTATCTAACCATATGAAATGTAGGCTACTTACTTGTTCCTCTGTGGCAAATTATAACTTTTTTGGATTGAGTCAGTGCGTCACCGTTGGAGTTTCGGATGCGCATATCGGACTGCACGAGCTCAGCGAGAAAGTTGATGTAGCCAATGGCCAGGCGCAGGGTATCGACTTTGGATAGCCTCTTTTCGTACGGTAGAGTGGGGATGTGAGACCGGAGTCCCTCGAAAGCATCGTTAATTGACTGCATCCTCCGCCGCTCACGGATGTTGGCAGCCTGCCGTAATTGTTGCATCTCCATGTTGGATCTCATCCGCCTCCGCCTTTTCAGCATCGGGCTATCTCCTCCCACCTGAGGCGACAGCTCTGAGGTGCTGTCAGTGCATTCATACGAGCAGGTAGACGAGGAGGAAGAGAAGGACAAGTTACTGATGTCACAATAGTCCCCATCGTGCGCTATCCTGCTGTCCTTATAGTAATCTTGGAAATGACTGGTGAGAAAGTTGACATCGTCATCCAGAAACTCGTCGGTGTCCAAGTGGTCCCTGGAGGACTGGTCAGTAAAGAAATCATCGTCATCAAAATAAGGGGAGGAGAAGGAGTCCAGTCCAGTAAATGGATCCAAGACAGTGTCCATTTTTAGCTGTTGTTTTCGTGTTGCCCAGTAACAGCAAGTTTGCTCTTTGCGCTGTCTCTGGGTGCTCAAGAGTTAGTTCAGCTGAAGGCTGGCACGCGAGGACTCTTATAACTACATCCATAGTCGTGTGCCATTAACCAAAAAAAGCCAGCCAATCAGCTTTGAGTATACACTACGCTCCGCAGCGGAGGGTGCACCTAGAGATAATAATCTCTTACCACTCAGCCCTCCCCCCTTCCATTTATGGCGCAGCGTTTACCCCCCTCCTGCCCTACATGGAAAACTGAACATAGGGGAAACAAAGCATTAGAGGACCAATGACCTACTAAGTCTAAAACCTGCAGCCACCCTAACATTGTACCTTTTATTCAATACAGTTATTTTTAAGAGGAACTCGCACACTGCTCTTGCACGGATCACCTTTTAATATTGTATTTACTTATTAAAGCTTAATTAACCTGTCGGTCTCATTATTGGCCTTCATCAGAACTTTTGTGAACATCTGTATTTCAGCAAGAGCAGTGTGCAGGTTTCTCTTTTCTTTGAAGTACTCGCGTTATTCCCATTCCTTTATTGAATTTTTGTTTCAATACAACCATTACATTATTTGCTTGCATCATAAGTGTCCACATCTGGTTGCACGTTTCCACAATAATAGATTATTATTAGGCTGTTATATTGTAATACACATCAGAGTCCTTTCCGAGGCTCCACGGAGGCTCCACGTCTTAATTATCGTATTGATCTTTTGTCAATGCAATCTAAATTTGTTTCCTCTTATTCAAAATCTAAATTTCGAGAACAGAAAAACTCTGCATTGAATAGGCTTATATTGCATCTACTGCAAGCTTGCATCCATTGGGACTAACCAATGTGTAAAGTGAACAAAAAATATGTAGTAATTAAAGGGTCGGTCATATAACAATGATAACATCTCTGACACCTCATGAAGGCAGTCATCTTAAAGCAGGTACCTGCCCAATTCAATAGCCGACCACTCGTGCCCGCAGCAAGCTGTTAGTCCTTTGGTCTGAGCACTTCATTATTGGAGGAGTCCAATTTCTATTAGAACCCATAGAACGCAGAGTAAACATTTGTATGAGAATAATGTCATTGAAATGAGACGTAATTTCAGTGATAGACAGGCGAACATAATGATGTGTTCATCAGTCATAGGTTTTACGATGCTGCTCTGCCTACCCATTGGCTCTGCACAGTGGACACTCGCCTGTTCACGCTGCAACAATCAAAAGAGAATAGAGAGCACTTTACCGACAAAGCAGGGGCGTTTCTTGCCTCTCAATAGCGACATACCCTCTGTCACCGTAAACGAGTAATTTATGACAAGAAGTGCTCTTATCTTTAAAAAAATGTGAAAAGGGCACAATGCAAAACAGCCACAAAACATTGAGAGCCCCTTGCAAGTGTGACAACAAAATCTGTAGCTCAAAAATAATATTAGGCTACAGCAAAACAATATATATGGAATTCCTTTTTGATAAACAGAATAGTTGGAAATAGGCCTACTTTTCCGATTGCCAACAGGAATGTTTTATTACGCTTCGTCATATATATGAGACCTTATGAAGTCCTATCATAATGTTACGATGTCTTAAAATATAGGGGAAAGGTTACAGACTGAGAATAGCTGTAGTTATAGTCATCATTATGAGATTATATTACGATACAAAAATGGGTTATACATGCTTATGATTTGACAAAGAAAGCTTGTATAATTGCATCATACCTGTTGATTTGAATGAAACCTAGTGGGATGAGGGATTATCTGTGGATGATCGTCTGTCTGGTGCAGAGTTGAAATGTATCCTATATCGCAGGCAATGCTCAAAATAAGTTATTCATTTTGTTTGATCTCAATCAAAGATAAGGATGCAATTATAGTGCAACACTTTTAGTGCAACAGGTAGACTACCTGAATGCGTAGTGAAATATGGGCGGGGTAGCCTATTAATATCAAAAGCAGCCACAAAATATCAGGCTAGCAAAATGTTCAAACTAAACTTGCATCATTTTAAAATCTCATTGACATTTTTGTTTCAGTTTTCACAGTAAAGGTTGAATTCACCTGCCTTTATCGAAAAGTAGTCTTTCTGGTCGTCTTGAAACCATGTGTGCTGGAGTATTTAAAAAACATTTTTTACCTTTATTTAACTAGGCAAGTCAGCTAAGAAAAATGATTTACAATGACGGCTCCTGAACAGTGAGTTAACTGCCTGGTTCAGGGGCAGAACGACAGATTTTTACCTTGTCAGCTCGGGGATTCTATCTTGCAACCACTATTATTATAGTCATAATTGTACCCCAATGACAATTATATAAATTGTCTGATTAGGAAATATCTGACGATTTGTATCATGTGTTGGGCTAATATGTTGGAGAGGTTACAGGAGACGTAAATGTAAAAAGTGTCCCACTTTTTCTGAATTCACTCCTATAACAGTACTACAAGAAAACACGTAGTATTACAAGAACCAGAGCCTTGCATAACATAGGGGAACAAAAATGGTTGCTAAATATATTTTCAAACACCAATACATAGTATCTACATGTACATCCCAATTTGGCACAGTGCATTATTTATTATTTTATAACCTTAACATCAAAACAGAAAAAAACGATGTCAATGATCTTACCATATGCGTCAGGGGATGAGCTTCCTGTTTGAAGCTTGCTCTGCCCCCCTCTATGATGTCACACCAATGTGATTTTGATCATGTAGTTTCTCTGCAAGGACTTATTAACAGTAGGTTTGATTTTCTCTTGTCAGACCAAGATATAAATGCCTCGGGATTAAGCTTTCCCAGTTTATATGATGTCCCATTATCCTTCTTCACCCTAGTTTAGATTTTTAAGGGAGGTTTATTTGTGTTCCAAAATATTTTTTTTGATGTTTGCCTTTTTAATTGAGCTATTGTTCGTTTTTTCTAGACTGCAGAATTGTGTAAAATAAGGATAAAGCTAGAAGTTAAGACAATATTGCTGAGTTACATTGGCTTATATCAATTAACATTTCATATAGTCGTATTCAAAACGAGTTCTGAATGTGCGTAAAAATGTGCCCAACATTCTATGAATGCGATACCAAATAGTCCATACCATTGTAAGAAAACTCGACTTAAATCCTTCAGGTGTTCAGCACCATAATAAAAGTTCTTAAGCCTACGTGGTTCCATGAACATTAATAAATTCACCAGTAAAGAGACCGACACACTGACGACAGCAAGTATGTTTTTTTTTATGGGGAAACTGGTGTCAGAGTAAAGGTAATGTGCCCTCACAGTGCGCGTCAGAGGGCGTTTACGCCGGTACCTGAAATGGTGACTGCGAAACTCCCATTCACTCCCATTCAGATTAAGATGGAGGGGGTCACTTTGTTAGTCGAAGGAGAAAACAAGTCTTTAACTGTAGGCTCGCCGCAAGCTACAACATGAGGCATTGGAGGCACAGGCCGTGGGAATAACGCCACTTGCGCGGTGAGCCAGTCAATGCAACACGTCCCATAATAATGAGTGCTGATGCTGCTTTGCACCTTGCATGCGCATTTTCTTATAATAGGCCTACGTTTATATTAGAAGAGCTAATACAACCTAATATAATATATTTCCACCTATCCTAGAACTTTTAAAGATATTTTGGAATTGGAAAGTATGCTATGAATCTGATAATAAACACATTTTCTTGATTCATACTGGCTTAAATTATATGTTCATGTTTACATGCAATAGATCCACAGGTCTGCATGATGGTTTATTGCACCAGTCTGGTGCCTGAGTGCTAACTGGTCGTTTATTTACAAATTGCTCGCAGACAGGACCGTGACTGTCAACGTCACACGATCAATTCACCAGTGTGACTGACATACAGTATCTCAGTGCCAGCGGACGCTGCAAAGCGAGCGCCGGCATGGGAACAGCAACACTTGGGTCGCTTCAACAGACGGTATAATGGTGAACATTATAAATTAGGTGTATTACGAAGGTCATGGTGTATTACAATTCATGGTGAGGGAGGGCCAGTGATGCATGATTCCAGGACTCAATAGCCTACGCCTATAGTTTAATTGTAGATTTTTCAAAGTAGCTTTACGCTCACTAAATCAAGTGATAAATTAACATATAGCCTACTTGGTGTCTGCTGTGCTCAAAACACATGGATATGGAAAATCTCTTTGTTAGAAAGTGAAAAGCCCAGTGCAAAAGGTGGCGGTAATCATCATAGAAATCCATATTGAGTGTCCAAAATATTAGAGAGATGCAAGACAAAAATGCAAACTAAATGGATTAAACAGATACAAAACGATTAAATAAATGTTACACCTTGCTATGCAAGTTTACACGTGCTTTGGAGCGCACATGTAAACATAGTATCAAGTGGCAAGGTATTTTTGGGGTTAAGAAAATGTGCTATAAACATTTATGCCGAATATGAACGTTCTCAGGTGAACACTAGCCTATGGGCCTAATCATTAATAATAGCACCTGTAACTAATACATTCATAGGTAGTGCAATTTACCATAACGCGTCCACACAGAATGAATGATGACAGAAATCAAAATATTAAGACTCACAGGTTACCCAATGTAACCAGCATATCCTGTGGTGCTGGAGTCAGCCCCCGCACCATAGTCGCACGTCCAGCCTTGTGCCATTAAATTGCTTTTATTCTGCTCGCACGCTTTTCTTTTTATCTCACATTTTTAGTGACCTGGTACCTGAAAAGCTTGCTGGTAAAGTGCCATTGACTACCACAACCATGCGTTTTCATGGCCTGATTGAGGAGGTCAGAGTGTCAGCACGAGGTGGATGAGCAAGCTGCCGAAACACTGGTGATTCCCTGGGAATCCCACCACATGCGCCGTGGCAACTGAAACAGCGCGCGGGGCGCTCGCTCTCCAGATTGCAAGACAAATTAGAACGGTGCTCATGGGGTCTGGAGAGTCTTGAGGCATTGATAGCAATGAATGCGCACGAAGTTCTTAAACCAATGTATTGTTTGAGATATTGTCTTCTAATTTTCCACCGACACACTATTTAGGCTTTCTCTGCTCACCAAGTGCAGCATCCATAACTTGTTAACTAAATGTTTGAAGGCTCATAGGCACACAGCGCAGAGCAGAGTCTTGTGTTAATGATGTAGTGTAAATTATCATTACTTTGATCATTTCCAACAAGTCTGATGACTAGCCTATGATTCAAACAATTATTAAACATTTAATCAGCGCACTTCAACAGGTAGCAAAATAAATGACCCCACTAATCAAAGCTCCCAATGTCTCTCTCCCTCCACCCATATACCCCTCTTCAGTCGACAACATATTAACATTACAATTGCTTAAGTATATATATATATATATATCCTCAGAGTTTAAGGAAGATTATTGATTCACTATTCCTTGGCCTGATAGATTTTTAGCACTAATCTGAACGTCTCGGACTGGAGCCCTGGGCGGTTAAGGCTGTTTCACGCAGAGAGATTAGGGTAGGGATATTCGAGCGTCATACACATTATAATACAACGCAGGAAAACTGGTGCTTCCTGTCTGGTTTGGTCTCGTTTACAAAATCGAATCTTCCGGTCTGTTTCCTAAGTAGCCAAAATAGCAGTTTAGTGAAGTGGCATTAAATGATCAGTGAATAACTAGCCCGACATATGGCTAACCATTCTGTATATGATACATCCATCTCGGGTTTCAAGGTGGCAATCTGGTGACCCGTGTTAACCTGTAGGTGGCCATTTACTGTTTCTCTCCCATTGCGTCAGAGCTCATAGCGTCAGACAGACAGACAGACAGGCAAAATAAACACATAGGCCTACAATTTAAGTTGATTAGTTGGAATCAAGTGTGACATGGAATAAAATGTGCGCTGCTGCATGGGACAAAAATACCCTGCAGTTCTATGGCTCGTGTCTTGTCTCACCTGCATATGTCGAAGGAGGTAGCCTTGATTGCATTTTTTAGCATTTAAGATCTTCCTTTTCAAACTGACTTTTGATTTTGAATATGATTATGATTTGCCATAGATAGGTGGTGTGTTAAGCGCCTTTTGTGTGGGAAATGCGCTCTACAAATAAATACATTTAGCATTGGCTATATTATTTGATAGAATCTTGAGCAAATTGTTTTAATACTATTGTCACCTATCATTTTACTTACCGGCATGTACATTGACACAATCTAGGCTAAAGCAATAACCTGAAGAAAAGTTGAAGGTAGAGTAAAGAGTTTCAATTAGCCAATTAGCCTAATAACTGGGAATTTGACACGATATAAGAAGTCAGGTTGAGAATCTAGCCGGGACACTGGGGTTAACTCAATTGGGATTAGTGTCGGGTTAGAGTTTTTAGCAGAGGATCTGTACAGAGTTCTCAGTACTGCCTGGGGCGTTTGGGTGTAGAGCGATAAGTGCCCCCTACTGGCAATTCAATACCATGCACTTCCAGCAGCATCTGGTCTCCCATCTAGGGATGGAGAGACCCAACACTCTTGAGTATCAGATTGCCCTGGGGCAGGTTTAAATCCAGATCAAAATAATGCTAGATTATTTTCCCGATATCCTCGGTTCATCCTCCTCCTTGTTCAAATGGAAACGGGAAAGTTAATTAATATTTCAACCAAATGTCATGGGATTATTAGCATGATCTTGATTATAAACTACAATGTGGTATCATCGGATGTAATCAAAAAGCAAGGAGGGACCAACATAATTTAAGATGGCACAGGGTTATTTTAACCCCCCCCAAAATAAAGGTGAAAAGTTGATCCCTGATGTGAAATTTCACCCATCTGCTCTACCCTATCTTGAAAGGTAAATTATATGTTCATATGCATATGCATATCTGAATATGAATTACTGACAAACAACGGAATTTAACTTTTACACGAACATAGTTTTAATGCACAGTTCCTTTAAATGGAGTAATTTAATTCGAAAATGTAATATACCATCAATGGGGTGCTCCTAATAAAGTTGCAGATAGAAATCTAATGTGTAGAGCTGACCATATTTACCCTACACTTAACGAAAAGTAGGTCCATATGTGGAACCCTTTCACCACTAAAATGCTGTATAACCTTTTTCACCACCAAAGTGTTCTACCTGGAAACAAAAAGGGTTCTCCTATGGGGAAAACGAATGACCCTTTTCTGTTATATACACTCTTAGAAGTAAAGTAGGTCTGTGTCTGTTCTATGCAATACATTTTTTTTATCTGAACATTCTGTAACTTTTTCTAGGAAATGCCCCAGTTGTTTCTGGCCATTGAGGACGCCTGGTGGTCAACAATGATATTATCATAATGTGCAGGTATTAAACACGGCTTAACCATGTCAAGAGCATGCATACTGTAGCTTCTCCTCCTTTGTACATCTACATTTTGGGCATCTTTTAATTATACAATATGTTTCATTTATTTATGTCCCAATATTGCAGATATAATGCTGTTTTTTTGGTCAAGAAGTGGATCATAAATGGCGAGGCATCACATTGAAGAAAAAATGCTCACAACACATCAGAAAACAACTTTGGAGTAGGCCTATTTTAAATGAAATTATGGGCACAAAGACACATTCAACATTGAACAGTGAGCCATCATGCACATGCAACAAAATAAAAATAAAATAAAATCATTTGAATTTTGTAAAGTTAGTGTGGGGGAGATGGAAAAATTATTATTATCGATCAATAATGACAAACCTCCTGGCATTGACAACTTAGGTGAGATACCTAAGTTAGATTTCAGTGCAGCCTTTGATATTATTGACCATAGCCTTTTGTTGAGAAACCTTGTGTTATGGCTTTTCAAACTCCATATCGTGGATGAAGCGCTATCTAATTGAACTCAAAGGGTTTTCATTAATGGAAGCTTCTCTAATGTCAGACATGTAAAGTGTGGTGTACTGCAGGGCAGCACTCTACTCTTTTCTATGTTTACCAATGACCTGCCACTGGCATGAAACAAATCATGTGTGTCCATGTATGCTGATGATTCAACCATATATGCATCAACAACCACAGATAATGAAGTCACTGAAACCCTTAACAAAGAGTTTCAGTCTGTTTAGGAATGGGCGGCCAGTAATAAACCGGTCCTGAACATCTCTAAAACTAGTAGCATTGTATTTGGTTCAAATCATTCCATAAATTCTAGGCCTCAGCTGAATCTGGTAATGCATGGTGTGGCTGTTGAACAAGTTGAGGAGACTAAATTACTTGGTGTTAAATTAGACTGTAAACTGTCATGGTCAAAACATACAGATTCAATGGTTATAAAGATGGGGAGAAGTCTGTCTGTAATAAAGAGATGCTCTGCTTTTTTGACACCACACTCCACAAAGCAAGTGCTGCAAAGACCTAGTTAAGCTGCAGCTGGCCCCAGAACAGAGCCGCACGTCTAGCTCTTCATCGTAATCAGAAGGCTAATATTAATACGATGCATGCCAGTCTCTTGGATAAGAGTTGAGGAAAGACTGACTGCGTCACTTCTTGATTTTAGAAGAAACCTTAATGTGTTGGAAATTCCAAATGCTTTGTATAGTCAACTTACACACAGCAATGACAAACACACATACCCCACTCAACATGCCACCAGGGGTCTTTTCACAATCCCCAGGTCCAGAACAAATTCAAGGAAACATACAGTATTATACAGAGCCATGAGTGCCAGTCGGTCAGAAGTTTACATACACTAAGTTGACTGTGCCAAGTTGACTGTGCTTGGAAAATTCCAGAAAATTATGTCATGGCTTTAGAAGCTTCTGATAGGCTAATTGGAATCATTTGAGTCAATTGCAGGTGTACCTGTGGACCTATTTCAAAGCTTACCTTCAAACTCAGTGCCTCTTTGCTTGACATCATGGGAAAATCAATAAGAAATCAGCCAATACCTAAAAAAAAAAAATGGTCTGGTTCATCCTTGGGAGCAATTTCCAAATGCCTGAAGGTACCATGTTCATCTGTACAAACAATAGTACGCAAGTATAAACACCATGGGACCACGCAGCTGTCATACCACTCAGGAAGGAGACGTGTTCTGTCTCCTAGAGGTGGACATACTTTGGTGCGAAAAGAGCAAATCATTCCCAGAACAACAGCAAAGGACCTTGTGAAGATGCTGGAGGAAACAGGTACAAAAGTATCTATATCCACAGTCAAATGAGTCCTATATCGACATAACCTGAAAGGCCGCTCAGCAAGGAAGAAGACACTGCTCAAAAACCGCCATGAAAAAGCCAGGCTATGGTTTGCAACTGCACATGGGGACAAGATCAAACTTTTTGGAGAAATGTCCTCTGGTCTGATGAAACAAAAATAGATCTGTTTGGACATAATGACCATCGTTATGTTTGGAGGAAAAAGGGGGAGGCTTGCAAGCCGAAGAACACCATCCCAACCGTGAAGCACAGGGATGGCAGCATCATGTTGTTGGGGGTGCTTTGCTACATGAGGGACTGGTGCACTTCACAAAATAGATGGCATCATGAGGAATTTAAAATTATGTGGATATATTGAAGCAACATCTCAAGACATCAGTTAAAGTTAAAGCTTGGTTACAAATGGGTCTTCCAAATGGACAATGACCCCAAGCATACTTCAAAAGTTGTGGCAAAATGGCTTAAGGGCAATAAAGTCAAGGTATTTGAGTGGCTATCACAAAGCCCTGACCTCAATCCTATAGAACATTTGTGGGCAGAACTGAAAAAATGTGTGCGAGCAAGGAGGCCTACAAACCTGACTCAGTTACACCAGCTCTGTCAGGAGGAATGGGCCAAAATCCACCCAACTTATTGTGGGAAGCTTGTGGAAGGCTACCTGAAATGTTTGACCCAAGTTAAACAATTTAAAGGCAATGCTACCAAATACTAATTGAGTGTATGTAAACTTCTGACCCACTGGGAATGTGATGAAATAAATAAAAGCTGAAATAAATCATTCTCTCTACTATTATCTTGACATTTCACATTCTTAAAATAAATCCTAACTGACCTAAAACAGGGAATTTTTACTTGGATTAAATGTCAGGAATTGTGAAAAACTGAGTTTAGATGTATTTGGCTGAGGTGTATGCAAACTTTCAACTTCAACTGTATGTTTTCAGACCCTTTGCTATGAGACCCAAAATTGAATTCAATTGATTGGACATAATTTGGAAAGACACACATCTGTCTATATAAGGTCCCATAGTTGACAATGCATGTCAGAGCAAAAACCAAGCCATGGGGTCGAATAAATTGTCCATAGCGCGCAGACCTGGGGAAGGGTACCAAAACATTTCTGCAGCATTGAAGGTCCCCAAAAACACAGTGGCCTGCATCATTCTTAAATGGAAGACCTTTGGAACCACCAAGACTTTCCCTAGAGCTGGCCTCCCAGCCATAATGAGCAATCGGGGGAAAAATGCCTCGGTCAGGGAGGTGACCAAGAACCCAATGGCCACTCTGACAGAGCTCCAGAGTTCCTCTGTGGAGATGGGAAAACCTTCCAGAAGGACAACCATCTCTGTACGACTCCACCAATCAGGCCTTTATGGTGGAGTGGCCAGACGGAAGCCCACTCCTCAGTAAAAGGAACATGACAACACACTTGGAATTTGCCAAAAGGCACCTAAACGACTCTCAGACCATAAGAAACAAAGATTCTCTAGTCTGATGAAACCAAGATTGAATGCTTTGGCCTGAATGACAAGCGTCATGTCTGGAGGAAACCTGGCACCATCCCTGTATTTCAGTGGCATGGACTGAGTGACTAGTCAGGATCGAGGGAAAGGTGAACGGAGCAAAGTACAGAAGGATCCTTGATGAAAACCTTCTCCAGAGCGCTCAGGACCTCAGACTGGGGTGAAGGTTTACCTCCCAACAGGACAACGATCCTAAGCACACAGCCAGACAAGGCAGGAGGGGCTTCGGGACAAGTCTCTGAATGTCCTTGAGTGGCCCAGCGAGAGCCCAGACTTGAACCCGATTGAACATCTCTGGAGATACCTGAAAATAGCTGTGCAGCGATGCTCCCCATCCAACCTGACAGAGCTTCAGAGGATCTGCAGAGAAGAATGGGAGAAACTCCCCAACTACAGGTGTGCCAAGCTTGTAGTGTCATACCCAAGAAGACTTAAGGCTGTAATCGCTGCCAAAGGTGCTTCAACAAAGTACTGAGTAAAGGGTCTAAATACTTGTGATATTTGTTAATTTTTTATAAATTAGCAAACATTTCTAAAAGCCTGTTTTTCTTTGTCATTACGGGGCATTGTGTGTAGATTTGAGGGGAAAAAACAATTTAATTGATTTTAGAATAAGGCTATAACGTAACTGAATACTTTACGAATGCACTGTATGTGTGACTGATAGACGCACACACACTACATGTTCATGTTTTTAAATGTATGTAAATTGTAAAGTATTTCGTATTATCTTTTTCGTTATGTGTCGGACCCAAGTAAGACTAGCAGTCGCCATTGGGGTCGGCTAATGGGGATCCTAATAAATCAAATAAGAAAATGAAATCAGCGGCACCGATTGGTCAAGACAGAAAAATAACATCAGGCTGACTGAAAAATGGAATCAGTCAGTGCAAATTAATACATGGTCAAGACCCGGGAACAGAGTTCATAATTATTTTATTCTGTGTTCATATGTATGCACATATAATCCCTATACAATACAACATAAGATCAGAGTAGCATGACAGACCACTAAAACAGAATCCAAACAGTAAAAAAACTAAATCATCAATAAATAAATCGTTAAATAAATAAACTAATACAAGTATAAATTAGGTATAGATTTTGTATTTCTAATATTGTCTGCATGCTTAAAGGAACATCCTCATGTATAATTTCTGTACAAACACACACATGGCTATTTTCAAGTACAAGTGTTGTTTTGACTATGTACATTATGTTCATGAGGCTACTTGACCGTATTGAAGAAAGGCCAACATATCAAACAAGGAAATTAGGAAGCACTTTAAGAGACCCACACTCAAACACACACACACCTCTAAACACTGATGGACACAAACCGACACACACAAACCGACACACACACACACACACACACACACACACACACACACACACACACACACACACACACACACACACACACACACACACACACACACACACACACACACACACACACACACACACACACACACACACACACACACACACACACACACACACACACACACACACACACACCACCAGCACTAGGAGACCCTGATTTGACAGACTGAATTTCCATCTCTTCCTGAGAAATAACAGAGCTAAGCCTGCTCAACCACAGTCACATGGCATTCCAGGAGTCCATTTGGGATTAAACTAACATACCAAGAAACAGTTTACTAATACAATTAAGCCACTGAACTTGCTACTGGAAAGACATTGTTAAGAAATGAAACAACTTGCATTCCAGAGATGTTTTTTAGTGTCCCTCTCTAAGTGTTTAGGGTATTTCATATTGGGTTGCTTATCACCACAAAGATCCTCACTTGTCATACAAATCTACGTTAGACACCTGTCTGAATTTACAGAAGGGAAATCACCAGGATGAGTTAAGTACATGTATCAAAGAAAATTGTCTCTAGTTGTCCTTGTACCATTAATGATTAAAATGTTTAAACAGATAGTGATTCTCTAGAATAAGCAACTCTGTCTTTACAATTGACAGCATCAGCAGACAAAACCAACAGAATTGGCTACAGAAAGAAAGGCATCATCTTTATCTAAAATCTCTGATCTTTACAGATGGGACTTCAAAACCAAAGCGTTCAGTTGTTTTACACATTTACTTGATCTGATTTCAAATGAATATTGCTTAAGCATAATATACCCTGTTCGTTTGCCAATTATGTTACAATCCCCCCCAAAAAAAATATTGAGAAGGTTGAATGGGGCATCAAGCAAGGGATTCTGTTTGGCCCATGCTTAGGTAAAAGTAAAAATAGCTAAAGAAACCAAATACTCAAACATACTTATTTGCTATCTTTTAGGATATCAACAGGTGTCTACATTGATTAAGAATGCTATACATTTCACAAGATCATGATTTATGTTACTCAGGTGTGGGTAAAAGTGATACACTTTTTAAAAGAAGGATCACGAAGGAGTCATCTTCAAGCGAGGATCTATGTTACATAGATGGAAACAAGACCAGGATCAAATTTGTGAGAGAGACAAGAATATGTAAAAGAAACAACTATACTGTTGGCATTTCTCTTCCCACTACAGAGAAAAGAGTTAGTGTGGTTATATTACAAAATCTGTGTGGGTCTGTGTGCTCACAGGAACCATACCGTTAAAAGCATATGTGTGCGTTTACCTGTGTGTGAGATCTAGCGGTGTGTGAGATGTAAGTGAATCTGTCTGTATGGGTAGTGGTGAAGGTGTGCCTGCCGCGGAGCTCATAGCCTGGTCTGGGCCTCAGGGATATAGATCTCGATGCTGTCTGCACTCTCGGTGGCTGAGTTCTGCCGCACCGATGCGGCTCGCTTGGCGGCCATCAAGCGCTTGCGCGCATCCAGCCGCTGCTTCTCTGAGCTCTCCAGGGACCTATCACGGGCCAGGGGAGGGTGACCTTTTGGGGGTTTCTTTGGCACAGGAGGGGGGATCCGTCTCTCCTGAACAGGGATGACAAATAGTCAGTTAGCCCTCGGGGGGAGGGGGGACAGGAGCGTAGACAGCATTAGTACACCTATAGCAGCACACGGCTAGCGCTACAGATAGACAACCACACACGACGCAGCGGCGGGGGGGCGACTGACTGCATGAGGTACGGTGGCCCAGCGAGGTCAGGCCCCGTGGTGCGTGCCAGATGGAATGACTTCTCAAAACCAGCTCACTGTCGACAAGAACAACAGAACAAAAACATGGAGAAGCGGTCAGGAAATCAATAGTATAAAATGCAACAGCCATGATACTGAACAGTAACAACATCTATACAGTCGCTAATACAACAAATGACAGGCAATGGCAACATTCAACTTTTGGGTGTGAGGTGTTTCACTGTGTTAAATGATTGTGTATAAAACTGAATGAATATGATGGTGTATAAAACTATTGATGGCGTATAAGTTGTAATGTGTGATTCACGCCATGTAAAGCACTTAAAGGTATGCGGTACATCTCATAAACCCTCACCATCTAGACCATCTAGACCATCTAGACCATCTAGACCATCTAGACCAGTGGTCACCAACCGGTCGATCTCCAAGGTATTCCTAGTCGAGCACCAAGCATTTCTGTAAAAACCCCAATGATAAAGCCTTGCGTTCCTATTTTTATTTATTTTTTCATGCTGTTGGCGGTAGGTGCACTTGATTCAGCAGCCCTAGTGCCGGGAAGGTAAAGTGTTCCCATTTTTTAACCATTTCATGTGTCTGAAGGGAGAACTCCATCTACCCAGCAGGCCCAGAGAGCAAATCAAGTCCACCTATAGGCCTACCACTGGCCAATCAAGCCATAGACTGTAAAAAGAAGACTCGATCGCACAGCAAAATCGATACTGTGAGATTTCAAATGGTTTAAAAACACGAGACTCAACGAATACAGCAAAGAGCTGCTGTTTTTATGAGCCAAAGCTCATGTTTAAGTTGTTATTCAGCAATGTCAACACTTAAAATGCACGTTCTCCCTACTTCCACTTACGCTACAAACAGCACTGCCGCTGCATTAAAGGAGTAGCCTCTAGCAAAGTGTTCCCATAAGCTTGCATTGTTATTATTAGCGGCTTGTGTCTTTTTTAATATCCAGGAATATCTCACTTTCTCTGGTTATAGGAGTAACATGGATTGGTCCATGAGGCAGAAATAATGCAGTGCCACTTGAGTTTCGCCATCAACTGAAAGACTGCGTCCCCTTTTGTCAGTGGAGGGAGGGACAGCAGAGGGACAGTGATTCGGGTGAGAGGCAGCCTCACTGCTGCTCTCTCCCTCCCCTCAGACTGACCATCAGATGCAGGCCATCAGTCAGCTGTGCCTCACAGGTAATACAACAAAGTATCTATTACCAGTGTGATCATATACCTCCATTTAAAAAATATATAATTTAACAATAGTCTGAGAAGAACAACATTGGCAGGGCAATTCAAGCATTAAAATTATGCAATGATAATGTTTTGGGTGTATAGCCTACTGCACAAATCTCATTGCTACAGACCTGTTTTAAAATGGTTAATGTTGCATAGGCTTACGTTAAAGTCATGTTTAAAAATAATCTGAGCGGTAGATCTCAAATTGTATTTTGACTGATGAAGTGAATTGGACTCAGAAAAGGTTGGTGGCCACTGATCTAGACAAAA
This sequence comes from Oncorhynchus clarkii lewisi, assembly GCF_045791955.1. Classification (NCBI taxonomy): domain Eukaryota; kingdom Metazoa; phylum Chordata; class Actinopteri; order Salmoniformes; family Salmonidae; genus Oncorhynchus; species Oncorhynchus clarkii. The sequence goes on along the minus strand of NC_092166.1, from coordinate 23,260,932 downwards.
GTAATTTGTTGCCAAACCAGAGAAAATCATTGATACAGTATGTTATTAATAAATAATAATTGTGAAGTTACAACAGCAATACTAGATCATGCAATGAGTTGAAGCTACTGATTTGTTTCTGCATGATCAGTATATCTTGGCTGGTCGGAATGATGAGCTGAGTCTCCATTGACTTAGACAGCACAGACAGATACTAGCTGGTCCTGGACGCCTGTTTTACCTTTCTCTCCGGGGGGTCCAGGGGCTTCCAGTTGTTGGCCCTCAGCTGGTGCAGCTCATCAAACTTCAGGCTGATGTTCTCGATGGACAGCTGGAGCATGTCCCAGAAACCAGCCAGGTCCTGAGAGATGGGCCGCGGGCGGGCGTTGGGGTTCTGATCCCAGATCAGTAAAAAAGGGAAGAACGAAACAGAGTTTTACCTCAGATTTTATGTGAAGAACAGGGGGAGTCAAAGGAAACTGAAGAATTAGAAGAGTCGCACACCAGGTTCTCCTCACAAAGTTCCCGGAACTGCTGGAACTTCTGTGACATCAGGAGCTGAGCACTTCCTACGGCAAGCCTCATTTTCCCCAAGACTGTAGAGAGGAAGATAATGTAAATACAGATCAGATCACACAGGGAGAAATCAGAGGACTGTCTCATTGTAATGGCTGGAATGAGGCCACCTAATTGTACCTATCACAAGTACAATTACGCACAACTAAGCGGCACTAGACTCCACTGCTCTCACACAATTGTGATAGGTAGTGGTGTAAATGCTTTTGGACAGGCCAGACTCACTGTCATCCGGCAGGTCGTTTTCCTGTTCGTCCTGCTTCATCTGTCTGCACCAGCCCTTCATGCGGTCCGTCTCGGCCTGCAGCAGCTTGAGGAACCAGCGTCCGTCCCTCTGGCACACAGACTTCTGGACTACCTCCAGGGGATCTTCAGTCACACTGTCGATCCAGGGGTCAGGCGGGGGCAGGATGGACGGGTCGAAGCACACGTCATCGTAGTCGTCTGAGGTACAGGCGTGGTAGTGGTTGCCCGAGCCCTGGATGCTGACAGTGGAGGCAGAGGCTGGCGAGGTGGCGGCTTCACGGGAGTACTTGCGGGACACAGAGCCTGAGAAGGGCAGGTCTGTTTCTGGGGAGTCCAGGGGGCTGTCTAATATGTCAGGCATGTCCAGGTCTGCCTGTACTGCTGCCGTTACACTGTTGGAGCGGATGAACTGCCGGTATCTGCCAACAGGGTGAGATATACATCAGTGCTTAGTCTGAGGTGACCTGACTAGGAAAAACTTGAACCTAATTTAAGGCTATACATAAGGTACAGAGTTTTTCTGGCCAGGTCGCAATGTGGTCAGAAGAACTTGCTCTGAAACTACCAGTACTGCAATATTCTATTCTCCATCCATTCTGATGGATGGAAGGTTCATTTTACCACATTTTGAGCCAATCCATGGTACCATGAATGAACATCCCACACAGAGTGTTAGTGTGGGAGGTGTACAGAGACACAGAGTAAGGGAAGGGAAGGGGCCCTAGGCTGCAGTCATCACGGAGCAAGCCTACTACTCTAAAACACCCACCAGCCATGACTATTCCTTTAGAGGGAGCGCCCTTCACTGCAGACACAGCAGAGCTGTACAAGAACTGCCTCACGATGCCGATGACTATTGCTGCTATATTTGTCCTATACAACACATAGGGTGGAGCAGAACACACGTAGCACAAGGAAGAAATATACAATAAGGTGTATAATGTGAATAATTTCACTCTGATTCATATTCAAACTCTCACAGTCTTTAGTATGACTAAGCTGCTGTAGTGGGCAGTCAGTGCTCCTCATTAACAGACAGAAGTTGGAGAAACCAGCAGTCAGCTACTTTAAAGTCTACCCAGACTATTTCTCCAACTTCTATCTCCAGTATCAAAAATTAGAGAATAATCTTGTGAGTGAGAGTAGGCGTTTGGTTTGCCTCATCAGACTGCAGTCGCAGGTGAGCTGGAGATGACTCAGCTGAAGTCACTGAAGAGGCGTCACCGGCGAGGCCAACAGACAAACATAACTCACTCACCATTTCCCTTTCAGAGAAACGGGGCAGGAAATGCCATAGTTCCAAATGTCTGTTTTGCTAGCGCAGCTGTTCCACCGTATTAACAACCCTAGGCACAAGCTGCTTCTCCCAGCAACCCCTGACTCACTTAGTAACAGCCTTCATTTGTAAATGGATGGCTTTCTCTGGACATTTACACAAAAAAGGTCATGAAGGCAAGAAACAGTGAAGGACTGACATTCTGAACTGACTGATAGAGAAAAAGCGCGAGAGAGACTCACCCCCTCTCATCCTCCACCTGGACCCCAATTGATTGGTACTTGGACTGGTCCTCCATCTCCAGAGCTTCCTCTTCTGGCCCATCCACCTGGACATAAAATTATCCAAAAAACGAATTCACCTATAAACTAGACATCTATTTTTCAGTCACTACAATATACAGAACACCAGGGTGAAGTAATGTAAACATATGCCACTAGAGGACAGTATAGAGCAAGAGTAGAACCTGTCAACTCAGAGAGGGGATGAGGATCCAGTCTCTAAAAACCTGGCTCGTGTGTCAACTAATTCATTTCTTATTATTCCCATATCAGATCAAACAAAATGTTAAACGACACCAGAAAAGTGGTTGTGAGGTAGTGTCTACCACAGACCTGGATGCCGATGGACAGCTGGCACTTGGCCCGCCTGGCCTGCTCCTTCCTGCTGTCCTCAGTGATATGGGCCAGGGCCGAGGTGGTGGTGGTGATGGTGATGCTGCTGTTTGCAACATGCTGGCTAGCAGGGCCGTGGACCTGGGCGTTGGCCGCCTCAATGGCTGCCGTTAGGGCCTTCATGCTGTCGATGCTCTCTGTGGAGTTAGACAGGCCTGACTGGATGGTCATGTCTCCCTGCGGGTGACTATCCCTGCCCCCCTGGCCATGGCCATCCATGTAGGCATCCTGGGCCGACTCGGTGCTGCTCTGGGCTGTGATGGAGATGAAGGGTTTGGAGGTGCGGGGCGGCACCGGGGGAGGGGTCTTCTTATAGGTTGTGATGCATGATGACACTGTGGGGAACAATGGGAGAGGTAAAGTACTTGCGAGAGGGGATATTTAACACACACGTCATAGCTTTCTAACATATCAAAGTAGGAATGTATATTCTACTCTCCCGCTGTGGACAGGTTTTGATGTTCTCATACACACAGTCAAATCTATAGGTGATCAGGGGAGGGCAACAAGTCTCATTGATGAAGAGGGAACATGTTCAAATCTAAAAAGGTAATGGTGATAGTAGTGGTAGAGGTATGCGAGCCGATTTATAGAAAGACATGAATAAAACAAGGGTTTTTTATTCCTACTCTTTCCACCTCTTTTTCTCTACCACACTCACCCTATTTTTAAAGTTTGTGATAGCTTGTTTTTGTGATGGCTTACACAATCTAGTCAAGAGTTAACTGCTCATTACAAAATGTGCAATTACAGCAAAAATAATGAGGGTTAGTCATTCATGTAAAGGTAGAGGGAAACACCAAAGCACAGCAAATGAACAGCCGTGGAGTTTCTCACAGAGTGCGGAACTGTGAGATGGTAAATCATGCAACACAAATGAGCAGACAGACAATACTATGCATTCAGAAAGTATTCAGACACCTAAATTTTTCCCAATTTTGTTATGTTACAGCCCTATTCTAAAAGGGATTAACTCTACACACAATTCCCCACAATGACAATTCAAAAACAGGTTTGTAGACATTTTTGCAAATATATATTTATTTTTTAAAACTGAAATATCACATTAACATAAATATTTAGACCCTTTACTCAGTACTTTGTTGAAGCACCTTTGGCAGTGATTACAGCCTCAAGTCTTCTTGGGTATGACACTACAAGCTTGGCACACCTGTATTTGGGAAGTTTCTCCCATTCTTCTCTGCAGATCCTCTCAAGTTTTGTCAGGCTGGATGGGGAGCATCGCTGCGCAGCTATTTTCAGGTATCTCCAGAGACGTTCGGTCGGGTTCAAGTCCGGGCTCTGGCTGGGCCCCTCAAGGACATTCAGAGACTTGTCCCAAAGCCACTCCTGCATTGTCTTGGCTGTGTGCTTAGGGTCGTTGTCCTGTTGGAAGCTGAACCTTCTCCCCAGTCAGATCCTGAGCGCCCTGGAGCAGGTTTTCATTAAGGATCTCTCTGTAATTTGCTTCGTTCATCTTTCCCTCGATCCTGACTAGTATCCCAGTCCATGCCACTGAAAAACATACCCATTTGTGTGCCTTTCCAAATCATGTCCAATCAATTGAATTTACCACAGGAAATTGAAGAAACATCTCAAGGATGATTAATGGAAACAGGATGCACCTCAGCTCAATTTCGAGTCTCATAGCAAAGGATCTACATACTTATGTAAATAAGGCATTTCTGTTTTTATATTGATTGAATTTTCAAAATGTCTAAAAACCTGTTTTCGCTTTGTCATTATGGGGTATTGTGTATATTGCTGAGGATTTTTGTAGTTTTCTTTCATCCATTTAGAATAAGGCTGTAACATAACAAAATGTGGAAAAAGTCAAGGGGTCTGAATACTTTCCCAAAGGCACTGTACAGTACAGAGAGTTCTATCCATAGAAACATCAATACAGGTCCAACTGTATATCAATACATGTCCAATTGTACAAGAAAAATGCTTTTCAATGAGTTCTTAAATGAATGTTTCACTTGTGAGAAATATTGGGATCGTCTCCAGTACATATTAGATATTTTATTCCATGGCAAGCTAACAAAGTGAGGTGTCTGTGGAGGAATGATCCATGTAGGGCAGCAGGATACTTATGTTACGTCGATAGAGAGAGTCTAGGCCCAGCCCCAGGTTCTGTCTGCTTTGACAAGTACTTCAAAACGCAACTCTGACAGGACTGAATAAATAGCACCATGCCCTCAGACCACACAGAAGCAAAGAACAGTCTCTCTCTCTCTTTATCTCTCATACACAGACACACACCAACTCATGATCTCTTTTGACATCGCCACTTCTAAAACTTTGACGATAGAAATCAACTGTCTGGCTTTGTTTTTGATGAGCGATGGCTGGCAGGGAGAGGGAGAAGGAGCACACAGACACCACCAGCTCTGACAAACTGTGGAGCTTATTAGTGTGTAGCAGTGACCCCGCTGCACTCCGCCCCCTCTGCCCCTGGACCCCCCCTGGCCCTGCTGCCTGTACTGTATCTATTACACACACACCTGAAAAATCTATAGCTAATAACAAAACCATAATTTGTTAAACAAAGCCTATTGTGCTGTAGAGACAATACTCATTGAGGCAGAAAACACATATTATGCTGTTATGCAGAATACACATATTATGCTGTTAAATCAATAGCCTCCTAGTAGCAGGTCCTTCCAGGGTTGTGTATAACATATACTCCCCTCCATATGCATTTGGACAGTGAAGCTAACTTATTCTTAATTTGGCTCTATACGACACCATTTTGGATTTGAGCTCAAATGTTTCATATGAGGCGGCAGTACATAATGTCACCTTTTACTTGAGGGTATTTTCATACATATCTGTTTTACCATTTAGAAATGAACGCTCTTTATGTATCTAGCTCCCCATTTGAGGAAAACATAAGTATTTAGACAAATTCACTTATAGTGTCAATGCTACATCAAGTTTGCGACTATACAAACTTGTTGGATGCATTTGCAGGTTGTTTTGGTTGTGTTTCAGATTATATTTTTGCCTAACAGCAAGTGAATTGTTAATAAATGTTTTGTGTCATTTTGGAGAAACTTTAATTATGAGTAACAATAGAAGATGTTTCTGAACACACATACCATGGTTATGGATATGATTATGGATAATCATAGTAGCATCCACATGAATGTAGAAGTGTTCAGAAAGTTACAAAAGACACAAAGATCATTGACCCACCCACCCCACAAAAAACAAACCTCCTTGGTAATGGTGAGAGGTTTTGTTTTGTTGTAGCCTCTAACCTTCTCACTCATCCTTATTAATGAATTAATTCCTGATTTGTCTTAATCATGGCATTATCTGGATTAATTCAGAAGTGTTCAGGAACATCTTATCTACTCACTGAGAAAGAAAATTACACCAGTCATCACTCAGTTTCTATTGGGTAAAACATGACCCAAAAGTTTTTAGGACTATCCAATCTAATCATCACATTAGGAATGGTGCAAATCGGCTGCGCGCGTGCGCCATCATTCATAAATGTCTTTTGTCTCCCCACACCAAATGCGATCTTTTATTTATTTACCTTCATTTAACTAGGCAAGTCAGTTAAGAACAAATTCTTATTTTCAATGAAGGCCTAGGAACAGTGGGTTAACTGCCTGTTCAGGGGCAGAATGACAGATTTGTACATTGTCAGCTCGGGGGTTTGAACTTGCAACCTTCCAGTTACTAGTCCAACGCTCTAACCACTAGGCTACCCTGCCGCCCCGATCATGACACGCAGGTTAAAATATCAAAACAAAATCTGAACCAACTATATTAATTTGGGGACAGGTCGAAAAGCATTAAACATTTATGGCAATTTAGCGAGCTAGCTTGCACTTGCTAACTAATTTGTCCTATTTAGCTAGCTTGCTGTTGCTAGCTAATTTGTCCTGGGATATAAACATTGAGTTGTTATTTTACCTGAAATGCACAAGGTCCTCTACTCCACCAATTAATCCACACATACAACGGTCAACTGAATAATTTCTAGTCAACTCTCCTCCTTCCAGGCTTTTTCTTTGACTTTATATTGCAATTGGCAACTTTCATAAATTACATGCATTACCTTCACCGACCTATTTCGTCTTTCAGTCACCCATGTGGGTATAACCAATGAGATGGCACGTGGGTACCTGTTTGGGAGTTGCAGGACTTGCAGCGTGATCTGCGTCAGAAATAGAACTGACTTCTATGTTAGCCCTTGGCAACGCAGAATAATATTGAATAATATAGATATCTACATTTATTTTGCAACGCTCGTGCACGGTGTAGTCAGCCTGTTAGAGGACAGGCTGAATGACACTGACACTACCAAGAAAACTAATCAATCCCGGCCAGATCACTAGTCTCCATTTCACGGACAGGCAGCACAGATCTGTGTGTTCCCTCTCTAAAGGCTCAAACATCACACCGAATGTGGATCTAGCGTTCATCTGCAAATTTTCTCAGCGCACTGTGTGTTAGTGACCACCCAAAATTTTACATGTGATTCTACATGTAGAATCGGTGAGCAGTCGGTTCACAAATTACGTTCAGCGATGTTAAGTACACCATTGGTGTGTCTGAGCCCTAAGTGTGTGTGTTCTCTCCCTTATACACAAGAACAGACCGAAATACAGATATGGATGTGTGATATAGCACACGAGCTATGTGGAATTCTTTTTTTTTTGTATTCAGCTATGCAGGTAGTGTAGGTGGAAGTATGTACATTCGTGTGAGTCATATCGTATGTCTATGTTTATTCGTTGCACATCTGGCTTCAGGGAAGAGAACACTCATTAGCTAAGTACAGTGTTATGCGCCATGATCTAATCAGGATCTTCCTACAGTGGAAACAACAACCACAGCAACAACAAACATGGCTGCTTACAAAAAAAGTGTTACTTGAGTTATTGATACCATCCTTACCTTCACTATTCTCTGTCACCAGCACAGTGTGGAAAAGAAATTAAGATATGATTAAATTAAGATATAGGTAAGAACCCAAGAGAACGGATGGAGAACTTGAGTGTGTATGACTCAGCGTCTTTTTATTGAGAGAGAGATAGTCCATCATAATTGCGCCAGTAAGAGCTAAATATGAAGATGTAGGAGTAGGTCACATATGCTATAAACCACGCTGGAGGTTACTGTGGACCAGGGCATCCATTGTAACACAAAGTACCATGGCAACCATTTTACCATGACAACCATTTCCTTTTAATTGCCCACGATGTCGTCACTTTCTTCTCTGTGCGAGCCCTGGTGAAATGTGAAAAGGGATATGTGCCTTGTTGTGCTACAGTGCTGTGCCTCTATGCACTGTATCTTTTTAAAGATCTCCATGGTACTGTACATGCATCTCATCTCGTCTGTTCCAGTCCGCAGTAGGAAGTAGCTGTCAACAGATTCACAGTTTCAGCAGAATATTCAAGTATTCCTTGACAGGGTCAGAGTGGAGGCAGAACCCCTCGTGTGTTTTGGCACACGCAGCGTCAGCGGAAGGAAAGACGGGCTCATTCATGCCCTGCTAGGCTGGAGGTTAACAGTGGTTGACAGACTGGCAGGAGCCAGGGCAGGGCCGGAGGGTGATGAATGAGGCCTTCTAGCCGTAGAACACAGATGGGTCATTCACCAGCGGTGTTACTCAGGCTGCCTTGGGGGAATGATCTCAGTCCATGGTGGACTTCTTTCTGGGAATGAGGCATGGAGACAGGCCCCACATGACTCCGATCTCCAGCTATAACCAGTGTTGTTTACACTGTACGACAGCGTCTGAGGAAATAATAGTCGAGGGTAAGATGACGGCTATTTGTATTCTACTGCCTTGCTTGGCTTGCTGGAGATGAAGGTCACTATTTTTTAAATAGTTTGTAAGTGTAAATGCATTGCCTCTTGAAGAATGTATTATTAGCTGGCAGTTTTAGAAACACCTGACTACACTAGAACAACTAGTGCTTTGAGAGTGCTTTCTTTCCCAAAACACTGATCCCTACACTGAGTACCACCAGTACCTACACTCTATTCTCTAAGTCCAGGGGACATCCTCTTGTAACAGCTCTGACTGCACAACTCCTGAGCTGTAATAGTATCCCCTCCTCATTTCGCTCTTTCTCTCCTCATCGCTCTCTCCTCTGCTGTATGTATGAGCCAGCAGGAGTCCTAGGGCTCAGCTTGCACCAGTATTACACAGATGTCATGTACAATCACCCATATCTACTCTCAGCAGCAGCAGCACCTACACCCACTCACCGCTACACACCAAAGGCCTCTTGGCATCCCATCATCTTAGCTGTTTAGGGAAACACGTCAATCACACACATCAGTCTCACAGATAACTAAGGATGGGAGGATGGATGGAAAACACTTTCACAAGTATCATGGGATTAAGAAGCTTTATATCTGATCTGCCGTGTACCGTATGGAAAAATATAGCCTCGCTTTCCAGGCTTCCTCAAGTGATTAACAAGACTTGGAAGGATGGCATCACAAGTCTAGTAAAATATGACACAAATAATCAAGAATCACATGGTAATTCATCAGATAAACAGAATCAATTTGATCTGACCTACAAGGCTTCCTTGTAAATTGAATTCACCTAAAATAACCTAGAAACCTGAGTTACAACTTTGAACTATGCCCATCTCCTGCTTTCCATTCCCTTAGGCAGATGGTATGTCTCAGGGAGCCAGACTCAGAGCCATGTACGAGGGGTAGAGGTGCCCTCTGAATGTCAGCACCAACACTCCTCCCCATTAACTCTACCATAAGACTCTCTCTCCTCTCTCTATCGTACAGCAGTGTATAAATCTCTCACAGCACCATGGCGATGAGCCATCACTGGGATCGCCCCCTTCCTCCACTGCACACCAAGCGTCAATGTCAGGGCCTCACTCTGATGAGCTTGGCTCTCTTATTTCTGCCTAAAAACCTCGTGGACTTTCTTTTTCACAAAACCTTGAAGACCAAAAACATTTTCCTCTCAAAACCTTGTGGACCAAACCCCTTTTCCTCTCAAAACCTTGTGGACAAACCCCTTTTCCTCTCAAAACCGTGTGGACCAAACCCCTTTTCCTCTCAAAACCTTGTGGACAATTCCTGTTGAACTGTGTTATTAGGAGAAGAGTCCACAAGGTTTTGTGAAGAAAGGGTTTAGGTTCACACGGTTTTGTCAGGGCTGTACGCTCCGGTTTGATTCCCTATTCTGTCTCTACTCCTCACAAAACAGCTTATGACGTTGTTGCTGCTGTTTTCAATTCACACACAAGCTTATCAAAGGATGTCGACGCCCTGTGTTCATATTAATAGAATTATATATTTTTAGGCAGAATTATCTACAAAAAATGTAATGGCTTGTCTGCCTTTTTGAAATGGGTGAGGAAATTATAAATGGTGGGAAAGTAGGATATCAGAGATGCAGATAAGTCAAAGCACAGAAAGGGGAAGTGATTTGCATGGGCTTTAGATGTCTTAGCCTGGTTCTTAACTGAGGGTGACCTCTTTCAGGGCCATGCTCCCCTAATGCCTAATTAATCTGCTGCCTCATTAGAAATCTTCTTCAACTGCTTTTATTTGATGTGGACAAGGACGTCATAGGACAGATTATCGAGAATTGATGAAAACGTATGATGCATAGACAATAACATACCTGTACAGTACGGAGTACAAAGAAAACAGCTTCTGTGCCCACATACAATGAAACATAGTACCACTCTCAAGCCCATTATCTAACATGCAAACTAGATTTCGGCATCATGTTCAAACTTATGAGAGCAGCCTCTGATCCCCCCCGCAGCTCAAATGTCTAGAGATGTTGTGGAGTGCTGAAGGCAGAGTCGGGACAGGACGCAAATGCCAGCTTGATGTTTTCACTCAGACCCAACGGCCATCGTGAAAGATCAAATAGTCCCGAAACTTCCCTCCACACATTTTCTCATCTAGGGTTGCAAAGCTACCGTTAATTTACCAATGTTAGTGGAATCTTCAGTAATTAACAGGTAATCTATGGTAACTTTGGTAATTTATACTTGAATAACTTAAAAGAAATGTATTCATATATAGTATTCATTTGTATTTATTTTTTTACATCTGTGTCCATATAGACCATATGGTCCAAGAGAAATTTGTCCAATTAATGAAAAAAATTATCTAATCAACAATGGCATTATTTTTTATTAACTCTGAAACTCTTTTTTTCTCGCCTGCCACCAGTTTGGCACATAAACATTTACAACAAAGACATATTGACATCGTGAAATAAATAATGTGTATAAAATAAATAAAATATATTTCACACGTTTTTCTTTCTCTCTCTTTTCTCCACTCGCTCAAGCAGCTCTCCTGCGGGTCCAGCCCATATGTCTGCCTTGACTACCCCCGGGTGCAGAGCAGCAGGATGGAAAGTAGCGAGTGCACATCTTCAGTCAGACATGCAGCACCAGCAAAGAGTTGGAGGTAGAGTTAAAGAAAGCCCTTATTATTTATCTGTATCAGATGACTGTACCTAGCTTATTTTTCATCAACTATGCATATCTGAAGTCTTTGTTGTTGCAGTACTGAAGCATTATACGTTTTAAGAGCTAAACGAGAACATAAGCAACTGGCTCCTTTATTTTCACAAGACAACTCAAAATCAGTTAGAGAGATCTGTCCTTAGCAGTTTTGTTATTATTTCATTCTACCTCTGCATGGTAACAGTACTTTCATGATTATCTATAAACTCAACAATTATTTTCAAACTACATGTTGGTTTAATTTAAAATATGGCAAAATGGTCCTGATGATCATTTCCTGGGACTACAGAGATGTCTCTTAACGTTTCATCCTGGGAGGTCAAACAGAGCCTTGCTGTCAGTGGATTGCCACTAGGAGAACAAGAATTCCCAGAGGAACAGTCAAACTAGGTTGCAGGAAGTACAACTCAAATCAGCACTGACACCTGGGACTCATCTGATGGGGCAGTCTCTAAGTTTGATAAAGTCCTTTGAAGCATTTCAGTGAAATTATAAAAACAATGACTTTTTTTAAATAAATAACTTGAAGTGAATTTTAGAGGGTCCTTATCATACACACACACTTTATCTCCGAAAATATTGTATTAATTACAGAAAATGTGTTTTTTTCTTGTAAGTTTTTCTTGTAAGGATTTTCTTCAAGCTCCATTAACCACATTTGAGAAATTAGTGCCATTTCCAAGCCTATTACACACACCAGCTCGGATTTAAAATGTTCTGTATATAACAGTGATTTAATATACCAGGGAGAGACGATCATGTTCCTCATGCTGGACTGGACCAGGCAAGCAGCCATGTTTTGACCATAGCACCAATAAAAGTCATCTCCTCTCAAAGAGATACAGTGGTGATAGGCCTCAGGCTCAGCTCTACTTCTCCTGCTTAGAGCATCCTCAGGCTTAGTGCTGCTATGATTGTGTGTTGTGTGAGGGTGGTGTATGTTCTGGGAGTCAGGTGAACATACTGTGATCCTGTGGAGAGAGTCTTTCTTGACATTGACCTTTGCTGGTATGTGCTGCCCTGACAGTGTTGGTACAGTAGATCAATGTGCGCTGTGAAAGTGATAAACACAGACCTGTGGTGCTCTTGAGCGTCTCCATAGTGGTGGTGGTGTGAATTATAGGCGTTCCAGGGGAGACATTGACCTTTATTGGTCTATGCAACGCTGACAGTAGTGTTTGTTTTTGCTCTTGAGGGTCTAATCGTGGTGGTGGATAGAGAAGACACTTCCTTTTGCTACAGTGGTATGACAGAGCAGTGCGTGTTTTGACTCGCCAGACAAACAGCGCAACAGATCAAATCAAATTGTATTGGTCACAAACATATTTAGCAGTTGTTATTGAGGTTGTAGCGAAATGCTTGTTTTCCAAAAGTGCAGTAGTATCTACCAAATCCCAACTATACACACAAATCTAAAGTAAAATAAGGGAATTAAGAAATATATAAATATTAGGACAAGCAATGTCGGAGTGGCATTGACTAAAATACAGTTTATACATACTGCTTTACTCATTTCATATGTAAACATTATTAAAGTGACTAGTGTTCCATTATTAAAGTGGCCAGTGATTCCATGTCTACAGGGCAGCAGCCTCTAAGGTGCAGGGTTGAGTAACCGGGTGGTATCCGGCTAGCTAACAGTCTGATGGCCTTGAGATAGAAGCTGTATTTCAGTCTCTCGGTCCAAGCTTTGATGCACCTGTACTGACCTCGCCTTCTGGATGGTAGCAGGGTGAACAGGCCGTGGCTCGGGTGGTTGATGTCCTTGATGATCTTTTTTTCCTGTGACATCAGGTGCCCCCGGTGATGCCTTGGGCAGACTGCACCACCCTCTGGAGAGCCCTGCGATTGCGTGCAGTGCAGTTGCCATATCAGGCGGTGATACCATCTATAAAAGTTTGTGAGGGTCTTAGGGGCCAAGCCAAATTTCTTCAGCCTCCTGAGCTTGAAGAGACGCTGTTGCGCGGTCTTCACTACACTGTCTGTGTGGGTGGACCATTTCAGATCGTCGGTGATGTGTTCGCCGAGGAACTTGAAGCTTTTCACCTTCTCTACTGTGGTCACGTCAGGAGAGTGCTCTCTCTGCTGTTTCCTGGAGTCTACAAGCATTTTTTTTTTTTACCCCCTTTACTCCCCAATTTCGTGGTATCCAATTGTTAGTAGTTACTATCTTGTCTCATCGCTACAACTCCCGTACGGGCTCGGGAGAGACGAAGGTCGAAAGCCATGCGTCCTCCGAAACACAACCCAACCAAGCCGCACTGCTTCTTAACACAGCGTGCATCGAACCCAGAAACCAGCCGCACCAATGTGTCGCAGGAAACACTGTGCACCTGGCGACCTGGTTAGCGTGCACTGCGCCCGCCACAGGAATCCCTAGTGCGCGACGAGACAAGGATATCCCTACCGGCCAAACCCTCCCTATCCTGGACGACGCTAGGCCAATTGTGCGTCGCCCCATGGACCTCCCGGTCGATGCCGGCTGCGACAGAGCCTGGGCTCGAACCCAGAGTCTCTGGTGACACAGCTAGCACTGCGCCACCCAGGAGGCCTCTAGTCCACAAGCATTTTGATGACGTTGAGGGAGAAGTTATTTTCCTGGCACCACTCCGCCAGGGTCCTCACCTCCTCCCTGGAGGCTGTTTCGTCATTGTTGGTAATCAGGCATCCAACTGTTGTGTCATCTGCAAACTTGATGATTACATTAGAGGAATGTGTGGCCATGCATTCATGGGTGAACAGGGAATATAGGAGGGGGCTGAGCATGCACACTTGTGGGGCCACTGTGTTGAGGATCAACGAAGTGGAGTTGTTTCCTATCTTCACCACCTGGGGGCAGCCCGTCAGGAAGTCCAGGACCCAGTTGCACAGGGCGGGGTTCAGACCCAGGGCCCCGAGCTTAATGATGAGCTTGGAGGGCACTATACTGTTGAATGCTGAGCTATAATCAATGAACAGCATTCTTACAAAGGTATTCCTCTTGTCCAGATGGGATTTGGCAGTGTGCAGTGCGATGGCATCGTAGGTGGATCTATTTGGGCGCTATGCAAATTGAAGTGGGTCTAGGGTGTCAGGTAAGGTAGAGGCGATATGATCCTTAACTAGCCTCTCAAAGCACTTCATGATGACAGAAGTGAGGGCTACGGGGTGATACTCATTTAGTTCAGTTACCTTTGCTTTCTTGGGTACAGGAACAATGGTGTAAATATTGAAGTGGGGACAGTAGACTGGGAGAGAGAGATATTGAATATGTCCGTAAACACTCCAGCCAGCTGGTCTGTGCATGCTCTGAGGACGTGGCTAGAGATTCCATCCTGGCTGGCAGCCTTGCGAGGGTTAACATGTTTAAATGTCTTACTCACGTTTGCCAAGGAGAACGAGAGACCACAGTCCTTGAGAGCGAGCCACATCAGCCACTTTGTTATCCTCAAAGCGGGAGAAGAACGTGTTTAGCTTGTGCGGGAGCAAGACGTCGGTGTACTCAATGTGGCTGGTTTTCTTTTGTAATCCGTGATTATCTATAGACCCTGCCACATACGTCTCGTGTCTGAGCTGTTGAATTGCGACTCCACTTGTCTCTGTACTGACGTTTTGTCTGTTTGATTGCCTTATGGCGGGAATAACTACACTGTTTGTATTCAACCAAATTCCCAGTCACCTTGCCATGGTTAAATGCGGTGGTTCACGTTTTCAGTTTTGCACAAATGCTGCCATCTATCTACGGGTTCTGATTTGGGTAGGTTTTAATAGTCACAGAGGGAACAACATCCGCTATACACTTCCTGATGAACGTGTTCGTGTTCACGTCGATGTTGTTCAACCTGGAACATATCCCAGTCAACGTGATCAAAACAATCTTGAAGAATGGATTCCGCTTGGTCAGACCAGCATTGAATAGACCTTAGCACGTTTACATCCTGTTTGAGTTTCTGCCTATAGGAAAGGATGAGCAAAACGGAGTCATGATCTGATTTTCCGAAGGGAGGGCGGGGGAGGGCCTTGTAGGCTTCCCGGAAGTTGGAGTAGCAGTGGTCAAGTGTTTTAGCAGCGCGAGTAGTACAGTCAATGTCTTGATAGAACTTTGAGAGCGTTTTCCTCAAATTTGCTTTGTTAAAATCCCCAGTTACAATAAATGCGGCCTCAGGATATGTGGTTTCCAGTTTGCACAAAGTCCAGTGTAGGTCTTTGAGGGCCGCCGTGGTATGACCGAAGAGAATTCTCTTGGGAGGTAATACGGTCGGCATTTGATTGTGAGGTATTCTAGTTTGGATGAACAAAAGGACTTGAGTTTCTGTACGTTATCACAATCACACCATGAGTAGTTAATCATGAAACATTCACCCCCGCCTTTCTTCTTCCCCCGGAGAGTTCTTTATTCCTGTCTGTGCAATGTGCTGAGAACCCAGCTGGCTGTAAGGAGGGGGTCAGTATATTCAGACAGCCATGATTCCGTAAAACAGAGTATGTTACAGTCCCTGATGTCGCTCTAGAAGGACATCCTCAGAGACTGAACATTAGCGAGTAATATACTCGGCAGCGATGGATGGTGTGCACGCCTCCTGAGTCAGACTAGAAGTCCACTCCGTATACCTCTTCTCTGCCGGTGGAGTTTTGGAGCAGCCTCTGGGATAAGTTCAACTGCCCTGGGGGGTACGAACAAAGGATCCAATTCGGGAAAGGCGTATTCCAGGTCGTAATCTTGGTTACCGCCGCTCTGATATCCAAAAGTTATTTCCTGCTGTATGTAATAACAAAAAACTTTCTGGGCTAATAATGTAAGAAATAAACTCAAAAAAACGAAATACTGCAAAGTTGTTTATGAGCTAAAAGCAGAGCTGCCATGTCTGTCAGCGCCATCTTGCCAGACTGACCTGTGACTAATCCGTGTGTATTGTAAGAGTGATTAACCAACTGACCTGTGCTGCTCTGGATGGTCCTGACAGTGGTGGTGGTGGTCCTGGGGGGTGAGGCGGGCAGCAGAGACATCCCCTCATCCTCGGAGCAGCCCTGGTCCATGGCCCTCACATAGCTGTGGCTACGCATGCGGAAGCAGCTCGGCATGGGCAGGTCCAACGCATCCATGGCCTGCGACTCCATCTCGCTGAACATCTGCTCACACACCTGCTCTATCTGCCCGTTCACCTCCACCTCACTCACCTGCAAGGGGACAGGGATTGGGGGACGATGGGGGAGAGAGAGGGGGTGCAGCACAACCAGATATCAAAATATCAGTATACTAATCCTAACCTGGGAAACACACCATAGAATAGCCACTTACCTAGAGTTTAATAGCCGTTAACATTTAACGCTGAGGGGCAGAGTAAACATATCTGGAATCATTAGGAGAAGTAAAGGGAGAGAACTACAACAGAAGAAGAGGAACCACAAAATAGCAGTAACAAGAGGAGGAAGAGTCGGAGGGAATGGGAGAGTGAGGGTCAATGTTAATTGGAGAACAAGCAAGTGCAGTGCCTAGAGAATGTTTGGGATGAGGAGGTGGCTTCATTCAGGGTCTAAACCAGAGTTAGGCATTCCCTTCTCAATTTGTCTTTCCTCAAATCCTGGCATACTCTCTCCTCGACTGCATTTCAAAAAACATTGGAGGAAAAGTGGGAGTAAGAGGGGAGTAACCTTGGATCTTCAAGAAAAGACTAATTGAGAAAAAGCACTAGTCTATGAGGGTGAGGGGGTCTTGCAGTGGATCAGCGCAGAAACAGAGGATCATGGGAGATGCAGGGAATGGGCCTGACAGTAGGTAAGATGAGTACCAGAGCATCTAAGATGGTTCAATAACATACTGTAGGTTTAGGTGGGATAAGGAGGGTTTGGATACAGTCTAAAGCATACCACTCCTACACAAAAAGATGAGCTTGAGGCGCCTTTGGCAAGACTAATGCTGAGATGTTTGTAATCCCATCTGATTTTCACTGATAACTGAGGGAGGGTATTAGAGAAGAAACAGTTGGTGAATACTGATCCTTTATCCAAATATGTATTGCATTTTAGTTTGGGAGATGATTGTTCAGTGAGTTATATTTGTAATTTCAGACATGAAAAGCAAAGGGCATAAGGTGACTGATTTTGGGTGACTTGTTTACTCCGAAATGGAATATCCTTGGAATAGTTGAACATCCATAAGAATATGGTACAATACTTTGATTATTATCTTTGAATCAATCTTAAAATGATTATTTAGCTGAGAGTTAACATGAAGTAATGTGCATGACATACAGTACATTATGGAAGTCATATGATAATGGTTTATTTTTTATTATAATTTATTCTGTTATGCTATCTTTGAAATACTATGAAACAATTCACAACCGGCTTTAGAAGACAGTGGGCTAGGATTTTTATACTGGTTGTAAAGGCAGACAACTGGAGCATTTTTCCTGTATCAAAACTCTTGAGAGTTTAAAATGATAAATGGAACGGTAGTTTCATTTTGCTTCTCCTCTTAGGTTGCCTCTTGATGGTTGAGGGCTGAACATTGACATTGGTTTGAAATAGAAATTCATCTCATCGCTGGAGAGATGAATTTGTGGCTGAGTTAATGGCTGACTGGACGTGACTTTCCTCCCTTGCACAGACGTAGCACCAGAGATGGTGACGTAATGCCGGGAGCACCAACCTGGCTGATGGTGCTCATTGCCCTCATGTAACTCTCGTTTCGCGAGCGGTATTGGGGTGAGGAGAGCAGCGCTTTGGGGTCCAGGAGCCCTTTGGGGTCCAGGGTGTCCAGGCTCCTATTGATGGAAACTTCACTCACCGCCCGCAGGTAGCTGTGGCTCCTGATCTGCAGCTTCGGAGAGTGTTCGTTGGAGATCCTGCCAATGAAGACAAGTCAACAGAGTTCAAACAGGTGTTAATAATATTGGCCTCCTGTCGTTAGCCTGATCCCAGATCTGTTTGTGCATATTCCCAACTCTTTGTCACTCATTGTGAGTTTGTGTGACATTGAGATGGCAAGATCGCACAATCAGGCTACTCTGATGTCATGGGCTCTTATAAATGTGGACGTCATTGATGCATGTTAGTTATAGTCTGATTCACTGTGATCAGCAGTCAAAGGTATGGTGCAGTAGTTATGTCTGATGGACAGATCAAAGAGAGACATTTCTGGAGCACTGGCAAGTTGTACCGGTGTCATAATTATAGTTTCATGAATCACAGCAACAGACTGGAACATTGTATGAAACAAATATTTTTTTCCACACTAAGAATGTTTCTTTAACATGCTGGGCTCTATTTTAACACAATGGTAAAGCTAAGTGCAGGCGGTAGCGCTATAGATTCAGCGTTGTGTCAGAAATATTTGTGCTATTTTCACGATTACAATTAACAGCGCGAAGGGGCTGGGTTTTGATGAATAAGCAAGTTGTGGGTGTGTTGAGGCTTGGCCTCTCACCGGCCAATCACAACATGCTCCATGGCGAAATACTGTATGTGGTAGCTTTAAGTTGTGTATTTACGTAATTGTATGTATTGCCCTGGAATCAACTCCAATTAGAATGTTAGTCTGTTATAGTTTGATCAATGGCTTACAGAATGAAAATAACAATATGTAGACCTGTCTTTGCTAAATACGTTAACTTGAACCCATTTGCATTGTTCTAAGTAATTTCATGGCTTCAATAGCATTCACACTGATATATGGGCTAGGCATACTGTAAATTACATTCACACTGATATATGGGCTAGGCATACTGTAAATTGGATTATGTCTGAGCAAAAACATGACAAACATTGTCAATAAGCAAGATGAAATTAATTATCGATAAGGCCTTAAAAGAGAACAACAATAAAAAGTTTAAAAACAAAACAACTCGTTTTAAATAGGCTATGTCACACTTACAGGCACCATAATGTATCCCTGTGGACATATAATATTAAAACAGCGAAGACTATGGAGGGTTTTACACACATCCAAACTGCTCTCAGTAGCTGGACAAAGATCCAATATAAAGAGAAAGTTATACTGCTCCCAAATAGGCCTATTTTATGAACATAATCGGAAAAACATCTTACAGATCTGATCGCATTCACACATCTCCAGAAGTTCCATAAAACCAGGAAGATTAATCATTCTAATAAGTTTGGTTGTAATACAATGTAACGAAGAACAAGCTGTTTAAAAATACAACAATAAATACATGTAATGGTATCATAAAATGGCCAGGATATATAAAAAAGACAGGCATTGCTGTTGAACCAGCCTTCATTAAAGTAGGCCTAAGGGAGTACTTGGGTTTTGAACCGATGGAACGTAAAACAAGCCATTTTTACAGGTTATAGATAACTTCTAAATACAAGGTTCATCAGTATTCACCCAGGTACTCATCTCTCGTTTCATGTTGGGCATGGACACGTAGCCTACATCATGGAAGGGGTTTTACGCACGTCCAAAACGGGACCTGCATGGATAAAATAATGTGGGCCTGCCTACAATGCATAGATAAAAAGTGAATGTCAGCTCACTGTTTTACTCCTCTCAAACTTCATATTTTAATAAAGCTTTGATGATTAAGATTTATTTCCAAGCGGTCTCAGGAGCCAAACCCTTTAACGACAGTCTTGACTACTTTGAGATTGCATTGGGCAGACAAAAAAAGCCTTCATTGAGAGGGTGGGAGGGTATGCACCAAAAGCACTTTGGGCTACTCTTGTTTCATGTGCATATGGGCAGTGTGCGTCACGGCTGAATAGGCTGCGTTTCCGCTGTCAAAATTCATGCCATAACCAGCTTTTGGTTGGTTTTAAATATCCATATCAGCGCTGCCAGAAATTAGCACTTTGGATCATGTTTTTAAGGACACACCTAAAATATTTCTACCCTGCCCATCTGAGCGCAAGCGAGCTAAAATAAGACAGGTTAATTGCTGAACCTGGCATTAGAGCTGGAAAATGTCAGAGCGCCAGTTTTTACATGACGAAATTGCAAACTAACGTCCGTTTGACACTAGCGCCGCCTTAACACCAGCCGAAAATAGAGCCCGCTGTGTCTCATTTTCACCATCAAACAAAATCAAACCAGGTGAAATTAGATCGCAACAATGTGTCTGATCCCCTCTCATCAAGACGGGCATGCTCAGTGCACGTCACGTTCACATCAGATTTGCTTAAACCTCAATCTGAGAAGTAAATACGTCCAACGAATCTCTTGATTGATTGACTTGATGTTTGTCCACTCTGCTCCTTGCATGTATTATAATATGCATGGTTTTAAAATAGACCCTGGTTACAGCTGCAAAGCCCTACCTCCATTATGCACTCTCCCATAAAGCAGGTCGAGCCAGCCAGCGACCACAGTGCTGAGGAGAAACAGCTAAATTCACTTAAGGCCACCCACGCAACACTCTAAGCAGCAGCAGTGAGGGAAGCCAAGCAGACAAGACAGCTAGCACAGTGCTGGGTTGGGTTGGCACTTGAGAAACTCTGTGTCTAAACTCGGTCTGCTCTGCTGCTGCAGCATGGTTCATTCGGTTCAGAAACTTCTACTGAAACTCCACTGTGGTCCAAAAAGCCTTCTGGGAGCTGGACTCCGAATCCAGCAGAACAAAAGAAATTGAAAAAGTTGGGACCTAAAGTGCTTGAAGGGCCAAGCTGCGGATTCCTCGGTGTTTGGCTCTAAAGGGGTTTGGTTATGCCTGATGTCACTGAAGCAGAAACATTTTGGCTTATTTTACACCAATCAGAGTTGGGGTTGTGTCGTCCTTTGACATATGTGCTGCGTGCTCTCCTTCCTTCACATTAGCCACCTCTATGACATGCACTGTACTGTCCTATCAATGGCATGAAATAGCACTGCGTCATAAATGGTATTGCAATCAATGTCCACAGTAGTACAGTAATTGTACACCATGTAGTAGATCTCACAATATACTTGATGCATTATGGCAAATAAAAACACATAAACCAACACACTGGTCATCAGACATAAGACTCTTGATCATTCCAAAGCAAATGATATGAGACAGCAATGGGATTGATGACAAAGCATATTTGTGTCTCTCTGGTATTATATCCCTATGATTTCTTGTTTACCATTTGGTAACATGAATCACATGACTGTGGTGCATTATCTAACAAGCACTGAAGGAAAACAGGTAAACGTCAAGAATACGCACGCACAAACACAGAAATGTAAATAAATAAATAAATAAATCCAAACCGGCCTATACAATAACTGCATCAAAATGGAAATAACATAAATTAATGACACATACCCTCTGCCTGCAATCCAAGTCAGACAAAACAGCAATGAGGTTCCATTCTGTGAGTGCAGCACTTTTAAAGAGAAGTCCCCAGGCTAATTAATGTAATTACTCACCATACCTTCTCCAGCAGTGTGGGTACTTAGTTAGAGATAGAGACATGCATGGTGTGTTTCTGAGGAAAATCTAATTCATATCCCTGCTGTTAGTGAAAGGTCCAGGGAGCCTAGATACTACTGTAGGCCTACGTCATAGAGGGACAAAGAAAGAAATGCCAAACTATTAGATTAGATCTTCTTTTTTGTAATAAGTCAACCTTGTTCTTGTTGATTGGGAAGGTGATTTATCAGTGTAGATTATCACATCATTACGCCACACAGTGAGTGGAGCAATAGGCTGCACCATGCGTTTACACAGGCAGCCCAATTATGATCTTTCTTCCACTAACTGGTATTTTGACCAGTCACATCAAATCTGTTGTTTCAGTGCTGACCTGATTCGTCAAAAGACCAATTAGTGAAAACATATATCAGAATTGGGCTGCCTGTGTAAACGCAGTCCGAGGGCCTGCCAAACTGTTTCTAGCACCTAGTGGAGTTCAAAACTGGAACAAAATAACTAGGAGAGGCACAGTACACTATCAAAGGCCAAGAAGCATGCAGACCTTCAGACAAAAAGCCAATACAAGCAGAGTTCAGAAAATGGATCACAGTCAGCCATGTTTTTCACTTATGTTGTCCTTCAACCAATGCCTTTAGTGAAACGTTTGTCAAAGATCCCTTTCACATTTGCATTGAGATGATTGTGTTGCTCAGGGATTGACAGATTTGTTCATTGTGCACATTGCAATGAACCAATAAGACTAGAATTAAGATCATTAACTGAAATGTTAATTTACACAGGTGTTTTTCACTTTAGCCACTTCATGTAAAACTAGGAGAACCTTACATTCATTTCCCCTGGTGTTTGAAACGTTAATACTCTTTACTCATCGAGTGGAAAAGGATGCAGAGGGGATGTTTAAGCACCAGGCTGGGTTGTCTTTTGACTTGGATGGCGCTTAAATAAATTCACAAATGCGAGCTGTACGCCCCAGATATGTCAGAGTGATACTGAAGGATACGAGCAGCCTCTCTATATAATGGTATCAAATTATCCACCACTCGAAGGGAGTCAAAAGTACCATTAAAGCTGGAGGTTGGAGAACCTCATCCTGTCACTGTTGTCCGATTTCTTCTCGCTATGCTTCTACACCACTGCAGTAAACATTCTAGTAGGTACATCCCATGCCCCAAAGAATTCAACATCATAAAAACTATGATAGTTAGTTTCATTAATTTAAAGTTAAAGTTATTTTAAAATTAGTTAAAGAGAGGAGTCTTACTTTAAGGTGGTCATTTCAGTCAGTGATGGCTGGGTGGCTTTGAGATAGCTGGCCCGTCGACCTTGGGCCTGGATCTTTGGACACAGCTTAGGACTTTCTTCTGAGTCTCCGCTGTCTTCATCCTCTGCCATAGCCTTCACGTAGCTGCCGCTGCGCATGCGCCGACACGGGATATCGTCCTCCTTCCCCTCCAGAGGTGAGAAGCCACTCCACTCATCCTGGGGCACCTGTGGGGATAAGGAAGGTGACAACAGGGCTTCAGGCACCTCCATGGATGACTGCATGGTGCCATGTACCATCCACCTGGTCCAGTCCGGCAAACGAGGCGTCACAACAATATCCAACACAGTCAGATGCGCCTCTATTTATCTCTCTGTCTCGTACTGAGCGTTGAAGGTAATAGGTAATTAAGAGACTGGTGTGAGTTCGCATGATTACACTTAAAACCCTTTCCTGACAACCTGGGCATCTGTTAGCTTGGAGTCTCCCTATGGGCACAGCCTTATGAACAGGATGCTCACAGAGAACTAGGGTGTCAGGGTGGTATGACATTTTAATTAATCTGACTGACTACTATTGTGGGTTAAGGAAAATAAATGATTGAAGGAGAAACAATGAGTTAGCCATATACAGTATATGGGCTAAACTAAATATTATAACTAGGGCACAAACACAACCTGAACTGAAACTATTATTAGTTGCTTAATAGATTAAGTACTAATATGAATACAACTAAATCCACTCCTCCATACTGCGAGGAAGTATGGCGCCCTTGGCTCAAAAGGTTTAATTCAGACACTTCGAAAACATTTGTTACCAGAGAGTATCAATTTATCTTCCAATGATATACCTCATTTGGGTAGTTAGCATAGAGCATACAAAAATACTTTGGAGACTAAGTTGATGCTGGAGAAGAGAGAATCCCACTTCTCTGAAGTCTTAGTAATTACATGAATCACTACAGAGGGAAAGGAGCCTTGGTAACTGAGGAGAAAGCCAGAGCAGAGCAGGCTAGGATGCTAGGGCCTTTGACGTCAGAGCAGAAATGAGCAGGTTGTATATAAAAGGAGGCTGTGGAGGCAGAGCGACTCAACCGCCAAGCGGCTCTATGCCCACACACTACAACACAGTACACACCGTGCTTGTGCTGCCTGTGTCCCCTGCTCGTCACAGAAATAGGCCTATCTTCACAAGTTCACACAGCCCCACATGTACCTTAGCTACCATACTGGATGTGTTCAGTGCTTTGTTGTTGTGATAACTCCACTATAACAGCTCTGTTTACTTTTATCTACTGTACCGAAATGGTCAATGCACATGGTGTGGGGCTGAATAGTTCAAGATCTGAATGTTGTGTTGCTTGGCTACTGCGGTAGCAAATAATTTATGAGTTATAAGAATATGTCAGTAATTGAGTACTGTATGTTTGTGTATTTGTCACTGGGTTAAACCTGGTGAACTGTTTGTTTGTGCATATATGTACAGAATACAGTATCCATAATACTTTAGTATACATAACTCAACAAATCTACTCAAAACATAACATTGACATCAAAATAACTACACTAATTTAGAAGTTTTGATTTCAGAAAAGCTGCATAACATTTTGGGCATCAATTCTCCCATGGCACTGAACTTACGGACATAACTGGTCTCCATTTGTACTAATAATGCAGCCACTGCTATCCTATCCCAGCATTCAACTCAAACCTGCCAATAATGTTGGTAGGTGTTTCTATGGTAACAGGTTAACTATATTACAGCAGAAAAAGATAGCAGGATATGAGGGAGTAAATGGGAAACATCTATGCAGACCAATACTCCAAGTCGGTATTCACGTAATAAGAAGGAATTCCACTCGACCACGCACACAAATTGGGAAAACAAACATTCTTTCCTATTGACCCCCATTGTAAAAGAGTCAAATTTGTCGCTGATCTATTGTTATACAGAGATAACAAGACATGCAGGAAAGCTGCTGTGTTGTTCCAACGTACATGCAAACAGGTTAAAAAAATCCCGAACTACGGTTCGCAATGCTCCCACGTAGGGAAATAGAGCCTGCCAGAAGAGCCCTGAGGGTTCAGGTTATTGGGAGAGTGGGAAATGTGGGGACCATGTGTCCAAGTAGGCTTCACATACTGTAGCTATGTGTGTGGAAAACATTTCATCACAGGTAAGACATTTCACTTGTTTAGTATAGTCCGTTTGTAACGCCCTTCACTACTTGCAGCTGTATAGTCTGTTTGTTTGTGTTATTGGTCTTGGCTAGCTTAATGTTCGGGTTGGTAGCTAACTAGCACTCACTCACGTGGCACCATCATGAAAAGGGGCATGAGGGAAGCCAAACAATTTTCAGTAGTTAGAAAACTCGGGAGCAGGCAATGTTAAAAAGTAATCTTTAGTCATGTTCTACTTTTCTTAAATGTAGTTTTGTAATTCACTAAAACAAGCAGACAAGAAAATTGTGTTTGAAAAAGGCGAGATATTTGCTGTGAGCCAATGGGGTAACCTAGGTTACCACAGGTTATTTTCTGTAATTCTGACTACTGACTGTCCAAACAGCAAGTTACAAGTACTAAATCGCATTTGTGTGTGTTCAGACAGCGGTCATCTGCTGACAAGGCTTTGCTAGTTGTCATAGTAACAACAGGTGTGTGCGCAGTGGTGTATGTTGGTTGATGGTGGTGCTCCTGCTTCCTATCCCTCAGAAGTGATGTAGCAAGTTAAGGTGACAACATTGCCTGCTATGGACGTTTTGCAGTTGCTTTGAATGTTCAAAATCATTGTGTAATAAACACTTTTAAAGCCTCAAAGGATAAGGTGATCCAACTTTCAAAACGAGTCCTAGCTAGGTAGCTTTCTAGCACATTCAATAATTTGTTTGTGAAACATTAACAAGCTAGTTAGCTACCACATGTTCAATTCCAAATAGTCTAAAAACCACTTGAGGGCAAATAAATTAGAATGGACCGCTCACATGGCCAGGAATCAGTTTGAGATCTGACTTCAAACCACCTAAAAAAGGTGGTTTGAAATGTGACTTGAAATATCTGATTCCATGTGCTTTTTGGCTGTTCAGACTGCAGGAAAAATAACATATTTGAATCGGATATACAAATAAATAGGATATTTTTATTACCCCCCTTTTCATGATATCCAATTGCGATCTTGTTTCATCGATGCAACTCCCCAACGGGCTTGGGAGAGGCGAAGGTCAAGTCAAACAATGCTGGGCCAAATGGGCCAAATGTGTGCCGCCCTATGGGACTCCCAGTCACTATCAGTTGTACAGCCTGTGATCGAACCTGGGTCTGTAGTGATACCTCAAGCACTGCACTGCAGTGCCTTAGACCTTAACACCCGCCTGCTTAACCCGGAAGCCAGTCGCACCAATGTGTGGGAGGAAACACCATTCAACTGACGACCTAAGTCAGCCTGCAGGCGCCCGGCCCGCCATAAGGAGTCGCTAGAGCCGTGATGAGCCAAGTAAAGTCCCCCTGGCCAAACCCTCCCCTAACCCGGACGATGCTGGGCCAAATGTGTGCCGCCCTATGGGACTCCCAGTCACTATCAGTTGTACAGCCTGTGATCGAACCTGGGTCTGTAGTGATACCTCAAGCACTGCACTGCAGTGCCTTAGACCATTGCGCCACTCGGGAGGCCCCAAATAAATAGGATTTGAGTCACTTCAAACTGCCAATGTGGCTTTAGAGACTTACCCAGAAAGACTCACATCTGTAATCACTGCCAAAGGTGGTTCTACAAAGTATTGACTCAGGGGTGTGAATACTTCTCTAAATGAGGTAATTCATTTTCAATAAAGTGACAAAAATATCTAAAACATGTTTTCACTTTGTCATTATGGGGTATTTTGTGTGCAGATGGGTGAGAAAAAATATATTTAATCCCTTTTGAATATAGGCTGTAACACAACAACATGTGGAATAAGTCAAGGGGTGTGAATACTTTCTGAAGGCACTACTACCGGTGACTTTTTATGTATAAACCCACCTCATCCAATATAGTACCCCTGCACATTGAATAAGGTGCTGGCACTGACCTCTATATACTACTTGGCGTTCGTATATATTTCTTTAAATCTCATAGGAGAAGCTTGTGTTTTTTTATTTAATTTAAGTTTTTATCATATTTTCTATATTATTAGTGATGCACCGATATGACATTTTTGGCCGATACCTATATCCGACATTTGTCTTGCCAAAAA
This sequence comes from Oncorhynchus clarkii lewisi, assembly GCF_045791955.1. Classification (NCBI taxonomy): domain Eukaryota; kingdom Metazoa; phylum Chordata; class Actinopteri; order Salmoniformes; family Salmonidae; genus Oncorhynchus; species Oncorhynchus clarkii. The sequence continues at coordinate 23,233,851 of NC_092166.1, read as the reverse complement.
AACATTAAAAAGGCTTTTAAGCATTCTAGTACAGTTAAATAGTTAACACACACAGCGGTCTAAGGCACTGCATCTCAGTGCAAGAGGTGTCATTGGTTCGAATCCAGGCTGTATCACATCCGGCTGTGATTGGCAGTCCCATAGAGTGGCGCACAATTGGCCCAGCGTCGTACAGGCCGTCATCGTAAATAAGAATTTGTTGAAGAACTGACTTGGCTAGTTAAATAAAGGTTACACACACACACACACACACACACACCAAAAAGTTATTTTGTTGGCATCTACGTATGTCCCTATTACCAGTAAAACATAATCAAAACCTATTTCGTTCACTTACTTGCTGTGCTGTTTCGTTGTTCAGTCGTTTCATTCTCTACCAGGATTTCTATGGAACGGCGTTTGGTCAAAGTGATTGTTGACCAATCAGGACCTGAATATGACTGCACGTTACATAATCATTTAACGCATTCATTGATTGACATAGTTATTACACATTGATTACACTATCACTCGTATTTCATATGTCACAACGATTCATCAATACGTATGCTATGATGCTGGTAAGCAAGCATTTTGCTACACTCGCATTAACATCTGCTAACCATGTGTATGTGACCAATAAAATTTGATTTGATAAAGTTTGCACACCTACAGTGTTGGTCGTAAAAAAAGCTAGCTAGCTCATGGATGCAAACAATTTTCTACCCCAAAAACATAGCAAAATGACAATCTAGGTGTCATCTAAAGAACCTTAATTTATAAGACAATTCTTATTTGATTAATGGTGGTCGGACCCATCTATGTGAAGCTAGACACAATAAGGATTAGCCACAATAGTGGACTTTGAGGTTAGCCTTCACAATAAAAGTATGGCCGGCCTGGTCGAGCCTCAGTAGCCAGATGAAGATAGCTGGCTGCTTATAACGTTAGCTCTGGGCAACAGGGTAAGTAGCTGGCTAGCTATTTATTTTCATGAATGAAAGTTTAATTTCAATGGGCTAACAACAAGTGGCAACCTAGCTAATACTTACTCACAAGGATTCCTAAATCATTGCTAAGAAAAATGAAAATGACTGCAGTTTCTACTGGTCTACTGGTTTTCAGGCTGGTTGTATTGGCGCTAGCTAGGTACCAAGCTAAAGCTAGCTAACCTAGAAGTTGCGGTTGAACACATTATGCTTCATTACCAACACAGTATTGTAAGCACACCATTCGTGGCCGGTGTTTGCTTGTTTGCAGACTTTTTTGAACAGCTTTGACAGTACTACTGTATATGTTTTGACACGCAAGAACCAAAAGGCATTCCATAGTATGTATGTCGTGAAGCTAATAGCAGTGACGCTATTACTGTGCAACATCTGAAAAACAGCGCACTTGGTAGTATGTAACAGTGCTCGACCAGTCAGCGAAAGCCAACATCATCCACGACAGAGAACGGTTGATTGTCAAGGGCAATGAATTCAATTATCTTGGCTTTAATGGATTTCGCCTTTGAGTTGTCTCGGTAAAATGTTCTTACCCTTTCAAATGACTGCTCGACTTATTGACTGCTCGATCCACACAGCAGACATTGTGGGCAAGGTTAGGAATGCTGTGTTGCACGTGTAGCTCAAAACTTTACATGGCGTCATTACTTCATATAGGTATGCACGGTAACTCTGACATCGTTTTTTAACATAGGCATTAAACTATATCGGGCCAATACTAATGTTGGCATTTTCAGCTAATATCGTCCGATTCTGATATGTTCACCAATATATCGTGGATATCTAATTATTATTATTAATATTATCATCATCATCATCACTGCATTGTTGGGAAAGAGCTCTCACGGTAAGAATTGCAATGTACTGTTTTACACCTGTTGTATCCTGTGCATGTGGCAAATAAACTTTGACACTAGAAACTGCTGACCAATGGTCTGCTTTCAGACACTTTTGTACTTGGTATGGGGACAAGAAAACGATACCTTTAATTTTTGCAATAGCAATTTAGCCTCTAGCACAGTGTTATTGTATGTGAGTGATCTAATACAGTCGAAGTCAGAAGTTGACATACAGCTAGGTTGGTGTCATAAAAACTAGTTTTTCAACCAATCCACACATTTCTTTTTAACAAACTATAGTTTTGGCAAGTCGGTTAGGACATCTACTTTGTGCATGACAAGTAATTTTTCCAACAATTGTTAACAGACAGATTATTTCACTTGTAATTCACTGTATCACAATTCTTGTGGGTCAGAAGTTTATATACACTAAGTTGACTGACTTTAAACAGCTTGGAAGATTCCAGAAAATTATGTCATGGCTTTAAATAGGCTAATTGACATAATTCTAGTCAATTGGAGGTGTAACTGTGGATGTATTTTAAGGCCTACCGTCAAACTCAGTGCCTCTTTGCTTGACATCATAGGAAAATCAAAAGAAATCAGCCAAGACCTCAGAAAAAAAATTATAGACCTCCACAAGTCTGGTTCGCCCTTGGAAGTAATTTCCAAATGCCTTAAGGTACCATGTTCATCTGTACAAACAATAGTACGCAAGTATAAACACATTGGGACCACGCAGCCACTATACCGCTCAGGAAGGAGACGCTTTCTGTCTCCTAGAGATGAACGTACTTTGGTACAAAAAGTGCAAATCAATCCCAGAACAACAGCAAAGGACCTTGTGAAGATGCTGGAGGAAACAGGTACAAAAGTATTTATATCAACAGTAAAACGAGTCTTATATCGACATAACCTGAAAGGCCGTTCAGCAAGGAAGAAGACACTTCTCAAAAACCGCAATCAAAAAGCCAGACTACAGTTTGCAACTGTACGTGGGGACAAAGATCGTACTTTTTGGAGAAATGTCCCCTGGTCTGATGAAACAAAAATACAACTGTTTGGCCATAATGACCATCGTTATGTTTGTAGGAAAAAAGTGGATGCTTGCAAGCCGAAGAACACCATCCCAACCGTGAAGCAAGGGGGTGGCAGCATCATGTTGTGGGGGTGCTTTGCTGTAGGAGGGATGGCATCATGAGGAATTAAAAATTATGTGGATATATTGAAGCAACATCTGAAGACATCAGTCAGGAAGTTAAAGCTTGGTTGCAAATGCATCTTCCAAATGGACAATGACCCCAAGCATACTTCCAAAGTTGTGGCAAAATGGCTTAAGGACAACAAAGTCAAGGTATTGGAGTGGCCATCACAAAGCCCTGACCTCAATCCTATAGAAAATGTGTGGGCAGAACTGAAAAAGCGTGTGCGAGTAAGGAGGCCTTCAAACCTGACTCAGTTACACCAGCTCTGTCAGGAGGAATGGGCCAAAATTCCCCCAACTTATTGTGGGAAGCTTGTGGAAGGCTACCCGAAATGTTTGACCCAAGTTAAACAATTTAAAGGCAATGTTACCAACCACTAATTGAGTGTATGTAAACTTCTGACCCACTGGGAATGTGATGAAAGAAATAAAAGCTGAAATAAATCACTCTTATTATTATTATTCAGACATATTCAGACATTTCAAATACTTAAAAGAAAGTGGTGATCCTAACTGACCTAAGAGAGGGAATTTTTACTCTGATTAAATGTCAGGAACTGTGTAAAACTGAGTTTAAATGTATTTGGCTAAGGTGTATGTAAACTTCCGACTTCAACTGTACATTCCATCTTTGCCTTGTTCAAATGTTTAAAGGATTATAGTGCAGTCTCAGGATACAAATTAAAACAATGACAAAAGTGAGGTAATGCCGAATATAATATGGATCATGCTACTATTAGAAATATTTTTTGACCTCTGAAATAGTCACAGGAATGTTTTAAGTACCTTAGTAACATGTAAGGAAAGAATGTTGTACTTTTGTGAAAGATAATCATAGGACTATACTAGAGATAACTAAGATAGATATCAATAGATGGATGCACTGCTTCTTTCATAGATAGGCAGAGTCAATAGAAGAAAAAAATATATCCTCCCCAAATGATTATACCTATTTCAGTGCATACCACTGAAGCTACCTGCAAATGTATTACAAAATGTAAATAAAGTAATATCTTATTTTTAATGGCAGAAAAAAACTGCCTGTGTAAGCATTCCAACTCTTCAAGCTCCTTATCCCAAAGGAAGGCTTACACTTCCTAATTTTGAACTCTATTATCAAGCCACTCATTTCTGTCCTATACGGCCCCCGGTGGCTATCAATAGAACAGCAATACATTACATCTAACTTTGAAAGGGATCCCCTTTGTGGGACACCAAAATAATTTACAAAGAATCCCATCATTAAAAAATACTTTTAACTCATAGCAGAGAGCTCATAAACTGCTTGGATTCAATAACATACTTTAAAGATCAATTCCGTTAATGAACAATCCACTTATTCGAAAGGCAATTGCTAATAGAACAATACATAATAGAAAATACATTCATATAATTTAAACAACTCAAAGACGAGCATGAGCTTCCTCAAACTAGTTAAAAAATAAATACCTTTAGATATGGCACTGGGTAAAAGAAATGACCAAATACAATTTCCCTAATACTCCAGAGGAATCACTGCTCAAAAATTGTATCCATAGTACTAGGGCAACTCGAGGTCTGATCTCAAGGATGTATAACATACTCAATAATAATCTACCTACATATAATAACCTAAGATAGGTTGCATTTATGACTCAGTTGACTGGGATGACGTGATTGAAACCTCTCAGAGCTTCTTGATGGCAACCAAACATAGACAGATGCAATTCAATATATTGCACAGGACATATTTTACTGCATATAGACTGAATTGACTTGATAAGATAACTGACAAATATCCTAGATGTGAGATAAGTACTGGATATATTTGCCTATGTTATAGAGTTGTCCCTACCTATAGAATTTGTGGGAAAATATCAGTAAAATTACATCAGAGATATTAGAGACAGAACTTCAAAATTACACCAGGATGCGGGTGTTAGGGAATATAACCTTGTTAAATACAGTATCAGATAGCACAAACAAATATGTATTTCTTCATGCTGCTACAGCAGGTAAAAAGTACATCTTAACTAAATGGAAATCAGAACATGCTCCATCAACACGACAATGGTTGAAGGAAGTGATGTCATATTGTACCCCAGAGAAAATATCATGATCTATCAGGAAAGCTACTCTCAATTTAGGAAAAATCTGGGGTCCTTTAATAGATTTTATTCATAACATTCAAAACGTTTCTGATTGAGTGGTAGTTATCTGCTGATTGATGTCTCCACCTATTTTTTTGATTACTACAAATGCCTTGCCTACTTGTTTAGGCTATATTTTATAATGTACATTTTCTTCTTATGGTGTTTTATTTTATTTGAGTTAATTTAATTTTAATTACTTAGTCCTGTGGTTTGTCAGTTTTGTTTGCAAAATAAAAAATAAAATGTCCAATGGGGATCGTTATGTAAAAATGGAAGAGCCATATTGATTTTGTTTTGACTGATTTAGAATATAGAACAAGTGAGAAAGAGATGAGAAACTAGTATACTGCACAGAACCACATTTACATATAATTTAGCTACATGAACATCATAATAATTCCTCATCCTTCTTTTGATACTTCTGTAAAAACTGTGTGGAAGTGGAGTGCTTAGATCTATTTAGAGATGTGCTATTTGTGCTTCTGTTGGGCCAACTGTGTCTTGAATGTGGAATTTCAGATTTGAAGGGTTTAGCAGCAATCTTAGTGAACAACATCAGGAGAATAGTACACACACACACACACACACACACACACACACACACACACACACACACACACACACACACACACACACACACACACACACACACACACACACACACACACACACACACACAGAAATAATTAAGGAACCCCAAAATTGGGAAATCTATGAAATTAAGAGGTTTATAAACAGGAAATAATGCCAGTCACTGATGGGTTTAAATGAAAAAAGCCTACTAAAGGAAGTAAGGCCACTACTGGTTTGCACTTACTTCTCTCTTCAAATCAAAAGAAAGTGGAGGGGGGGTAGGTCCTCTCCAGTGGGGTAACTAGGTGGACGAGGGGGAGGTTTAGGGGTACATTTAAAGAATTGCATACCTGCAAGAACTGGCATGAGCGCTCCTGCTGACAAGCCTCAGATTTCACTAGTGCTTTATGATCTAAATTTACTGAGGCCTTCTGGTAGACTTGGCGAGCCCTGCTCACCGTTAGACTGGACGACCACAAGCTCTTCTTCATGAGCTGTGCGTCCATGCTTATGGGGATATGGGAGGGGACACAGGTGTGTTTTACTACATCGTTATTACTGCGCGACGTTTTCATGGCGTGTTCGCTGATGGTGTTGTAGGCCTCCATGAAGTACTGTGACTGGGACTTGTCAGGGTGGCGGCCCATGGTCATGACTCCGGTGGGGCTGTGGAACAGGCTGTGGCTGTGGCAGACGTCTCGGTCATCCAGGAGGTCGTCTGAGCTCCAGTAGCCCGAGGTGGAGCTCCTTTGCTTTGGCTCTGCCGACTTGCAGCGTTCCCTGCTCTTGCTGCGTTTGCGGTGCTTCTGCGTGGGGGGCGTCTCACTCTCGGGGCTATTCCTGCTGCCATTGATGCTGCCCTGCTTGGAGTGCGTGTGTGGACCCTCCAGGGAGTGGGACTTGGCAAAGAGTTTCTGGACGGAGTGGACCAGGTGGCGGATGCGTCCGGGGCTGTCGCTGCGTTGCTCCAGAGCCGTCCTCTTGTACTGCAGCGTGTGGTACCCATCCCGCGTGAACGACGGCTGCCTCTCAAACTGGTCCAGCAGGTTGACTGGCAGGCGGACGTTGACGCCCTTGTTGGGGACCATGTTACCCACACCAACACCCACACCATAGGGCACCACAGGACACTCATCCTTCCCCATCCGATCCTTCAGCTCATAGTGTGAGCTGCTGTAGTGTCGTCTGGGGAAGGTCCCATAGGGCACCACACTACTGTCTGAGGGGAAGGCAGCGTGGTTCCTCTGCTGGATGTGGCTCTGGACCTGGCCATAGTAGGGGTGGTCAGAGGGGTGGGACATGGGCATGTCCATTTGATTGATCAGGTAGGGCTTGCGATCAGGGTGGTGGCCATGGCCTAGGGCATCGTAGGAAGCAGGGTCATAGGTGACCACATGGTGGTGACTGCGGCTGCTTGATAGACCCTTCATGGTGTCTGTTCAGTCCACAGCCTGGGAACTGCTGCAGACAATTTTCTTGATAGGAGCTGTGAAGACAGGAGGGCAGAAACCACAACAAACTGTTAGAACAACTGGAAATCCAGACGGTAGACATTGTATGTTCCTTTTGTTTGTGCGCTTAGTGCTCTCAAAACAATCCACTCAGTAATAATAATTTTTCAAATCTACTCTAATAATAAGGTTAGGATTGCGTGGGGAGAGCTGAGATCCTAAAATCAGTATTTTCAACACACACAATGTTTTGTCAGTGAAGTATTCGTTTCTGAGAGGTTATTCAAACACTCACAAAACCAGAGGAGTATTGGGTTCCTAGCATAGAGAATGACAGACAAAGAGGACATGTCAAGGAGTAAAAAGCTTCACTTCAAGAATACTGTCACAGTTCAGCTTCGATTTCATATTTCTGCGACACTAGCTAGTTTTTCTGGGCCCATGGCTTAGACTGGCTAACTGGTACTTTGATGTGCTTGTCATTAGTGAATCTTCATGAATATCAATGGTGGAACAGCGGGAGCGGCATCCTATCCCCTGGTGATGTCTCATGGTAGATCATTACTCTACTCGAACCATATGGAGAAAGACCTTTTTTATTTTAGGGGTGGATCAAAATTTACAGAATTGGTACCTGGAGGAAAATGGGGTAGGGCTTTTTCAATTGCAGTCAAGGGGAGGCTTTAGTCTTTTTTGATCTTGTCCAGGGGAGGGTCATGTCATTTGTAATTGATAAAATTGATATAATTCTGTGTTTTAGAATCAGTTGCTTTTTAGGCTATACACTGTGGGGAAAAAGTATTTGATCCCCTGCTGATTTTGTACGTTTGCCCACTGACAAAGAAATGATCAGTCTATAATTTTAATGGTAGGTTTATTTGAACAGTGAGAGAGTATAACAACAACAAAAATCCAGAAAAACGCATGTCAAAAATGTTATAAATTGATTTGCATTTTAATGAGGGAAATAAGTATTTGACCCCCTCTCAGTCAGAAAGATTTCTGGCTCCCAGGTGTCTTTTATACAGGTAACGAGCTGAGATTAGGAGCACACTCTTAAAGGGAGTGCTCCAAATCTCAGTTTGTTACCTGTATAAAAGACACCTGTCCACAGAAGCAATCAATCAATCAGATTCCAAACTCTCCACAATGGCCAAGACCAAAGAGCTCTCCAAGGATGTCAGGGACAAGATTGTAGACCTACACAAGGCTGGAATGGGCTACAAGACCATCGCCAAGCAGCTTGGTGAGAAGGTGACAACAGTTGGTGCGATTATTCGCAAATGGAAGAAACACAAAAGAAATGTCAATCTCCCTCAGCCTGGGGCTCCATGCAAGATCTCACCTCGTGGAGTTGCAATGATCATGAGAACGGTGAGGAATCAGCCCAGAATTACACGGGATGATCTTGTCAATGTTCTCAAGTCACCAAGAAAACAATTGGTAACACACTACACCGTGAAGGACTGAAATCCTGCAGCGCCCGCGAGGTCCCCCTGCTCAAGAAAGCACATATACATGCCCGTCTGAAGTTTGACAATGAACATCGGAATGATTCAGAGGACAACTGGGTGAAAGTGTTGTGGTCAGATGAGACCAAAATGGAGCTCTTTGGCATCAACTCAACTTGCCGTGCTTGGAGGAGGAGGAGGAATGCTGCCAATGACCCCAAGAACACCATCCCCACCGTCAAAAATGGAGGTGAAAACATTATGCTTTGGGGGTGTTTTTCTGCTAAGGGAACAGGACAACTTCACCGCATCAAAGGGATGATGGAGGGGGCCATGTACCGTCAAATCTTGGGAGCGAACCTCCTTCTCTCAGCCAGGGCATTGAAAATGGGTCGTGGATAGGTATTCCAGCATGACAATGACCCAAAACACACGTCCAAGGCAACAAAGGAGTGGCTCAAGAAGAAACACATTAAGGTCCTGGAGTGGCCTAGCCAGTCTCCAGACCTTAATCCCCTAGAAAATCTGTGGAGGGAGCTGAAGGTTCGAGTTGCCAAACGTCAGCCTCAAAACCTTAATGACTTGGAGAAGATCTGCGAAGAGGAGTGGGACAAAATCCCTCCTGAGATGTGTGCAAACCTGGTGGCCAACTACAAGAAAGGTCTGACCTCTGTGATTGCCAACAAGGGTTTTGCCACCAAGTACTAAGTCATGTTTTGCAGAGGGGTCAAATACTTATTTCCCTCATTAAAATGCAAATCAGTTCATAACATGTCTGACATGCGTTTTTCTGGATTTTTTTGTTGTTATTCTGTCTCTCACTGTTCAAATAAACCTACCATTAATATTATGGACTGATCATTTCTTTGTCTGTGGGCAAACGTACAAAATCAGCAGGGGGTCAAATACTTTTTTCCCTCACTGTATATCAATGTGTGCCTGATGCCCCGCTTGATCTCTGATTCTCCACTCGGCACACAATATCAAGTGTGCCTATAGGCTATGTAATTTGGTCTCAATCAAATGATCCATAGCCTACAGGCTATAAGCTATGAAGTGCATGCTGGGAGAAGCACAGAGCAAAGTTACATTTCTAAGATAGCTGCTGGGATGGTGTAAATAAAACTAGGCTACATTACACACCGCAATGAATATTACAACCCTGAGCCCCGACCTGCTCTGCCCTTGAGGATAAAAACCTTTTTTTGTGTGCTGCCTAACCAGTGCTGTGCTGTGTAGGCCTACATTGGCAGTTCAGTAGGAGAGTCAAAGACTTCCTCCCCGCAACATTTCTTTCTATTAGGTCTATCTTGCGGGCAGACTAGCCTATAGCCTATGTTATTTTCAGTTTGAGAAAGAGAGTGCGACGATGAGGAGGAGGACCGGAGATACACTTTGATACTATAGCTTGCTACTACTCTAATTTAATTTTTATAAAAACAACTTGTTTCTTGCCCATGATGTATTTATCAGAGTTATTGACCTCACAATAAGCCAGATTTGAGTAACTGACAATTTGGTGCTGAAAGTTGAAGCAGCTGCCTCGGCAGAATCAATCAGATATGGACTGCTCATGGTGCTCAAAGTAGGCAAATTCCAGTAGACATAATTGATTTAAACAGTCTTAATTTAAATTAGACTTTACTAACAACAAGATGACTTTGTTTTGGAGCCTATTTCTTTTTATTTAAAAAAATAAGAGGTGGGCTTACCTTTTTGACAGATGAAATTAGACTATTAGCTGCAATATCCATAGATTTGTCTGCCAATTCCTCCACCCACCATTCACTCTTTAAATAACAACGATTCACTGACACGGAAGTAGGCTAAGTAAAACCCGGACTCGAATTGAGGGGGTATGAGGGGGTATTTTATTCAAAATTGCAAAAAGTGATCTATAAGAGCGCTTTGATCCACGATACTTTATGTTACAAACAAGTTGTAAATACCTGGGAAAGACGTGACTCCGATGCATATGGTGAAATCATTGTTTTGTTTCTTTGACATTCAGAGGCTGAGCTACAACCTTCTATAGCCGAGGAGAATAATTGACTTTGCTTGGGAATGAGCCTTATTCTCTCACTATCAATTGATTAAGCTATTCACTTTCTGTACAATGGAATATGTTTTAACCCAGATAGTTTAGGGAAACACTTGTGACCTTCTCTTGTTGGGTTATGCCACAGAAGAAGAGTAGCCAGCAGTTAAAGCATTTTTCTGTGTCGGTAGGCCTACTCTGTCTTTTTTTCACGGGGTAGACCAGTTGAGATCTAGTTCTCATTTACAACTGCGACCTGGCCAAGATAAAGCAAGGCAGTGCGACACAAACAAGAGAGTTACACATAAACAAACATACAGTCAATAACACAATAGAAAATAAAAATAGAAAAATTCTATGTACAGTGTGTGCAAATGTAGAAGAGTATGGAGGTAGGCAATAAATAGGCCACAGAGGCAAAATAATAACAATTTAGCATTAATACTGGAGTGATAGATGTGCAAATTATGATGTGCAAGTAGAGATGCTGGGGTGCAAAAGAACAAGAGGGTAAATAATAATATGGGGATGAGGTAGTTGGGTGTATATGCTATTTACAGATTGGCTGTATACAGGTACAGTGATCGGTAAGCTGTTCTGACAGCTGAAGCTTAAAAGTTAGAGAGGGAGATAAGACTCCAGCTTCAGATATTTTTTTTATTAATTCCAGTCATTGGCAGCAGAGAACTGGAAGGAAAGGCGGCCAAAGTGTTGGCTTTGGGGATGACCAGTGCAATATACCTGCTGGAGCGCGTGCTATGGGTAGGTGATGCTATGGTGACCAGCGAGCTGAGATAAGGCGGGGCTTTACCTAGCAAAGACTTATAGATGACCTGGAGCCAGTGGGTTTGGCGACGGATATGTAGTGAAGGCCTGCCAACGAGAGCACAGGTCACAGTGGTGGGCAGTATATGGGGCTTTGGTGACAAAACAGATGGCACTTTGATAGACTACATCCAGTTTGCTGAGTAGAGTGTCTGGGGTGGAAAGGTAGGCAAAACTTTTTAAGTACCATGCTCAGATTCTTAATGACGTCTCAGATTGGTTTATTTGCAAACAGAGACAGTTTTGTTGCAAACAAGACACACACTGATTTGGCATTAGAGAAATATGATAAGATGAACACATAGGCATATCTCTGTCCATTCTTATACTTTGTAATTTGAGTAATTTGTGTGGTTTAAAAAATATTCTGCTTATATGTAAAATTATGTAGAATTGTATGAAATGTTTATAAAAGGCTATTGTTTCTCTGACCTGCAAATACGATGACAGATTCATGCACTTACTATAAACTAGATCTTTCCACCCCTACTCTTGTCCACGGTTGTCAGTGAACCCACAACCATCTGGCCCACAGCCCTCTGCGCTATAGAAATCCTGTGTTGCCATGTGATGCTTACAGGACAATGATAAAATCATTTATAAGGTTAAAAGATAAATGATTAAATAATTCTACCCGGAAACTTAACCATTAGGGATTAGATGTTATGTAGCATGGATAAGGAGTAAATAAAAATATGAAACATAAGTCCGACTAGGTTAGACTGGGAGAGAGAGGAATGTTTGTGTGCCCAAGAAAACACCTAGAACAATTAAACTGTGGTTGAACCGACCCGGCTATAACTCTGAGAACGTACGATAGGACAGGGAGTACCCAAATCAAATCAAATTTATTTATATAGCCCTTCGTACATCAGCTGATATCTCAAAGTGCTGTACAGACACCCAGCCTAAAACCCCAAACAGCAAGCAATGCAGGTGTTGAAGCACGGTTAGCTAGGAAAAACTCCCTAGAAAGGCCAAAACCTAGGAAGAAACCTAGAAAGGAACCAGGCTATGAGGGGTGGCCAGTCCTCTTCTGGCTGTGCCGGGTGGAGATTATAACAGAACATGGCCAAGATGTTCAAATGTTCATAAATGACCAGCATGGTCAAATAATAGGTCTGGGACAGGTAGCACGTCCGGTGAACAGGTCAGGATTCCATAGCCGGAGGCAGAACAGTTGAAACTGGAGCAGCAGCACGGCCAGGTGGACTGGGGACAGCAAGGAGTCATCATGCCAGGTAGTCCTGAGGCATGGTCCTAGGGCTCAGGTCCTCCGAGAGAGAGAAAGAAAGAGAGAGAGAAAGAGAGAATTAGAGAGAGTATACTTAAATTCACACAGGACACCGGATAAGATGGGAGAAGTACTCCAGATATAACAAACTGACCCTAGCCCCCTAACACAAACTACTGCAGCATAAATACTGGAGGCTGAGACAGGAGGGGTCAGGAGACACTTTGGCCCCATCTGATGATACCCGGACACGGCCAAACCCCTCCAGATTTCCCTTATCTGGGGGGGGATGGAACTATCAGCTGGGTAGTGATAAACTATGGTGAGAATTCTGGAGAAGAAGATAGCTCTCCTAATGTTAGTGTGCATGTGTGTGCATAAGAAAGAAGAATGTGTGTGCATAAGAAAGAAGAATGGTATAAAAGGAATGTCTATGTATATGAACGGCAGAGCTCTCGTGAATAAACCTTGATTTGATTATTGTGAGCTGGGAATTCTGTCGGTTTCATTTAATCCAGAACTTTACACACTCTGGTTTGCAGACCGATTAGAATCATTGAAATGTATAAACATTGATAATAGAATTCCATATCAGACAATAACAGTTTTTAATATGGCATATCTAAGCATCTGGTCTGTCCATGAAGTGAGGGTAAATGGTAGGCATGTTCACTGCTATCCACTTTGTTTAAATTATTATTTTGGGTATAGGGGAGTGTCACTTTTATTTTTAAGCCTCCTAGAGTGTTTAGGTAAAATATATTTTGCAGAGGGGAGGGACATCCATTTTCATTTCAGAGAGGTCCGACTTTCGACACGTAAACCTTTTTAGAAATTAATGCTCACTCCCTTATTACTTTTAATTCACAGACCCTCTGGAGTGAATAAAAAAAACACATTTATCATTGCATTATGCAATCTCCTGACATAAGGTAGGATGGAAATTAAGATAGTTTTTTATTTTTTTTTATTTTGAATGCTTTTGATCGCAAGCTGGGAATAAATGTAATTGTAATATGAACCACAACCCAGTCTAATCACAGTCAAAAGAGAAAAGCCTCCTCTCCACCAACCAACACTGACAACAACATCTTCACAGTCTTCTTCTGGTTGCACTGTACAACAGAACAGATCATGCTAGGCGCATCATAGTAATTGCAGCAGGCGGAGAGCCCCTCATTCAGCTGTGTTGACTGTGTGAAGTTTCGTCAGGACAGGAAGCAGAACCCGCAGGGTTTCGCAGCAGGAAAGAAGGGGGCTCAACGGGTGGCAGAGAGAAAGCAGCCAGCCCTGTTATTATTGGACTATTATTGGCCCCTGTGATCCTCTAATGGCACTGGGGGTTGAACCCCAGGATCTTGGCATCACTCACTGTGGAGGGATGGATGTAGTCTAGAAGGCTGTCTCTGCTAGTTGACTGGCTTTAGCTGACTGGTTTTCAACTAAGTGTAAATGCAAACACCTTTAGAGCATTTAGATTTTTATTTAACTAGACAAGTCAGTTAAGAATAAATTATTATTTACAATGACGGCCTACATCGGCCAAACCCGGACGATGGTGGGCCAATTGTGCACCGCCCTATGGGACTACCAATCACGGCCGGATGTGATAAAGCCTGGATTCGAACCAGAGACTGTAGTGATGCCTCTTGCACTGAGATGCAGTGCTTTAGACCGCTGCGCTACTCGGGAGCCTCGAGTGTGTAGCAACGGTAACTTTGGAAGCACACAATGACAGCCCACACAGTAATGATTTATACGTTTATGATAGAGCCATCATGTCTAGCAATAACACAAATTACACTCGTGGAGAGGAACTGGCAAGATTGGGAGGCGATCTTCTTGAAAATCATGCTTGATTGTTATATTTGCCTATTGAACATGACAATCTGAAAAATGATTGGGAATTTAAATATATATATTTTTTATTTACAGTAAGTATATCTGTTCTGCTGTTGTCTAGGGATATTTAAAAACAAATCTGGAGGTGTTACAGTGGCTGTTTCCCGAACAGCACCCTATTCCCTATATAGTGCAATACTTTTGACCAGAGCCCTATGGGCCAGAGACAGTGTGTGAGGGGAGTCTGGAAGTTGGTCTCCTCTACACCTTCAGAGAGAGGACATCTGAAGTACAGTATGCAGCCTCTCTCACTCCACAGAGGACCATCTTTCTGTGCTGCTGGCTTCCCTGACCTACTTGGTCTTCATTAGGCAGCAGGCTGCTTAACATAAGATGACAGCTCCACTAGTACTGTACAAGCCAACTCTAACAAGGTGCACTAGCTACCCTTCACTGCTGAATCCTAAAGCATGGGGAACTTTGAATAATAACTTGCAGTTGGTTGCTCAGTTTGTTGCCCAACAAACAATGTAACCAGAGAGCCAGCTACGTGTCAACACTTTTCCAGATACATTACCCAAATGGTGCATTTGGTTGTATTAAGCATTTCGCTACACTCACATTAACATCTGCTAACCATGTGTATGTGACAAAATAAAATGTGATTTGATTTAATACTGCTTCATCACAGTTTTGATTGAGGCAATATTACAGTAAAGGAGGCTTAATGAGATCTGTAGTTTCCAAGTGAAAAAGAAATAACTCATTATTTTCAACTTAACCTTATACTGGATACTTCACATTGTATGTTCAGATAGTATTAAGACTAAGGGTCTGTTCAAAGTTGTGGAAAAAGCCGTTTGAATGTCCCAACCTCCAATCACAGTCATTGCCAGTAGGAGAAGGCTAACTACAGTTACAGTACATGTATATGTTTAATTACAACAGTGTTGCATGAAAACTATCCATCTGTCTGTTTCATAACTATTAATGAGAGTGGTTACGGTTAGTGAGTAATTGGTCTCTGAGGGAAAGGGGTCATTACACAGAGGCAAGGAGAGCAGATGGAACAAAAGGAAGAGAGAGAGATGGAGAGAGAGAGACAGCAAGCGAGAGAGCGAGAGAGAGAGAGAGAGAGAGACACCGAGAGATGGAGAGCGAGACAGCAAGCGAGAGAGAAAGGGTAAGAGAGAAGAGAGAGGGGGGATAAAAAGAAAAAGAGGAAGAGAGCATAGAAAGATCAGGTAGTTAGCTATCCCATTTCCAAACATACCATCAAGCATTTGAAACTCCACTGGGAAGCAATTTTCCTAACAAACAGAAGAGAATAGAGAATTGTAATTCAAGGCAGGGATCTGACAGACACACGGAGAGAAGTGCTTGCTTGACAGTATTAGAGTGCTGTCAACAGCCAGACCAAGTTGTCTACATTTCAAAAGGGACTCAGTTCTCGCCTTTGATCAGTTGTCCTCTACTGCTTTTCTCATGTTTCTTTGGAGCCAGCAACATACGTACATTTGACTACCTGAACAACTGAGAAAAAGAACCATACAGTGACAGCATTATCAAAAGCATTCACAGAATCCTGACATTACACTACTGCTTCAGATATTGTCTTTGCATACCATTGCCCGGGTTCATATTCTGAACATACCAAATATTTCAACACTAGGTGTACATCCCAAATGGAACCCTATACCCTAGTAAACTGCAGTGCACTGTATATGGAATAGGGTGCCATTTGGGACAGAGATTAGGTTTTGAAATCTTCCTAATTACAGATAAATTATCAACTTCTGTTACAATCAAGAGTAACCAATCAATCAATTACCTAGTCTCTTACTATTTCCTGTGGATTACCCCTCTGTAAAGGGAATCCAACAACAACAACCAACTCTTCCAGGGTTATGATATAAATGAATCATGATATTTCAGGTCTCCTCCACAATAGTAGTGACAGGCAACTGAACGTTCAATATCTTGCTATTATCCTTTTTGAAGTACAGAGATCCATCATGTGATGTCTCCTGACAATCCTCAGCCAACCCATTAGAGTTCCACCCAGCTCTACCTGTCTGTAATGAGAGGGCCACCTCCCCATCCATCTCCCTGTCACAACAGACGTTGCCAGGGCCTGGGTGACACACAGAGGTGAAAATGTGACATCTATATGGCCTTCAAAAGTCTCCAATTCACAGTGCTGTCATGTAGTGAGTGAATTTCCGTCTGGACTTAGCTTTGACTATCATTCACAGTTTTGGTTAGGTACAGTAAGTGAATGTAAAAGACCAGGCATTTGACCGGTCTTACTCATGCAGTTTGAGATATAGAGAAATGTGGAAAAAAATAAGAACACCTCACTGTAATACCAACATCATTTAATACAATTTTACACCCCCACCGCAGCAGTATATTGTTGCTCTAAGGCTTTTCTGAAATGATGCATCATTTGATTTAAAAGGACCCAAGCTGCCTATATCAGGCAGACAGGAAGAATAGAGACACAAATAGAATACCCATGGCCATTAGATTTGTGCATTGTTGTGCTTTGGGGACGACAAAAACAACTTGAAATGTTCAAATTAGCATGTACAGGATATTCATTCTCAAAAACTCACTAAGGAAACGTATCTAAATGCTGGACAAACTGCGTTCCCTAATGGAGGAGTGGAGGCATCAGAAAAACACATCAGATTGACAGTGAAAACCTCTCGACGGTCGTTTTCAAAGTGCATGTGCCAAGCGTTTTGATGTCTGTTTATTTTAGAAAGCCGGCAAACAAAAGCCTTGGAGTCACAGAAATGCAGGCCAACACTACTGAGCGACAACACAGACTCCACATATCTCACTATATGGCCACCTCTTTATGGTTTGTGTGTTGCTTGGTCGGACATAATTATTATAATAATGTGCAATCATTGGATGCTCTCCTGTGTTGGAAGTGTCATTGGTTTAACCCTTAGATGCATAACCTATGGAACTAACACATTTCCATAACAGGTACCTCACATTAGATTATGTTATATAAAATATAAAAGGGACAAACTGACCAATATGTTACAGTACAAATCTTCATCAATGAACAAGATAAATTTGACACATTTGAATGTAATTTGTCACTGTGCACCTCCGTGGCCCATGTTATGCATCTACGGAAGGCGTAAAGAATAAGCAATTCATGGCCAAGGCAACGATTACAATGTGTCAATATCAAACAGGAGTCCGGCAAAGTTATTGAATGAAGCAGGAGACTTGCATAATTTAAGGTAACTGTCCAGTAACCATTATTTTATCTCATACCCAAATAATGTTGTTGACTCATCCTATACTCATGTGGCCAAAGCATGAATTACAGAAAAAGTCTCAAACAGACCATTTAAAAAAATGCTTTCCATTTCCTCAAAGAGAATAATATCAGTCAGCAGTCTACTCGCATTAATGTTTTTAATGACTGGTATATTTCACTCATATTGTAATTAATTATAGGTCATATTTCATAGAAATCTGTAAACACTGGACAGTTACTTTATACAGTGGATTTTTTCTCTCTCTGTAACACTAACAATTTAGGTGTTAGATGTTTAATGTGATATTTGTATTTATTATGGATCCCCAAGCTACTCTTCCTGGGGTCCATAACAGAACATGGCCAAGATGTTCAAATGTTCATAAATGACCAGCATGGTCAAATAATAATAATCACAGTAGTTGTCGAGGGTGCAGCAAGTCAGCACCTCAGGAGTAAATGTCAGTTGGCTTTTCATAGCCGATCATTAAGAGTATCTCTACCACTCCTGCTATCTCTCGTGACGGACGGTCTTCTTTGTTGCCTCTCTGATTAATGCCCTCCTTGCCTGGTCCGTGAGTTTTGGTGGGCGGCCCTTTCTTGGCAGGTTTTTGTGGTGCCATATTCTTTTCATTTTTTAATAATGGATTTAATTGTGCTCCGTTCAAAGTTTTGGATATTTTTTTATAACCCAACCCTGATCTGTACTTCTCCACAACTTTGTTCCTGACCTGTTTGGAGAGCTCCTTTGTCTTCATGGTGCCGCTTGCTTGGTGGTGCCCCTTGCTTAGTGGTGTTGCAGACTCTGGGGCCTTTCATAACAGGTGTATATATATATTTTTACTGAGATCATGAGACAGATCACGTGACACTTAAATAAAGTCCAGCTGTGTCTAATCTAACTAATTAAGTGACTTCTGAAGGTAATTTGTTGCACCAGATCGTATTTAGGGACTTCATAACAAAGGGATGAATACCACTTTCCCATTTTGAATTGTTTTGAATTTTTTGAAACAAGTTCTTTTTCAAATTTCACTTTACCAATTTGGACTATTTTGTTTATGTCCATTACATGAAATCCAAATAAAAATCTATTTAAATGTTATAATGCAACAAAATAGGAAAAATGCCAAGGGGGATAAATACTTTTGCAAGGCACTGTACATAGACACATAGGCTTTACACAGAGCCAGTGCCAGGTCATTAGTAAAGATTGACAAAATAAGGGGCCTAGAAAGCTGCCCTGGGGAATGTCTAACTCCACCTGGATTATGTTGGAAAGGTTTCCACTAATTAACAACCTCTGTGTTCTGTTAGACGGGTAGCTCTCAATCCACAATATAGCAGGGGATGTAAAGCCATAACATATACGTTTTTCCAGCAGCAGATTATGATCAATGTGAAAAGCTGCATTGAAGTCTAACAAAAGAGCTCCCAATCTTATGATTAATTTCTCTCAGCCAATCATCAGTCAATCAAATTTCAATCAATCAAATGTATTTATAAAGCCCTTCTTACATCAGCTGATGTGAAAGTGCTGTACAGAAACCCAGCATAAAACCCTAAACAGCAAGCAATGCAGGTGTAGAAGCACGGTGGCTAGGAAAAACTCCCTTGTCATTTGTGTAAGTGCCGTACATGTTGAATAAGCATTGCTGAACATTTGTTGTTCATTTGTTTACTGTGAAATAGCATTGTATCTGGTCAACACAATTATAAAACACAGCTATTATGTGATTTACTGGTAATTTACTAATAATCAATTTTCTAGCTGAAAGAATAAGAACCAGAATGTTACATGGACCTGAATGTTGATGGTTGTCTCATCTGATTCGATACTTTTTCAGTGAGGGTAATATTCAGAAAATATATTAACAGTCTCAAATTCCCAGGTCTGAATTAGTTCATATGTGGTGCACATAAAAACCAGAAGCCTCTATAGCCCCTAACAACTGTAGCTAAATGCATCCTTGACAAATGGATTTCACCATGTGGCGCAAGCTCAGGATGGGAGGGGAGTGACCGTGTGATGTTAATGGATCTAAACAAGGCTGTGAAAGGCTCTATCAAACGTACTAAAATGATATAACACACTACTGTACAATTTACTGTTGATTACAGGTCTATTTCAAGTGGATGTTGTTTACAGTAAAGGACACATTACTGCAACATATTTTCACATTTCCATGGCCTTTAGTTTGGGGGTGTTAATATGGGTAGTCAAAGTGAGGCATGCGTGTGTGTTTATATATATATGCTTCAGAAATATTGCTGAAGGAAAGGAAGGATGTCACCATGGAAACAAAATAAAACCTTGTTTCAAAATTTGTGCAAACATATCTGATACATTCAATAACAGCTTGAACAATGACAAAATCTAATATATAGCCACCAACAGTGGAAGTGACTCTTTGGTTGATGTCAATAAAGACACTGGTTGATTTCAATAGAGGCATGGAGGAAGACAGTCCTGGCATACTCAGCCACTGAGAACAGATAGCGCTCTACGACAGGCTCAATATGCAAGATGGATACTACATACTTAGATGGTTTTACATTCAAGTATCTACTGACAGTTTAGAATCACAAACTTAGTGTGAATCTGAGGCTTCTGCGTATGGGAGCAGTGTGTTTTTTTCTTTATTGACTATTGTCTTTGAAGTTTTTATGTTAATTACAACACGTTTTACTGAACTATGTTTCCTAGAGGAAAGCTGCTGGGTGAGTGGATGGGGAAGCAAAGCCATGGGGGGGGGGGGGGGAGTTTTCTGGAATACCAAATAGGGCATTCTAAAATGCCCAAATCTCACAGCACTGTGAACACAGTTGTATAAATGAAATAATGATGAAATATGACGTGATGCTACTTCTTATTATTTGTCAAAAATGTTTTGTTTAAAAAAAAATTACTGTGACTATCATTGGGATCAAATCCACCACCAATACCATGAAGTTTGAATTTGGAGTAGAGAAACAGCGATAGAGCATTCAAGGCTAATTCATAAGAAGCTAACAAGTTTTCGCTGCGTTGTGTTCCCATGACTGGCTTGTCTGTGAGAATCACTATCAAGCAGGCGGGCTGGCTGTGCAAAAGCCACCCCTGAAGCAGCAAGACAGGCCAGCCACATCTCTAAACTAATTTTAGCATGTATAGTACAGTAGATATACTATAGAAAACTATCCAATCCACAGGAGTAAGACAGAGGAACAAGAAAATGAGCTATGGGGCTCTCAGTGGCCTACATTCTCCATTCAGTGTTGGGGCTGTTTCTTATAAGACATTGAATAACATTGTGCAACACTAACGGTGGTTTGAGGCTGACTCTCCAAGACATTAAATAACATGGTTCAAGGCTGCCCTGACTGACACTCCAAGGAGTGCACTCGAAGAACTCAAAATCTGGTGAGGGATAGAAAATTCTCCTCAACTCTGTGATTGAAAACCCTATATAATTTTGCTCCCTAAAGTCAGGGACTATTGTCTGACCAAGCCAAATCCTCAGATTTATCACAAAATGTCAGTTAATAAATGGTTTAGATGCTAACAGATCACTAGGCCTATGCCAAATACTTGTGGATGGCCACATAGGTGCCAGAGCCAGACAGACTATTTAAATTCAAAACAGAATTTGATATTCTTTCTAATAGTATCTTTAACTATTAGAAATCTTTAACATTACTTTGCCAAGGGAAACCCTCAAACTAACACCTTTGCAACACACAGTAAGGTGATCTATCTAGGAACTGTAGTGTAGTGCCATGGTTGTTATAGTTAGTTGTTATCCTGAACCTAGGTATAGTGCACTCACTGCTATCCAAATCAGCAGATCCATGTTACTGTAAGGGCATACCAGAAGAGGCAATGCTATTTGTGACACGCCAGCCCAACGTGGGTGGATGACGCTAGTTCCTACTTAACAGTAGGGCCTTTAAAAAAAGATATGTTTTTGTGTGCAGAAATGCCTTCTTGAACATGTGAAATGTCATGTGCCTTAAAGACAACATTTTATGGGATCCTTAAATATGAATACAATTTTAAATTAGGAGCCTAGTTTAGACAAGGAGAAAGCACTGCTATATAGGGAAAAAGACCGGATCCTTCCTGGCTAGCCATGATTGGATGAGATATTGGAGGGGTTTGACCATGCTGATGGTTGGCCATGTGTTTACATGTGAAATCTTAAAGAGATGGGTGGGTCTATGGCTTATAAGAGGGTGTGAACGATGTTGAATGGGCATAAACAAAGAGCTCTCAAGCACTCATCAAAATCTTTCTTGTCTCCTAAGTGGGATAACAAGTTTATACATGTTTAAAGCAGCATAACTGTCCCATGTGTCCTCCAATCACAGTGAATGACATTTCATTTTGGAGCTCTGAATCTGAACCTTTGTAATCTGTAAAAACAAGCATTTGGGATTTTTCTACATTAACACCAGTTGGGATGGGCCCTCACATTTGTGTTCAGGAGGCAGAGTACTGACGATCACCCAGCTGACAGTGGAAGGAGACACTGATGGCAGCTCCATAAATCAAAGCAGACAACAGCACGAGGACACTGCTCAAGTGCTCTCTGGATTTGTATCACGTGTCTTCTGCACACTGACCTGACCTCCTTCATTCATCTGCCTCTATGATGAAATCCAGGGCGTACATGTCCCACGTGTACACACCCCACTGTCTTACACCCTCCTCTATCCCATTACAATATATGACCTGTACGCTGCAAGTCTGAACAGGTCAGCTTGAGTTCATAGTCTGATGGCGAGAGACTGTATTGTTATATGTTGCAGGCCATCAATCAATATTTACAGCTTTGTCCAGCCTAGCATCCATATTAGTGTGAAAGGAAATGGTTTGGTACTGTATGGAGGTTGCGTAATTCTAAAAAAAATGGTGTTTGCAATGTATGCATATACATTTCCTGTCTGCTGTCATAGGTCAACGATGACGTCATTCTGTTAAGAGTACAGACTCCCATAATACATAGTCACATTAAAATTAGAAAGTGCGAGAAAAAAATAAATGTCAGAGAAAAACCTGCTGGAGGCTGTGTTCTCCAGTGCGCCAGGGATATACGTCAGAGCAGAATCTCTGTCTTTCTGAGGAAAGAAATGCGTATCCCTCCCACTCACTCTTATGATTCAGCCCAGCCTGCAGAGCGTGGGCTCAGACTCCTTTCTCTTTCACACAGAAAACAGCAAAGCTCCAACACACTTTTCTCTGCCATTCTGTTCCGAATGCAAAGATGAGGATCTGGACCAAATATGTTTTATGTAAAGATTGAACACCCAAATGCATGTCTGCGTATATGGACATTGTAGACCCACCAGTGAACTGGCTGTTAACCATATTTTAATGGTATTCTATATGTAATCCCTCTGTCACATGTAGAATAGTTAACTGTCGGCGGAGCAACAATGTGAATGCAAACAACAGTTTTAATTCCCATTTCTGGCAACGGAGCAGATTGCTGGCTGGCTGAGCCTATAGCGAGAGTCACTGATGTCACCCCAATAGGATGCTCCTATAGGATTTTGATCTATAGATTCAAACATATTGTCGCTACCATTTGCAATTAAAATAAATCACCATGCATTACCACACTGCAGATGTAGGATATGGATTGGAAAGCAAATTAAAAAACAGCATAAAGACATTCATAATGTATAGGTGACAACATCAACTGCATACATAATCCACTTATGGTAATCAGTATTACTTTCAAGAGAGGAAAATCTAATTCCATCATATTTCAAACAACAAGCTTTGATTCCTAACAACCGACACCCTTTGAAACAGAGCTATTTAGGTTGTAAAATAGTTCTGGCTAAATTCCAAAAGAGCGAGAGAGAGAAAGATCCACCATTTGTGTTCCACATGAAAACATGTCCTAGAGGCATGCACTGTCATTAATGTGCTTCCGTACTTTCCCTCCTCACCAAACAAAGAGCAAGCAAATATCAAAGGCCTGTAGTGCTAACATATTCACTTGGAAAATATGCTAGCTATCTGCATTGATTTACAGTTCCTGAAAGAGCACAAACACTAGAAGCAGAGAAACAAAAAACAGCATTTAAATTCAATAACAAATTGAAGACATACAAGATCTCCTTGGTCCATAATTTGTTCTCAATAAATACATTTCTTCAAGACTGTGAAATCATATTGAGAATAATCTATTTTACTCTAAGAGCTGAGTCATAACTGCACTTAGTTTTTACCAACAGATAAACTACTAGTCGTGACAATCCACAGAACATTCCAAAAAAATGAACTTTATGATGAATGTACCACAGCTAATTGTTCAGTGCACCCAACCATGTTTTAATTTTGAAACGGTCAACACATCATTAACATATCCTACGGCTTTATAGCCAAGATAGCAGACAACGACCAAAATAATATACACAGTCTATACATGTCACTGCCCTTTATGTAAATGCCTCAAATTATCTGTGTGTGTGTGTGGGGGGGGGGGGGGGGGCTTTCTGGTTTATAGTCTTCAGAGTGAGTTAATCTGGCCTGAGCTAATTACTGCAAACTAAGGAACTTTCTCTCACAGACACGTACACACACACGTACACACACGTACACACACACACACACACACACACACACACACACACACACACACACACACACACACACACACACACACACACACACACACACACACACACACACACACACACACACACACACACACCTCTCCTCTCCTCTCCTCAACCCTAAAAGTCTGAGTCAGATCTTAATTACATACACTACCTACGGGAAACATTTATTCATCAAATGGCCCATTTGTTCCCTGTAGATCTACAACAACCCACTCCTCCAGCCTTATCCCCCTGTTCAGTGCACTGCAGGGGGCTCTAAACATCCCTATCTCCCCACTGCAGAGAAACCTGGCTTCCATGAATCCATGTTAGGAATGAACCATGGTGTCTCTGTAACACAGCACTACTGACTATGTCACATGTTTCTTTTGCTCTGCATTTATCTACTCGCTCAGGCTTTGGATTAATCCATTTCCAAAATACTGGGCAGCTCTGTAGAATGGACTCTGTTCAGCAGCAGTCTGTTGACATGCAATGTAATCTCTCTGATATTGAACACATCCTTTTGCCCTTTGAATTTTCATATATCTGTATTATTTTTACGCACACAGAAGAATGGATTGGGTTGCAAAATAAACCCCAAATAAACCCACTGTACATTATTACAGCAGTTCACAACTGCTGTCTTCTTCATGAAGAAAACCAATGCAGCTTTTCAAGAGACTGATATTTGGAACAGATTCATGCATGGGTAATACACTACATGACCAAAAGTACAGTGCCTTGCAAATGTATTCATCCAACTTGGCATTTATCCTATTTTGTTGCATTACAACCTGTAATTGAATTAGATTTGGGGGGGGGGGGATTTCATCTAATGGACATACACAAAACAGTCCAAATTGGTGAAGTGAAATTTAAAAAAATAACTTGTTTCAAAAAAATAAAACATGGAAAAGTGGTGTGTGCATATGTATTCACCCCCTTTGCTATGAAGTCCCTAAATAAGATCTGGTGCAACCAATTACCTTCAGAAGTCACATAATTAGTTAGATTAGACACAGCTGGGCTTTATTAAGTGTCACATGATCTCAGTATATATATTATATATACATACACATGCATATATATATATATATACACATATATACATACACACGCATATACATACACACGCATATATATATATATATATATATATATATATATATATATATATATATATATATATATATATATATATATATATATATATATATATATATATATATACACACACACACACACACACACACACACACACACACACGTATGTATATATATATATGTGTATATACACACACACATATACATACATATATATACATACATTCATACATACATACAGTGGGGCAAAAAAGTATTTAGTCAGCCATCAATTGCGCAAGTTCTAAAAAATATCAAAAACTTTGAACATCTCACGGAGCACCATTAAATACATTATTAAAAAATGGAAAGAATATGGTACGACAACAAACCTGCCAAGAGAGGGCCGCCCACCAAAACTCACAGACCAGGCAAGAGCATTAATCAGAGAGGCAACAAAGAGACCAAAGATAACCCTGAAGGAGCTGCAAAGCTCCACAGCTGAGATTGAAGTATCTGTCCATAGGACCACTAATCCGTACACTCCACAGAGCTGGGCTTTATGGAGGATTTGCCAGAAAAAAGCCATTGCTTAATGAAAAAAATTAGCAAACAGGTTTGGTTTTCGCCAAAAGGCATGTGGGAGACTCCCCAAACACATGGAAGAAGGTACTCTGGTCAGATGAGACAAAAAGTTAGTGTTTTCCTTCCAAAAACCTGTCGGGCACAAACCCAACACCTCTCATCACCCCGAGAACAACATCCCCACAGTGAAGCATGGTGGTGGTAGCATCATGCTGTGGGGATGTTTATCATCGGCAGGGACTGGGAATCTGGTCAGAATTGAAATAATGATGGATGGCACTAAATACAGACAAATTCTTGAGGGAAACTTGTTTCAGTCTTCCAGAGATTTGTGACTGGGACCGAGGTTCACCTTCCAGCAGGACCATGACCCTAAGCATACTGCTAAAGCAACACTCAAGTTTTCTGTTTTCATGTCTTATTTCTTGTTTGTTTCACAATAAAACATATTTTGCATCTTCAAAGTGGTATGCATGTTGTGTGAATCAAATGATACAACCCCCCCCCCAATTTTTTTTTTATATATATTTTAAATCAAGGTTGTAAGGCAACAACATAGGAAAAATGTGAAGGGGGGTGAATACTTTCACAACCCACTGTATGTGGACACCTGCTTGACGAACAGCTCATTTTAATATCATGGGCATTAATATTGAGTTGATCACTCTTGGCTGCTATAACAGCCTCCCCTCTTCTGGGAAGCCATTCCACTAGATGTTGGAACAGTGGAAAAGGTTGAGAGCCTCAAGTTCCTTGGTGTCCACATCACCAACAAACTAACATGGTTCAAGCACACCAAGACAGTCGTGAAGAGGGCACAACAAAACCTATTCCCCCTCAGGAGACCGAAAAGATTTGGCATGGGTCCTCAGATCCTCAAAAGGTTTTACAGCTGCACCATCGAGAGCATACTGACGGGTTGCATCACTGCCAGGTATGGCAACTGCTTGTCTTCCAACCGCAAGGCACTACAGAGGGTAGTGCGTATGGCCCAGTACATCACCAGGGCCAAGCTTCCTGCCATCCAGGACCTCTATACCAGGCGGTGTCAGCGGAAGGCCCTAAAGATTGTCAAAGACCCCAGCCACCCCAGTCATAGACTGTTCTCTCTGCTACCGCACGGCAAGCAGAACCGGAGTACCAAGTCTACATGTACATATCACCTCAATTACCTCGACACCGGTGCCCCCGCACATTGAATCTGTACCGGTACCCTCTGCATAGAGCCCCGCTATTGTTATTTACTGCTGCTCTTTTATTTGTTACTATTATCTCTTACTTATTTAAAGGTATTTCCTTAACTGCATTGTTGGTTAAGGGCTTGTAAGTAAGCATTTCAATGTAAGGTCTACACCTGTTGTATTCGGCGCATGTGACAAATATATTTTTAATTGATTTGAACATTGCTGCAGGGACTTGCTTCCATTCAGCCACAAGAGCATTAGTGAGATCAGGCACTGATGTTTGGTGATTAGGCCTGGCTTGCATTCGGTGTTCCAATTCATCCCAAATTGTTCGATGGGGTTGAGGTCAGGGGTCTCTGCAATCCAGTCAAGTCCTTCAACACCAATCTCAACAAATTATTTCTGTATGGACCTTGCTTTGTGCACTGGGGCATTGTCATGCTGAAACAGGAAAGTGCCTTTCCCCAAACGGTTGCCACAACGTCATTGAATACTGTAGCATTAAGATTTCCCTTCACTGGAACTAAGGCGCCTAGCCCGAACCATGAAAAACAGCCCCAGACCATTATTCTTCCTCCACCAAACTTTACAGTTGGCACTATGCATCGGGGCAGGTAACAGTCTCCTGGTATCCGCCAAACCCAGATTTGTCAATTGGCCAAATGGTGAAGTGTGATTCATCACTCCAGAGAACGCATTTCCACTGCTCCAGAGTCCAACGGTGGTAACGACGCTTGGAATTGTGCATAGTGATCTTAGGCTTGTGTGTGTGTCTGCTCAGCCATGGAAACCCATTTCATGAAGCTCCCGACAAGCAGCTCGTGTTGACGTTGCTTCCACAGGCAGTTTCGAACTAGTGAGTTTTGCATCCGAGGACAGACAATTTTTACACGCTACAACACTCGGCGCTCCCATTCTGTGAGCTTGTGTGGCTACCACTTCGGGTGTGGCTAAAATAGCCAAATCCACTCATTTGAATGTCCACATACTTTTGTATACATAGTGTATATCTCATTCATGAATAGATCTGAAATGCACAAATACCTATATTGAGCTAATCCTTTCCATTGAAGAATCAGCTACCACCTACTGTGACAGCTGGATCCATTCCGACTGCATCATCATCCTCCCATACACGAAGGCTGCGCATCCCAAATGGCACCTTATCCCAAATGGCACCATAGGGCTCTGGTCAAAAGTGGTGCACTATATAGGGAATATGGTGTCATTTGGGATGCAGAAGCCTTTCAGCTGGATGGATGATCCCACAGAGCTGATTGTTCCACACTTCACCACTTATTAACTGCAGTGCCAGACAGCTCTGAGCAACCTCATTGGCTTTCACACCAGAGCTTTGGCTTTCACACCACAGCTGTGAGATGAGGTACAGTACCCTCCCTGGGTAGCTGATTCCCATCTTTGGCTGTTTACCAAATGGCACCCTATTACTTACAAAAGTAGTGCACTACGTAAAGAATAGGTTGCCATTTGGTAAATACTGGGAATCAGCTTGGGTGCCATTTGGGACGCAAGCTTTGTCTTCCTGCTTATCTCCAGTGAGTGACAGTGGAATTAGAGCATGCACATCCAGTCCCAGTCACAGGTGGATAGGCTTTCATCTGTGTTGATCAAAGGAGAAGGTCCAAACATGTACAGAAGACGTCTGTCACTTTGCATGACTCTTAATAGTTGCTACCCACATGCTACACTATAGTAAAAACAATACAGTGAACACTAGTATTCACTGTAGTGTTTTGCAAACTTTACTGTCGTACTTACTGTAGTATACTGTCATATTTACAGTTAACTATAGTACAATTACTGTAGTAAAATAAAACTGTAGTGTATACACTGTAGTAATTAATGTAATGAAAAAAATAATCACATTTTGCTGTCTTGAAAATTCTAATCTAAAAAGGGAATACATTCCATTTTTTCCCCTGCAGATCTACACAACCTATTCTACATTTTCAAACTGAAAGAAAAATGTCCAAATGATTGCATATGTCTTCACACCTCAGCGTTAATGGAAACCCCTTTGGCAGCCATTACAGCTGTGAATTATTTAGAATAAGACTAACTTTGCAAAACTCTGAGGTCAACATTTATCCATTGTTTTTGTCAAGCTCAGTACATGTATTCACGCTCAGTAAATGTGTTTGGGAATCATTGATGGACAGAAATATTCAAACCTTTTATAAAAGGAAATTTAAGTCAGGACTGAGACTGCACCACTCAGGAACACTCAACACCTCTTGGAAAGCAATTCTGATGTGCCTTTGGCATTACAAATTGTGTAACTGTCTCGCTGAAAAATAAAACTATCCCAGGGTTAGGGTTTCAAAAGACTGAGGTGGGTTTTCCTCTAAGTTTTTACCTGCGGTTTGCTGCTTTCATATTTATTTTGATCCTAACAAACTCCCCAGTCCCTACAGGTGACAAAAATGCCCATAACATGATGCAGCCACCACAACACTTGAAAATAGAGGGTTTAACTCTGTGTTGTATTGAATTTGATCCAAGCCTGTAGTTTTAAATTTAGGCCAAAAAGTTCATTTATTTGCGGTGTTGTCTTGCAGTATTACTTAACGGACTTGTTGCAAATGTAATGGATGATTTGGAGTGGATATTTTTAACACAGGCATCCTTCTTTTGACTTTGTCATTTAGACCAGTAATGTGGAGTGAATGCAATGCTGTTGTCGTATGCATTTCAAGTATTGTGTTAGTAAGCTAGTTGCAAGGCCTCAATTTGAGATGCCCCTACCCGAGTAAGAACAAAACACAAACATGTTTTTCACATCTCTAATTTCTCCAATGAAATGGATGGTTGTTTAAAAATATAAAATAAATAACTGCAAAAGTGGTTCAATGAATAGAAATTGTGACACACATGAGCTCAAAAAGTGCAGAATAATGCCTGGCTGGAGAGGGGGGTGGGCCACAAACACACAGATACAATAGGCAGAAATATCAAATTTGATTATTTATGATGAATGCAAGCTTACTTTTTGGTAGCTGATTAATAGACAACTCTCATTCAGATTAGGGTTAGTGGTACTCAGTGAAGTGTTGTGTTGAATTCTCCCCAAACATAACGCTTTGTATTCAGGACATAAAGTTAATACCTTTGCCACATTTTTATTGCAGTTTTACATTACTGCCTTGTTGCAAACAGGATGCATATTATGGAATATTTGTATTCTGTAAAAGACTTCCATTTAAAAAAAACTTTGGTTAGTATTGTGGAGTAACTACAACATTTTTGATCTATCCTCAGTTATCTCCTTTTACAGCCATTAAACTCTGGAACTGTTTTAAAGTCACCATTGACCTCATGGTGACATCCCTGAGCGGTTTCCTTCCTATCGGAGTTAGGAATGACGTCCGTATCTTTGTAGTGACTGTGTGTATTGATACACAATCCAAAGTGTAATTAATAACTTCACCATACTCAAAGGGATATTCGATGTCTTATTTTTGAATTTTTACCCATCTACCAATAGTTGGCCTTCTTTGCGAGGCATTGGAAAACCTCCCTGGTCTTTGTGTTTGAATCTGTGTTTAAAATGTACTGCTCGACTGAGGGACAGATAATTGTATGTGTGGGGTACAGAGATTTGAGGTAGTCATTCAAAAATCATGTTA
Organism: Oncorhynchus clarkii lewisi; assembly: GCF_045791955.1. Lineage (NCBI taxonomy): Eukaryota > Metazoa > Chordata > Actinopteri > Salmoniformes > Salmonidae > Oncorhynchus > Oncorhynchus clarkii. Next base: position 23,202,894 of record NC_092166.1, on the reverse strand, counting down.
AACACCATTACTGCACAAAGAGTGAGTCCATGAAACGTATTATGTGACTTGTTAGGGAGATTTTTACAACTGAACTTATTTAGGCTTGCCATAACAAAGGGGTTGAATACTTATTGACGTAAGACATTTCAGCTCTTCATTTTAAAATTAATTTGTAAACATTTCTAAAAACATAATTCCACTGACATTATCGGGTATTTGTATTTATTATGGATCCATGCTGCAGTTGTGTCACACAACAATGCCACAGATGTCTCAAGTTTTGAGGGAGTGTGCAATTGGCAAGATGACTGCAGGAATGTCCCCCAGAGCTGTTTCCAGATAATTTTATGTTAATTTCTCTACCATAAACTGCCTCCAACATAATTTTAGAGAATTTGGCAGTATGTCCAATCAGCGTCGTGTGGGAAAGCGGTTTGCTGATGTAAACATTGTGAACAGAGTGCATCATGGTGGCAGTGGGGTTATGTTATGGGCAGGCATAAGCTACGTACAATGAACACAATTGCATTTTATTGATAGCCATTTTAATGCACAAAGATACCGTGACGAGGCCCATTGTGAGGCCCATTATTTTTAAGGTATCTGTGACCAATAGATGCATATCTGGATTCCCAGTCAAGTGAAATCCCTAGATAAGGGCCTAATTTTTTTAAATTGACTGATTTCCTTATATGAACTGTAACTCAGAACGAACTACAAAAATCTCTGAAACTGGAAACACTTATCTCCCTCACTAGCTTTAAGCACCAGCTGTCAGAGCAGCTCACAGATTACTGCACCTGTACATAGCCCATCTATGGTTTAGCCCAAACAACAACCTCTCCCCCTACTGTATTTATTTTGCTCCTTTGCACCCCATTATTTCTATCTCCACCTTGCACATTCTTCTACTGCAAATGTACCATTCCAGTGTTTTACTTGATATATTGTATTTACTTCGCCACCATGGCCTTTTTTTTCTTTTTGCCTTTACCTCCCATCTCACCTCATTTGCTCACATTGTATATAGACTTACTTTCTACTGTATTATTGACTGTATGTTTGTTTTACTCCATGTGTAACTGTGTTGTTGTATGTGTCGAACTGCTTTCCTTTATCTTGGCCAGGTTGCAATTGTAAATGAGAACTTGTTCTCAACTTGCCTACCTGGTTAAATAAAGGTGATATAAAAATAAATAAATAAATAAAATCTTTGAAATTGTTGCATTTTGCATTACTATTTTGGATTAGTATATGTTTCCCTAAGAGTTGTACAAAGTTAGTAGAATCTTATTCATTCAAAATTATTCACAGCTGTAATGGCTGCCAAATATGCTTCTACTAAGTATTAACTCTTGGGTAGGAAGACATACGCAATCAAGACATCTTCCTTTTTAACTTTTAATTCAATTGGACAATGTTCTATAATTTTTCTTTCACTTTGAAAACGTTGATTAGGTTGTGTATATCAAATGTAATAATTTTTTTTGTGAAAGACTGTGCAAGGGGTGTGTTAGGTGCCTCCTAAGAAGCGGTAGGTGCAGGAGTCTGGAGAGCAAGGAATTCCAGTTTGCACAGTCGTTTAATATAAGTTCCAACCCATCAACAACAGGCAGGGAAAATCATGAAACACACGGAGGAGAAACCTCTACTCCTAACACAGTACCAATGGTACAACGACTGTGGGAAAAAACCCTGTGGCGCAAACACGCACCTCTAACAGAGCTAACACAGCAAAATAATCCTGGACAAAGGCTAGCAGGCAGCAGAGGTTAATAAACTCATCGAAATGAACTAATCAGACACAGGTGATAACAACAGACACAAACTAAAAGGAAAAATGGATCAGTGGCAGCTAGTTAGCCGGCGACGACGACCGCAGAGCACCGCCAGAACAGGGAGAGGAGCCACCTTCGGTGGAAGTCGTGACAGTACCCCCCTCTTGACGCGCGCCTAGAGGACGACCCGGAGGACGAGGTGCAGGGCGATCCGGATGGAGGCGGTGAAACTCACTCAGCAGAGATGGATCCAAGACGTCCTCCACCGGCACCCAGCAGATCTCCTCCGGACCGTACCCCTCCCAATCCACGAGGTACTGCAGGCCCCTCACCTGATGCCTGGAATCCAGCATGGATCGCACTGCATACGCCGGAGCACCCTCGATGTCCAGGGGGGGCGGAGGGACCTCCCGCACCTCAGCTTCCTGAAGCGGACCAGCTACCACCGCCCTGAGGAGAGACACATGAAACGAGGGGTTAATACGGTAATAAGGGGGAGCTGTAACCTATAACACACCTCGTTTATTCTCCTCAGGACTTTAAATGGCCCCACAAACCGCGGACCCAGCTTCCGGCAGGGCCCGGTGTTCTGCGGTGGCGGACAGCGCTTGCTTTCTGCTGCCCTTCGGACCATTTCAAGTGCCCGTGGACGGCCTCCCAGGTCTCCTTCGAACGCTTCACCTATACCTCCACCACAGGAGCCTCGGTCTGGCTCGGATGCCATGGTACCAGGACCTGGCTGATACCCCAACACGCACTGAAAGGGTGAAAGGTTAGTTGAAGAGTGGCGGAGTGAGTTCTGAGCCATCTCTGCCCATGGAACGTACCTCGCCCACTCCCCTACCCATATCCTGGTTAACTAACTCCACCTGCCAATTACTCTCGGGGTGAAAACCAGAGGTTAGGCTGACCGAGACCACCAGACGGTCCATGAACGCCCTCCAAACCCGGGACGTGAACTGGGGACCCCGATCAGAAACTATGTCCTCAGGCACCCCGTAGTGCCGGAAGACGTGTGTAAACAGGGCCTCCACAGTCTGTAGGGCCGTAGGGAGACCGGGCAAAAGGAGATAACAGGACCGATCCACCCCGACCAAGATCGTTGTGTTGCCCTGAGACGGAGGAAGATCGGTCAGGAAGTCCACCGACAGGTGTGACCAAGGCAGCAGTGGAACGGGGAGGGGTTGTAACTTCCCTCTGGGCAGGTGCCTAGGAGCCTTGCACTGAGCGCACACCGAACAGGAAGAGACAAACCCTCACGCCCTTAGCTAAAGTGGCCCACCAGTACTTCCCCCTAAGGCGTCGCACCGTCCTATCGATACCCGGATGACCAGAAGAGGGTAACATGTGAGCCCACCGAATCAACCTGTCGCGAACACCAAGCGGGACGTACTTCCGTCCAGCTGGGCACTGAAGTGGAGTAGGCTCTGACCGAGATGCCCGCTTGATGTCCATGTCCACCTCCCATACCACCGGTGCCACCAGACAAGAGGCCGGAAGTATGGGGGTGGGATCGATGGACCGCTCCTCTGTATCATTAAGACGGGACAGTAAATCTGCCTTAGCGTTCTGGGACCCTGGTCTATACGATATCCTAAATCGGAATCTGGTGAAAAACATGGCCCACCTTGCCTGGCGAGGGTTCAGTCTCCTCGCCGCCCTGATGTACTCCAGATTACGGTGGTCAGTCCAGATGAGAAAAGGGTTTTGAGCCCCCTGAAGCCAATGTCTCCACACCTTCAGAGCTTTTACGACAACCAGCAACTCCCGGTCCATCACGTCATAGTTCTGCTCCGCTGGGCTGAGCTTCCTCGAAAAGAAAGCGCAGGGGCGGAGCTTCAGTGGCGCGCCAGAGCGCTGTGAGAACATGGCTCCAATCCCAGCCTCGGATGCGTCCAAATCCACTATGAATGCCAAAGAGGGATCCGGATGCGCCAACACGGGAGCCTCGGTAAACAGTCCTCAAGCGACAAAATGCTCTGTCCGCCTCAGCCGACCATCGCAGACGCACCGGTCCCCCCTTCAGCAGTGAAGTAATGGGAGCAGCCACCTGCCCAAAAACCCTGGATAAACCTCCGGTAGTAATTGGCAAACCCTAAAAACCGCTGCACCTCCTTTACCGTGGTGGGAGTCGGCCAATTACGCACGGCTGCAATGCGGTCACACTCCATCACCAACCCTGATGTGGAAATGCGATACCCCAGGAAGGACACGGCCTGTTGGGAATTCTCAGCCTTGACGTATAGGTCATGCTCCAACAGTCCTCCAAGTACTCTGCGCACCAGAGACACATGCGCGGCAAATATATCAGAATGTCATCGATATAAGCCACCATACCCTGCCCGTGCAGGTCCCTGAGAATCTCGTCTACAAACGATTGGAAGACGGCTGGGGCATTCTTCAACCCATACGGCATGACGAGGTACTTATAATGGCAGGATGTGGTACTAAACTCTGTCTTCCACTCATCTCCCTCCCGGATACACACCAAGTTATACGCGCTCCTGATATCCAGTTTTGTGGAAAAGCGTGCTCCGTGAAATGACTCAATCGCCGTAGCGATGAGAGGTAGCGGGTAACTGTACCCCACAGTAATAGAATTTAGACCTCTATAGGCAATGCATGAACACAGACCTCCCTCCTTCACAAAAAATAAACTTGAGGAGGTGGGTGACGTGAATGCCTCAGAGATTCAGAGACATATGTTTCCATAGCCACAGTCTCCTCCTGTGACAGGGGATACACGTGACTCCTGGGAAGTGCAGCGTTTTCCTGGAGGTTTATCGCACAATGCCCTCATCGATGGTGGTCACCCTCTTTTTTTTTACAGAAGGCGATAGCCAAATCGGCATATTAGGGGGGAATGCGCACGGTGGAGATTTGGTCTGGACTCTCCACCGTCGTTGCACCGATGGAAACTCCCACACACCTACCTGAACACTCGTCTGACCACCCCTTTAAAGCCCTCTGTTGCCACGAAATAGTGGGGTTGTGAAAGGCCAACCAGGGAATCCCCACCACCACTGGAAACGCAGGGGAATCAATGAGGAAGAGACTAATTCTCTCCTCATGACCCCCCTGCGTAACCATGTCCAGTGGAGCCGTGGCCTCCCTGACCCTAATTCTCGACTATCTAGGGAGTGCACGGGGAAGGGTTTGTCCATCTGAACCAGGGGAATCCCTAACCTATGCGCGAAACTATGGTCCATAAAATTCCCCGCTGTGCCTGAATCTACTAGCGCCTAATGCTGGGAATGGGGGGAAAACTCAGGGAAAGAAATCAACACATACATGTGACCAACAGGGGGCTCTGGGTGAGCCTGGTGCTGACTCACCTGGGATGTCCGAAAAGTGCTCGTCCTGCCGTCTCGACTCCCAGACGAGTCCCTCCAGCACCGGTCGGCAGTGTGCCTTCTCCGACCACACCTAGTGCAGGAAGGGGCTCCTCCTCCGGCCGCCTTCGCTGCAGCACCCCCTAACTCCATGGGGGTTGGCGTGGAGGCGCTGGGGAATGGAACCAACAGGACCCAATCCGGACGCCCGCGTGTAGCCAGCAAGTTGTCCAACCTTATGGACATGTCCACTAGCTGGTCCAGGGTGAGGGTGGCGTCTCTGCATGCTAGCTCACTCCCTCGTGAGCGCGAGCCGAATACCGCTGGGGCCAGACGACATCGGAGAAGGTGGTGGTGTTGGTTGTAGTGTGGCTGGTGGAGGGGTAGGAAGGCCACCCCTCTAGCATCTTTCCATCGTCACCATCACCTGATCCATGGCGGTCCCCAGACGGTGGAGAATGGTGGTGTGGTGTTGTCAGTTTCTGCTGACTCCATTTCATTACGGTGCGGGAGTCAGGAGCAGGAGAGCAAGGAATTCCAGTTTACACAGCTGTTTAATATAAGTCCCAACCCACCAACAACAGGCGGGGAAAATCACGAAACACATGGCGGAGAAACCTCTACTCCTAACACAGTACCAATGGTACAACAACTGTGAGGGAAAAAACCCTGTGGCTCAAACACACACCCCTAACAGAATTAACACAGCAAAATAATCCTGGACAAAGACTAGCAGGCAGCGGAGGTTAATAAACTCACGAAAATTAACTAATCAGACACAGGTGATAACAACAGACACAAACTAAAAATGGATCGGTGGCAGCTAGTAGGCCTTCGACGACGACCGCCGAGCACCGCCCGAACAGGGAGAGGCAGGGTGTGTAGGGTGTGTAGAGTGGTGTAAATGCTAAACTGCTTACTGACTATACACGAACGTTACTGCATGATTGTTGAGGGTTTACTAACACATTAATTATATTAGCTATGTTAACAATGACATTACTTTAGCTAATATGGTGACAAAGATGTAAGCTGTGTGTAGTGGATATGATATGTTTTGGCTTGGAAAGTTTTTTTTTGCATGGTCAGATACTGCTGATGTTTTGTGCATTGAAGTCCACAAACGAAGGGAAAATGTGAGGAGAAAAGCGCATAGATGCAAGAAGCAATAAAACATGGCTGCTATGAAAGTGAACTGGGGGGTATTCATTCCCCCTGATTCTGTTGAAAAACGTTTCTTAAACAGAAGCAAACGTAACTAAACAGGGATAAAAATTCCGGATATTGTCCAATAGAAACTCTCGTTTGCAACTGTTGGACTAATGATTACAGCCTAGATCAGCTAGATGCAGGCAAGAGTGTGCAAGGCGGTATTGAATGTGTCACTGTCTGTCCATGTGTCACTGTCTGTCGCCTCAATTTTTTCTCTTGACCTGTGCACCTACGTTGTAAACTTTCATTCATAGAGTAGGTTATAGCAACCTCATGATGGGTATAGGGAAAATGTGAGTATCATGTAGTAGCCTAAACCTATTGATGTTACTGGGTGATTGGAATATGAATGACAGTCATCCAATATTGTGTAATAGAAATAAGGCCATGCGCATTAAACATTTTTTTTGTCCTCCCTCATTTTAAACAGAACCGACTGCCACTGGTCTTCAACTATATAATATGTAAGGAATAATAAAAGAAGGGCTATGTATTCTTTGGAAAATAATGAACGACTTGGAAAGTGTGTTCCACGATGCGCTAGTGGAGTAGAAGTAACCTTCCATGGATTCTTTTCCAGAGAACGCATAAAGCCTCGAGTTGATTATCCCTTTGATATCATGGCTATAATTTCACACATTTACCGCTAGAAATGTGTTCAACATCCACTGAAGTAGCTAGCAAGCTTACTAGATAGAACAGTAGTTGCCTTGGTAACAAAAAAACTATTGCTAGTTTAGCTAACCAAACCATCAGTCCTAGCTTGCAACTATGAACATTTAATTTAACAATGTTTTCCATTTGACTTTTGCTTTCATAAGCAGCTCAAATATTGAACATGTAAGAATTAACTATAGAATTTACACGAGGGGCGAGGATATTGGAAATCAAGCCTACTGGATGATAACTGACTTTTTCCGCAATAACGTAGGTACAGCAGATCCCCCTTATTGTATGGGACACTTATGTGCCTTTAGAGGCCATGAAATTCAGTACTCATCTAAGGAAATGGAAGGATTAACAGTACACATAGATAGCAATAAAAACAGTACCATAGAGGCTCAGAATAAGTTAGAGGAAAAACAAAAAGAAATGTAGGAACTTTATCAAGAAAAGTGCAATATATTTTTAAAAATAAAGCAAACTTTGCACCAAATGCACTAAATGCTACCAAAAATAATTTACTGAAACTTGTTACAAATGTCAGTCACCCATTTTCACCAAACAATATTTTGAAAGAGGAAGTAAAGTACTTTAAGCATATGTTTTTGTTTCAGTCTCCACCATCTCCTCTAACTAAGCTAATTGTATAGATGTTTTTTCTATTAATAATGTCAAATTAACAGCTGTACAGAAAGACTCATGTGAAGGACAAATTACAGAGGAGGAACTTCTTGATGCAACTAAAGACCGGGAAAACTCCAGGGCTGGATGGTATACAAGTGGAGGTATACTCAGAGGACCGTTATTAGCATGTTCTAACCACTCATCTATACATGGTAGAATGTCAGACACTCAACAAGGTCGTCTGATTTCATTATTACGGAAACAGGGTTCAAATTGGAAATATAAAGATCCAGTCTATTTACAAAACTGGAGGCCTCTCACAAAAACTTTAGCAAAATGATTAGCGCATAGAATTAAAAAAGTTATTGTCGGATATTATTAATCCAAAATCAGACAGGTTTTTATACTTCAACGATACATTGGAGATAATATAAGACAAGTACTGGAAACATACTATTGTCACGGCCGTTGGTGGAAGAAGGTGAGGACCAAGGTGCAGCGTGGTACGTGTTCATAATTAATTTATTAGCAACTGAACACTAAATACGAAAATGACAAAAATAATAACCGAAACAGTCCTGTCTGGTACAGATACGAAACAGAAAACAACTCCCCACAAAACCCATGTGGGCAAGACCTACCTAAGTATGGTTCTCAATCAGAGACAACGGCAGACCGCTGTCCCTGATTGAGAACCATACCCGGCCAAAAACAAAGAAATACAAAAACATAGAAAAAAGAACATAGAATGCCCACCCTAGTCACACCCTGTCCTAACCAAAATAGAGAATAAAAAGCCTCTCTATGGCCAGGGCGTGACTACTATGAAATATCGGGGAAACCAGGACTGGTTTTCATAGCTGATTTTGAATTTGCTTACCATATTTGCTTATGGTTTTGCCTACACCTAGTGAGCTGCTTTTTAAATTATATGAAGAAAAAAATATTCAATTTTATATGGAATGGCAAGCAAGACAAATTAAAAAGGGCCTATTTATATAACAAATATGAATTTGGAGGACAGAAATGATCAATATTAAAGCATTAGACCTCTCACTAAAGGCATCAGTCATACAAAAGTTATACCTAAATCCGAAATGGTTCTCTAGTAAATTAGTAAGAATGTCTCACCCCATGCTCAAGAATGGCCTTTTTCCCTTTATTCAGCTCACTTTCAGTTATATGAAAATGAAATCTCCAAAATATTGTTAGTTTTTAAACTAGCCTTAGAAAGTTGGTTGAAATTTCAGTTTAATCCACCTGAAAAAGACAGACCAAATAATACAACAAAGTGGTTAAACTCAAATATACGAACTGATAAAAAAAAAAAAAAAACGTATTTGTCGCAAAACATTTTTTTAAAGTAATTTTTGTAAATATACTGTGCGTTATAGGAAGGTAATGCACACTCTAGAATGCCCTTCAAGCCAATCAGAAACGACTATTCAACAATGCCATGATAAAATTAGCATTACAAACTGGGTGGTTTGAGCCCTGAATGCTGATTGGCCGACAGCCGTGGTATACCATGTGTATGACAAAACACTTATTTTTACTGCTCAAATTCTGTTTGTAACCACTTTATAATAGCAATAAGGCACCTCGGGGGTTTGTGATATATGGCCAGTACACCACAGCTAAGGGCTGTGTCCAGGCAGTCCGTGTTGCGTGGTGCGTAAGAACCGCACTTAGCCGTGGTGTATTGGCCATATACCACACCCCCTTGGGCCTTATTGCTTAAGTATGACAGAGTGAGCTGATGTCAAGTGAGCAGCATCAGTTGTAAAGCAGACAGACACCCACAGTAACGTATTATGCTTGTCATCAACTCGTCAAACATATGTCTTGGGACTGCTTTCCAAGCTGCCATACAGCGAAGCTACAGTACTTGAGTACAGTTTTTGAATATATTATAGGCAGGGTTTTATTTTATGCTTCCACTCATCATGCTTCTACAGCAAATTCTACTGTAAATACATTACTACCAGCCCAAAACCCTTAGATTTCTAACATGTATAATCCAACAATAATTGTTGTTCATGCTTCCTTCTCATCTAATCCACTATCTACTTTATCATCAGATCTCTGCCCCTCCCAGAAATAACACCACTAAAAATAAAAAAATACACCATTTCTCTTAAGATTTAATGAGCAGTGTTTTCGCCAGGGGCGAATGGAGTACAGATTCCAAGTGAGTGCCTTTTGCACTACGTTTCACCTTCTGGTGCACTTAGGAAAAAAAACATCACAGCTGAAACTGCTGGAAGCAAGATTTTTGTTTTTTACTTTAAATTTTTTAACCACAGACCCAAAAGCGGTTGATGGAGTCGCTTAGGGAGAATTCTGACACAAATGTGTACTGTTAACTTGGCACAACCAATCAAATTGCAAGGGTCAGCTGTGAAAACACATGGGGTAGAGCCAATGCAGGGCAACATAAAAATTAAGGTTGTGTGCGCAGCTGTTAAAAGAGGCAGTGAATATTATGAGACAGTGTGAAAGCCCTCTGATGTTCACTTACGGGTCCTCTCCACTGTAGTCTTCAAACTGAATTGAGAATGCTGCCCTGCTGTGGTTCTGATCAGACGGTTTACACCCTTTCTCTCTTCTTGGCTCCTCTCCACCCCACTCCTCTCCTCACCAGCTCAGTGTGTCATAGCTAAAAGCTTGTTTCTTTACTCCATCCCGGGACATCATGATGATCATGATCTCCATTTCATCCACAGCTACAATTTGTTGTTTAGCTGCAGGCTTTCCCTTCAAAACATATCATACTTGATATTCTCATGGCATTGGTTGCGGTGATATAAAGAACTAAGAAGACTATCATCCAGACACGTGCAATGTGAGGTTAACTGGCCTCTCTCCCTGCTACCAGACCCTGTCTGTGTCCCAAATGGCACCCTATTCTCTATTTACCGCACTGCTTTTGACCAGGCTGTCCCAGGCTGCTGCAGAGCCTCTGTGCGTCACTTTGCTCCTGTTGTCTGTCTGTTGTCTCTCACTCCCCCGTGTTACACTGGGCCAAACTGACAGCTCTGACTGCCAGGTCAGTCATCTGCCTGTCGCTTTGGCCTCACCTTTCTGTGACCAGCATTTTGAAGTGTTACTTTATACCTCCAGCTACCACTGGAAAGTCTGTTCTGATTTCTGCCCCAGGCCTTTAGAGGTCCCTGTCATGATCCTTTATCACCCCTCTTCCCCTTTAAAATATAAGAATTGCGGTACGTATCTATGATCGAGTGGGTATGAGGCTGAGGGGTTGTTTGGCTGAATGGCTTCAAGTGAAGATAAATGTGTTTAGTCTGGTCTGACCTAGCCAGTGGCCACAGTCAATATAATGTACACATGTATACATTTCAATTAACCCTAAACAAACTCTTGATTAACCGTTAGTGATCCTACTCACCCTCTTCAATTCCCCATCGTAGATTGTTGTCTGAAAGGCATCAGAATCACTGTGTGTTAGCCTTCACACCGATATAGTCCACTGGAAAAGACAAAAGCAAACAAACAGAAAGGGTCATTTCATTAGGATGTATTAGAGATGTCTCATGAAACAACACACTGTCTATTTTTACATTTTTAAAAAGTCAATTCAATTGAATTTTCAGTTCAGATGACACAGGGTTCACACCGAGCCAGTTGCGCAATCAGAAATCCTGAAGTGATAGTTGGACGCACTGACACTTGAATTCCTTCATGCTAATTTGGCCAGCTACAGTACAGTGGTGCAGACAGAGATACCACAGCTAAATTATGAAATAGCTTCTTCAGCCGTTACTCCACAGCCCTTTGTTCTGAAAGAGGAGCCACGAGTACAATTTGAGATAAGCCCCAGCTTTGCCCAAGGTCTAAAAAGAACATGTCCCTGATTACACATCGCCAGTCCCCCTAGCCCTCGGATGTAACACAGCACACGCTGTTCCGGCAACATTATTATTCACACAGACAAGCATCATTGGCTTTGATCATTAGATGTTATCTTTGATGAGACTCCATAACATAAACTTGTAAACTGCCAACAAAAAAAGGATATAATGACTTTGAACGCAGTGTTGATTTCCCAGATGAGCTGAATTTATGGTGTGTGCTGTGATTCTCTCTATTCCCAATCTCCCACAATGCCCCCAAATGTTCGTAACAATCAAAATCACTACACACACACACAAGGACGCACACACGCAACTCTCTCTCGTCATAATAGGTTAGTAATAAGTTCTGGTAGTCGATTGGAGCACATGGAGGTTGCCTGGTTATGCAGTGCAAAACAGTGCACACAAAAACTGTTTAGGCTGTTTATTTCAGTACACTGCAACCATACCCTAACACGTCCAACCCACCCTCTCCTGTCCTCCTGACCATATCTATTCCCCAACACTTCATTCATTCAATTCATACCTAATGTAAAATCATGTTTGACAAGGTGGGAAGTAGACCCCCCATCTCCCTCTTTTCACTAACATGAAGAGGGTTATCTGGCTGTTAGAATTCATATTGAGCTTAGCCTAATTCAATTGTCAGCCATTTGCAGCCCTTATTGTAGCAAAGGTCATCATTAACATTAAGGATGGAACACGACTGGAACCACACAAAAAATCCTCTGTCTAGGCCTACTTGGACTCACCTACACTGTCTAGACTGCCTCATTAATTACTGTTGTTATCATGTTATGTTACAAACAAGTGTGTCAATAGCATGGCACCCTCAGTTTAAGTATCAACACGCTTGGCTCTAGATTACACCTATCTATACATACTTTACATTGTTTGTGAGATCAGACATTATATCATTATAATCCGAGTGTTCATATTTAGTTGTTGCTTTCATTTCAGCGCATCTAATTAGTTAAAGTTTCAACTGTAGCAAATTACTTATTTCAAATTCCACAAAAAATGAACACCCATCCAAAGAAATGTAGCTTTCTTCTCTTTCTTGTGATGTAAGTGTTGAGATGTGTTAAATCCCTGACGAAGCTTTAGCATTCTTATGGACACATTGGAAAGACAATATATTCCATTGAGCCCATTTCAGCCATTACCTGTTCGACAGGTAAGTACAAACATTTCGTAACTTTAATGGGGGGGACGACGACATGCACAAGCAAGCGTATGAAAGAGTCACAGGAGTAAAATGAAAATCAATCAAACCTGCGAGATTTAAGTGACAAGTGGATGTTGCACCACTCAAACAGGAAATAGACGGCTGAAAAAGACAGATGCTCAGGTGGACGTGGCACGCGCATTGCTCCTTATTATTATTATGCCTCTTCCCCAGCCTCAGCGCTCTATGAATGATGGGGATCATTTATGAGCCTCTATCTATTACTTCATGTGATGAGGCAGCTTACCCCCCCCCCCCCCCCGCTGCAGCGTCAAACCCAGTCACCGGGACGCTGGGGAATATTAAACCAGTGGCACAATGAGAAGATACAGCAGAGGAGCAGAGTAGAGCAGAACAGCCAGGGCCCTTGATGTATGGCACTGCCTAAGGGGCTAGGGGAACACATAACTGCGGGTGGATAATGCAATATGTTCAGATTTGAAGGGACACGGATTGAATTTCTGTGGGAGATGGAAGGTCTGCTACTCTGGCAAAGGAATTAATGGAGGACGTTGATGTAAGGTGAAGAAATTGGGGTTTTGTTTTAAAGCAAACTTCCGCTAGACTTTGCAGGTGGTAGTAAAAGAAGCTCTTGTTGTGTGCCATGTCAGAACAGAGAAAGGGAAGTGACGCGGAAGGAGATTCCTCCACTTGTTCTTTGTCCTCCTGGTTTAAGTTGTTGCAATATAGCCATCTCGTAACATTTATCCTCTTCCATATGCTTTTGCTGTGTGTTATGTGGCAATCTGAGTGAATGTGACATCACATAAAGGCCTCGGTTGGTGGGAAGTGTATGAAATGAAACCTCCCTTGGCCACGGCGATTTTAGAAAGGCTTAGCAACGGCCTCAGGAAAGCATAAGGTGGGTACAATTCAAAGTTAATTAAAATGTAATTTTAGATTATTAGCTGGCAAGGAGAAAGGAGGCAGAGAGAGAGCAATGCGGCAGGCAAAGCAGTTTAAAAGCAGAAAGGAACTATACGGAAGCATATAGCAGCTGCCAGGGATCATTGTGCTGTAAGGAGGTTTGTTCCACCTCAAAAAGCACAAGAGGATTTCAACACCCACCATCTCAGATTGTTATGAAATAATTTCTGTAGTTATTAACAGATACGATTAGTATTCCTGAAACATTATTTAGTTGAAATATAATTTGATTTCGGGAAAATTTCAGCTAATTGTTTGCACCCAAAATGACCATTTTAATTTCTAGGATTCAGATGTTTCAGGAATGCCAATAGTATCTGTTTCGAACTACAGAAACAATTTCAGAACAACCTGAGATAGTGGGTGTCATGGCTTGCTGAAATGAAATGGAACTATTCAGGATTCAGATGTTAATAATGGGCCCCCTCTCTCCCTCTTCTCAGGGTTGATTTTACAGGCAGTACTTCATCATCTGCACAAGTGATTTGTGGCACTGTTGTTTCACAAACTAATTTCTTTGTCAAAAATAATTTGTCACTCGACTGGCAAACATCTTTTGGAACGGAACGCTAAAAGACAAAGTTGTTGACTTGAAATTGGCTTATTAAAATCCAACCACTGACAAACACACACTAGGAATGAGTTTGCACGTCAAAAGCACATCTGTCGGCGTACAATTGACTTGGACCGGGACAATACCAGTATCGCCAATTCTTTTCCATGGCAAAAATCTTACCACACAGCAGACCAAACTCTGGTCCTTTAAAAACCTACTCTATGTAAAATATAGTGCGCTTACTCTTATAACTCTTGAACCAGTAGCTGTCCCAGAAGTAGCAATATACACAGAGTGTAAAAAAACATTAGGAACACCTTCCTAATATTGAGTTGCACCCCATTTTGCCATGAGAACAGCCTCAATTCGTCGGAGCAGGGACTACTAGGTGTCGAAAGCATTCCACAGGGATGCTGGCCCATGTTGCCGCCAATGCTTCCCACAGTTGTGTCAAGTTGGCTGGATGTCCTTTGGGTGGTGGACCAGTCTTGTTACAGATGGGAAACTGTTGAGCATCAAAAATCCAGCAGCGTTGCAGTTCTTGACACACTCAAACCGGTGCCCTGGCACCTACTACCATACCCCATTCAAAGGCACTTAAATCTTTTGTCTTGCCCAGTCACCCTCTGAATGGCACACATACACATTCCATGTCTCAATTGTCCCAAGGCTTAAAAATCCTTCTTTACCATGTCTCCTTCCCGGTATCTACACTGATTCAAGTGCATTTAACAGGTGACATCAATAAGGGATCACCTGGTCAGTTTGTCATGGAAAGAGCAGTTGTTCCTAATGTTTTGTACACCCAGTGTATGTATGTATGTATGTATGTATGCATGTATGTAAGAGGAAATAAGCACCTTGCTCTTGATTGCTGGATATAAAATAGGAAGTTTGAATGGCGAGAGCTTCTTTGGTGAAATGTGACCACATTCGCTGGTGGTAAAAATTAAATTAAGAGGAATCCTCTGTTCTCCAGCACCCATTGTTTACAATGTACAATGAAATGTATTATGTCAGAATGCTCAAATGTTAGAATTTTCAAATCAAATGTATGAATTGTGTTAGGAAAATGTTCTATCAGTCTAATTTGCATAAACATTGTGATTGGAAGACAGCTGTGAGGGTTATCAATCAGGATCAAATCCTCTGATCTCCTCAAGCTCATTAATGGTAAAATGTTCATATTTGAAGATTGCCAAAACGCCAGTTTCTTTGGCAAATGACAGGAGTGGCAAGTAGAGGAATGTAATAGCTGAACAGAGACAGCAACCAGGCTAGCTGTGTAGTGCTAGGGCAAAAACAAAAATGTGCAGCCCTTTGGGTCCCCAGGACCAGGATGGAGAACCACTGCTCTAGGCTAGATGATGAAGACCCATTCAGTTCAATAATGACACAGAGAGGATATGATGCAGCTGTAGGCTAATTCTCTGACTTTATGTAAACACACTATATATGAGAGAGAGGAAGAGAGAACATGAATGGTGACCGGGGCGTGAAATGAGCTATTCTCCTACATAACATGAATATTTAACTTCTAAATTGCTTTTTATAATTGAGATTTCTATGTGTTTCGTAAGAAAAAACTAAAACTAACATGCAATATATCATTGCCATTCGTACAAAATGTTACAAATTGCAATCTGTACAAAATGTTACAAATGTACAAAAACATATATGTTACAAATTGGTGAGGGTAGGAAGCAACACATCTGCCATGCTGATCCTCAACACTGGAGCTCCCCAGCAGTGCGCGCTCAGTCCCCTCCTGCACTCCCTGTTCACCCACGACTGCATGGGCAGGCTCGACTCCAACACCATCATCAAGTTTGCAGACAACACGACAGGCCTGATCACCGACAATGACGAGACAGCCTATAGGGAGGAGGTCAGAGACCTGGCCAGGTGGTGCCAGAATAACAACCTATCCCTCAACGTAACCAACACTAAGGAGATGATTGTGGACTACAGGAAAAGGAGGACAGAGCACGCCTCCATTCTCATCGACGGGGCTGTAGTGGTGCAGGTTGAGAGCTTCAAGTTCCTTGGTGTCCACATCAACAACAAACTAGAATAGTCCAAACACACCAAGACAGTCTTGAAGAGGGCACGACAAAGCCTATTCCCCCTCAGGAAACTAAAAAGATTTGGCATGGGTCCTCAGATTCTCAAAAGGTTCTACAGCTGCAACATCGAGAGCATCCTGACTGGTTGCATCACTGCCAGGTACGGCAATTGCTCGGCCTCTGACCGCAAGACACTACAGAGGGTAGGGCATACGGCCCAGTACATCACTGGGGCTAAGCTGCCTGCCATCCAGGACCTCTACACCAGCCGGTGTCAGAGGAAGGCCCTAAAAATGGTCAAAGACCCCAGCCACCCTAGTCATTGACCGTTCTTTCTACTACCGCATGGCAAGCGGTACCGGAGTGCCAAGTCTAGGACAAAAAGACTTCAACAGTTTTTACCCCCAAGCCATAAGACTCCTGAACAGGTAATCAAATGGCTACCTGGACTATTTGCATTGTGTGCCCCCCTTTTTACACTGCTGCTACTCTCTGTTTATAATATATGCATAGTCACTTTAACTATACATTCATGTACATATGACCTCAATTGGGCCGACCAACCAGTGCTCCCGCACAATGGCTAACAGGGCTATCTACATTGTGTCCCACCCACCACCCCCTCTTTTATGTTACTGCTACTCTCTGTTCATCATATATGCATAGTCACTTTAACCATTTCTAAATGTACATTCTACCTCAAATCAGCCCGACTAACTGGTGCCTGTATATAGCCTCGTTACTGTATATAGCCTGTCTTTTTACTGTTGTTTTATTTCTTTACCTACCCATTGTTCACCTAATACCTTTTTTGCACAATTGGTTAGAGCCTGTAAGTAAGCATATCACTGTAACCTGTTGTATTCGGCTCACATGACAAATAAACTTTGATTTGATAGCTAGGTAGCTAATGCTAACGTTATCTAGGTGGCTAACGTTACTAAGCTAGGGGTTAGGAGTTAGGATAAAGGGTTAAGGTTAGGGGAAGGGTTAGTTTACATGCTAAGTAGTTGCAAAGTAGCAAAAAACTAGCACGTAGTTACAAAGTTGCAAATAAACTAAAATTATAAAGTTGTCCATGATGAGATTCGAACACCTAATCTACCCATCTGTTATACGCCCACACACCCACCCACCCCGACCAACTACCCTACTTTTGTTTTTACCTAAGTAACCTTCTGTCTTATGTTATAATTGGTATGGTTACTAATTTCAGTGTCCCGGATTCACATTTATAATGTTACGTCTAGTCTATGAGACTAGGCTGCTTAATTATCATTATTCTTCTCCCCCCCATTAGTTCCTAATAGTTTAAACACATTAGTCTCCTTAATTAGGACTAGCAGGGTCACAAGAGAATTGAATCTCATAGTTGGGCCATTATTCCCCAATAGCATAATAAGAGAAGGTAGCCTAAATTAAAACCTGAATGGCTTCTCTCCACTATCCCCTAGCTCTCCAGACATACTGGACATAGTGTATATAACAAGGGGGTGACTCTGATTAATCATAGGATCCATTAACCTGCTGCCACATGTAGGTCACTCCATTACCTCACAGACCCTTCTGTCTGTGGATGAGCCAACAGATTCTCTCCTCGAGACACAGACTGAATGATGAGTCACAGGCTCACAGGGGCAGAATAGCTCTGTGTGGGCCACAGGGATGATCTTTGGCCTTTGTAGAATAATTATCTTTCATCATGATACAAGGAATAATAAGAAACGTAGAATATCGACTCTCATAGAAGGACCATGAAGGCCTGTGGGTGGGCCACGATTTGGACTGAACTGATCTTAAACTGTACAGCTAGTCTTCGACTATGAGAAATTGGACATTACTCCCACACTGGAAATACTGTAGTATTAAAGTTAAATACCACATGTATCATCCGTTATCATTTAGGCAGGGACTCACTTTTCAGCCTAAAATGAACAACAGTCCTCAGCATTGGAGTAGCTGACGTCACAGAACGATTAAATACACAACATTTATTTTTTTCCATCAGGGGATTTTAAAAAGCTTTGCAGATATTAATCTTTTTTATTCCTTTGTAACGCCACGTTAAACCCAGAAGAGCGCAGTGTGCAGTGTGCATAAATAAATGAGAAATGATTCACAAGGTCATCTTTTTGGCTAAGTCAAATGGTCTTGACCTGTAGACATCATTTCAGTGTAAAACGCAGCAGTGACCTGACAATACTGCACAACCAGACGGTAGAGCGGCCATCCCTCTAGACTAGTCTAGGGTTAGGCCTACTGCATAACCAATCAGGTGTTAGGTCAAACGACAGTTGATGGCATTAATCAAGACCATGTTACCGAGATGAGATAATGTAGTGGGAGCTAACACAAGTCTTCCTACAATACACTTTGTCTGCTTTGAATGATCAGGGTCACGGCACCAATGTAACCGATTATTATACATCAACCCTGAGTAATTTACATAATCCAATGTCTTTCAAAATGTAACTATTGGCGTTTTTAAGAACAAAATGTCAATAAACATTTTCTACAAGTATAGGTCTATAGCTATGTTTCCATCCAATTGGCGACAGATTTTCATGCAAATATTCTAAAATGTTTATATTTTCCCACCAGAGATGTGTTTCCATCAAACTGACTTATTGTGGATAAAAAGGCTGTGCGTGATGACGTACAGTAGTGCACATAAAAATAAAATTTGTGGTTAAATTCGTATGTACTGTTTCCATCGCATTTTCAACACTACTAATGGTATTGTCATAAAAACTGTTGCGTTATATTGCAAATGTGTCTACTCTAGTCTTGGCAAGTGCGCTCTAGCCAATAGCTCACAGATACAGTGAGGGTAGGCTACCTACATGATGATATTATTATGGATAAAATAGATTTTTATTTGTCAAAACGGCAGCCAAGCATTGATCATCATGTCACCAGAATAAGACCCTGGATATTTATTGGAAAGGAGCATCAGCTCATCAACGTACACTTTCGCCACGCTTTGAGGTTCATCATAATTGATTTATTCTGTAGCCTAATAAAATGCATGCATTTCCACTGACATTTCTACCATAATTAATTTTACCCACACAAAAGGATCCCAACATGTTGAACGATCAAATTCTCTGTTGCGATTTATAAATTGAATCAGCATTTCCTGCTTCCATAAGCCAGGTCATGACTTTCATCCGTATGAAATCGTTGGATGGAAACCTGGTTGATGTGATGAATAAAAGCACAAGACACAGTTGTGCTTTTAACCCCAGATGGGTACTCTAACCTGTAGTAAAACTGTAGGAGTAAGATGGCGCCGGAAGAAATGGCAGCCGTTTTAGGGGTGCCTAACCAATTGTGCTATTATGTGGGTTTTCTGTACATAATGTTTCTGCCACCGTATTTTATGGCAAAAAAATAGCTTCTGGATATCAGGACAGCAATCCTTCACCTCGGATTAGACAAAGATTTTTTCTTCAACAAGCAGGATGCACAGGATGTACTTCAGACACCCGACGAGGCCGAAATCCTCGTCATTGGCAAGAGAAAGAGACGCAGGTATAGAGGGCACAGGGTGGGGTGCCTTGTAAAAGTCCGCTGACGGCGAGTGAGAAATCTGCCCTTACCATCAATATTACTTGCCAACGTACAATCATTTTAGGCAACTGAGCTAAAAGGGTAGAACTGCCGCTCTCAAGGTGTGGGACTCTAACCCGGAAGCTTATAAGAAATCCTGCTATGCCCTCAGACAAACCATCAAACAGGCAAAGGGCCAATACAGGACTAAGATTGAATCATGCTACACCAGCTCCAACGCTCGTCGGATGTGGCAGTGCCTGCAAACTATTACAGACTACAAAGGGAAGCACTCCATATATTCTATGCTTCTGATCTATCATTTATTTAATATCTCAATGTTAAAAGTTTAGCCAATTCCAACAGTAGGTAGCAACACAGCTGCCACGCTGATCCTCAATACTGGAGCCCCTAAGGGGTGCGTGCTAAGTCCCCTCCTGTACTCCCTGTTCACCCACGACTGCATGGCCAGGCACGACGCCAACACCATCATTAAGGCCTAATCTCCGACAACGATGAAACAGCCTATAGGGAGGAGGCCAGAGACCTGGCTGTGTGGTGCCAGAATAACAACCTATCCCTCAACGTAATCAAACAAGGCAGATGATTGGGGACTACAGGAAAGGACAGAGCACGCCCCCATTCTCATCAATGGAGCTGTAGTGGAGCAGGTTGAGAGCTTCAAGTTCCTTGGTGTCCACATCAACAACAAACTAGAATGGTCAAAACACACCAAGAGTCGTGAAGAGAGCACAAGAAAACTGATTCACCCTCAGGAGACTGAAAAGATTTAGCATGGGTCCTCAGACCATCAAAAGTTTCTACAGCTGCATCACTGCCTGGTACGGCAACAGCTCGGTCACCTGTATATAGCCTCACTACTGTTATTTTCACTGTAATTTTACATTTTTATCTCTTTACTTATCTATTGTTTACCTAATACCTATTTTTTTACTTAAGTAAGCATTTCACTGTTGTATTCGGCACACGTGACAAATACATTTGGATTAGATTAGGTAATAAAAACCGTATGACTTCTGTTACTAGAACACTGTTTTTCGGTCTCTGACTATGACTTTGAGCATAAAATCAGTAATTGTCATAGACTATTTGATATTATACAGTTGAAGTCGGAAGTTTACCTACACCTTAGCCAAATACATTTAAACTCAGTATCTCACAATTCCTGACATTTAATCCTAGTAAAAATTCCCTGTCTTAGGTCAGTTAGGATCACCACCCTATTTTAAGAATGTGAACTGTCAGAATAATAGTAGAGCGAATGAGTTCAGCTTTAATTTCTTTCATCACATTCCCAGTGGTGTCAGAAGTTTACATGCACTCAATTAGTATTTGGTAGCATTGCCTTTAAATTGTTTAACTTGGGTAAAACATTTCGGGTAGCCTTCCATAAACTTCCCACAATAAGTTGGGTGAATTTTGGCCCATTCCACCTGACAGAGCTGGTGTAACAGTCAGGTTTGAAGGCCTCCTTGCTCGCACACTTTCAGTTCGGCCCACAAATTTTCCATAGGATTGAGGTCAGGGCTTTGTGACGGCAACTCCAATACCTTGGCTTTGTTGTCCTTAAGCCATTTTGCCACAACTTTGGAAGTATGCTTGGGGTCATTGTCCATTTGGAAGACCCATTTGCGACCAAGCTTTAACTACCTGACTGGCGTCTTGAGATGTTGCTTCAATATATCCACGTAATTTTCCTCCCTCATGATGCCATCTAGTTTGTGAAGTACACCAGTCCCTCCTGCAGCAAAACACCAGCAAAACATGATGCTGCCACCCCTGTGCTTCACGGTTAGCATGGTGTTCTTCAGCTTGCAAGCCTCCCCCTTTTCCTCCAAACATAACGATGGTCATTATGGCCAAACAGTTCTATTTTTGTTTCATCCGACCAGAGGACATTTCTCCAAAAAGTACGATCTTTGTCCCCATGTGCAGTTGCCAACCATGGTCTGGCTTTTTTATGGCGGTTTTGGAGCAGTGGCTTCTTCCTTGCTGAGCGGCCTTTCAGCTTATGTCGATATAGGACTTGTTTTAATGTGGATATAGATACTTTTGTACCGGTTTCCTCCAGCATCTTCACAACGTCCTTTGCTGTTGTTCTGGGATGGATTTGCACTTTCGTACCAAAGTACGTTCATCTCTAGGAGACAGAACACATCTCCTTCCTGAGGCATATGACGGCTGCGTGGTCCCATGGTGTTTATACTTGCATACTATTGTTTGTACAGATGGATGTGGTACCTTCAAGCGTTTGGAAATTGCTCCCAAGGATGAACCAGACTTGGAGGTCTACAATTTTTCAGAGGTCTTCGCTGATTTCTTTTGATTCTCCGATGATGTCAAGCAAAGAGAGTTTGAAGAAAGGCCTTGAAATACATCCACAGGTACACATCCAATTGACTCAAATGGTGTCAATTAGCCTATCAGATGTTTCTAAAGCCATAACATAATTTTCTGTAATTTTCCAAGCTGTTTAAAGGCACAGTCAACTTAGTGTATGTAAACTTCTGACCCACTGGAATTGTGATACAGTGAATTATAAGTGAAATAATCTGTTTGTAAACAATTGTTGGAACAATTAGTTGCGTCGTGCACAAAGTAGATGTCCTAATCGAATTGCCAAAACCATAGTTTGTTAACGAGAAATTTGTGGAGTGGTTGAAAAACAAGTTTTAATGACTCCAACCTAAATGTATGTAAACTTCCGACTTCAACTGTATGTGTCTGTCTCTAGGTGAGGTGATGTCTTATGGTTTGGAAAGCTGAAAACTCTCCACTGTATGAAAACTGAAAGCTCCCCAAAGTAATTTGCAACAAATGCCGTCTCGAGCAAAGACTTAATGAAATAAATATGTAAAAGCCTATGATTGTTTCAAACTCCTTGATCTGCTCCTAGAATCCCATCTTTAATCCTAGATTAAGATTAATAGTGATTTAAACATGCACAATGCATTGGAATCTGTCCCATGTCCTTGTCCTGAGAAAACTGCTCATTTAACACTGTTTTCCTAAAACAGTTTGTTATATCAAATGACATGTTTTATCGATTGATGCATATTTGTCTCTTATCACTTGGCCTAAGGAATTTACTTGGCCCTTTGTAGCAATCTGTTTATGTATTGCTCTCATTAATTTAAATATGTGTTAATTCACACATTAAACTGTTTCACGTCAGTCCTTCAAATGTAATTACATTAAAGAAACAATATTTGATCACTTGTTGAGGCAAAGTCAATTTAGTCAATTGCTGAGTAGAGTCAGATTTCACCCAATAGAAATGAATTGTTACCAGAAATCTGAAACCCAGATCACATGGATCTAATACTTACTGTTATATCTGTCTCTTCCCCAGACCAACCTGTTAATATTCCTATTTCCTACAAACTCTCCAAAGTTCTGTACTGTAACCTGTACTGTACTGCAAGCTGTATGTTGACAAGTCAATCGTCCAACTTTGCTCCCTCTCTGCGCTAAACTGATAAGATTATGAGCTTTAGGGATCTATCTCGCTCTCCCGTTTCACCAGTAGCTCGGCTGAGAGAGAACAGTTACTGTCTGCAGTACAGTCTGAGGCCCTCTCACCGTCTCATCTCAGGTTGTACACTGCTCATCTCAGGTTGTACACTGCTCATCTCAGGTTGTACACTGCTCATCTCAGGTTGTACACTGCAGGTTGAGTTCCTCTTCATATCCACTAGGAGGGTGACAAAATGTTGTGCACTATATATATATATATATATATATATATTGGGAGGCATAACATATGAGACATTCACAGCCTGCCTGTGCTGTAATAAAGAAACACTTTGTTGCCTTGTTGGGGACTAATCCCCTTTTCTAGGATGCAAAGGATTCTCCACGTCAGCTGGAATGATTCAAGTCAATGCTGCTGTTGGCATTGCCACTCTCAGTCAGTCAGAACCACAACTAATATGCTGCTGGCAATCCAGCCCCCCCTCCCTTCTCCTCTTTCCTCCCCACCTCGCAGTTCTTTCTTCCCATTCAGCCATCCATTGTGACAGAGCCTAGCTCCGCATATAGCTGAGGATCCTCTGTTCCTCCACCCCAGCTGCAGTGGCCCAGATACTGTTAGTGAATTATTCCTCTGACATCACTGCATTGTGCGTTCCCATGCATTTTTCACTGCCTTTTGTGCGGGCTGTAACCACTCTTGATCTGTGTGTTTAAGCCTGTGGCCTTGCCCAAAGTGGTCTGACTGCAGTCACTGCACTTTTTCCTTCAGGAGGCTTGAGTGGCTCCATCCTCCCAGCAGGGGAACACACTGCACGCGCACACAGAGCGATGCACATGCACGCGCACACAGAGCGATGCACATGCATGCAAGCACGCGCACACACAGCGATGCACATGCATGCAAGCACGCACACACACAGGACTTTACTCTCCACCAATACACAGTTTTGTCTCAACAGAACCCACTACCAATTAGAGATAAGAAGCTGCATTGGCAAGTTGATGAATTAAGCAGGCTTTTGCGATAGTCTCTGCAAGATACTGTATACATCCCGGTTTCATTGTTTACATGGCATACTTCCTTACATTCCTCTTCCAGAGGGTAGAAGTACACAGGGGCGAGTGCATGGGGAAATCCACATCCAACCTAAAAGTGGATCCTTCACAGTCTAGTTATAGTATCGGTCACTGTAAGGCTACCACAACCACACCACCACCCTCATCCTACAGAAACCAGGCCAGTATCACAAATCTGAACACTTAGCTCATGAGCTGGGACACTAACCTACTGAACCGTACATCCATCCATAATTCACACAGCATGGTACTACGTGAACATTCTCTGAATAGCTTCTACAGTTGAGGGGAGCGCTGAGCAAAGACAGAATAACAGCAAGTATGAGAACCAATTGCATGACAGAGCTGTATAAAGTCAATTTCTGATCATCAACAGCCATTCACCATGACAAATAATGTAACAGTGAGTTACTTTGAAACGCTGCACTGGGCAAGTTTGGTGGTGAGGTCTGCTTGGCGCAATCCATGGTTCTGAACTAGCACCACTGATCTGATACTGTGTGAATAATACAGCCTTATCTCGGAGTTTGACAGCATTCAATCTACAACCCTAACAGCAGTAGGGATATGAGATGAAGGAATATGGGTGATATCTGTCTTGTGTGCTTACCGCTGTTAAATCTTACGTAGAATCTACTATGGCAGTCACAATGGCTCATCATAATGGCTAAAAGTGACTCACCGCCAGGACTATTTTCGGTCTTATGTAGCAAAATTTGAAATTGTGTTTTTACATTATATAAAAGTAGAGACTTAGAGCTACAAAATGGTATATCATACACTGCATTTGAGGAACAATGGGAAAGTAATTCTGCTTTGAAAGTTGATCAACTTGTAAACTCACTTTTGAGAAAATCGCCTTTGAATGTTTTTCTATCTAGTGAAGAGCTCTTCTTTGTCTACACCCATTCAGCATTGTTCACACACTCACCCTAAGCTTTAGCCCCACCCATCTAGTTTTGCTCTCGAAGCGAAACAAATCGACGCTCTGGCCGATGATTTGTTTACCTCCGGATAACATGAAAACAGCCTAAATTGCTGGCAACAATTTCATTACGTTTTTTGCAGACCTTTACTAACACCGGCCATATTCAACGGGTGTTGTACACACGTCACATTAGCTAACAAGCCAGCCAGCCAACGTTAGCTAGTTAAACAATAAACAGTGCCAACAATTCCACGGTGCTGGGAGCTAACCAACCATGTTCAATGTTAGCTAGCTAACATTAGGCTCTAACCTGAACAGCACACGGTTCTGGGAAACGAAAAATAACGTCAGCTAGGGAGCGAGCCAGCTAACGTTACCCATCTAGCTAACAGTACACTTTAGCTTAAGACATATAGCTTGCTAGCTAGGTAAACAATATACCTAGCTAGGTAAACACTGTGTAAGTGCACACACGTCACATAATGTTAGCTAACGACCCAGCCAGCTAACATTAGCTAGTTAAACAACAATGAACAGTGCCAACAATGCCACAGTGCTGGGAGCTAACCAACCATGTTCAATGTTAGCTAGGTAACATTAGGCTCTAACTAGAAGACCAAACGGCTCTGGGAAACAAATGATAACATCAGCTAGGGAGCCAGCCAGCTGACGTTAGCTAGCTAGCTAACAGTACACTTTAGCTTGAAATGAAACCACTTTCTGTCAACATTAGAAACATGTAATATCTGAAAATGTAACATTAGCTAGCTAAACGCTAGACTATCTTACCTGTATAGATCATCTTGCATGGACGCGTCTCCCTGTCAGGAATGCCATACCACAGTTGCCCTTAGTTTGAAGATGTAATCCGGGGACAGATATTTCCTCCATCTCTTTAGCTATCATTCTCCAATTCCACTGATTCTAAAACTTGATCCTCCAGAAAGTGGAGAGCCACACTTATGCAGCTCCACTATACAACATTTAAGAAAAAAGCTGTGTCCGACAGCATTACCAACAGACTGCCAAGCTTCTATGGCAAACCAATCCAAACTCCTCTCTCGGCATGTCCAGCCCACTCATTATCTCAGCCAATCATGGCTAGTGGGAAGGTTGCTATCTTTTCTGTGGCTTAACCAACTAGACTCATAATATAACAATTTTATTCTTATTTACAGATGGCATATGATTTTGATATTAAGGCACATGAACGTTCACATGTTCAAGAAGGCATTTCTGGCAAAAAATAATGTTTACATTCAAATGGCTCCCCTGTGAAGTCGTGACTTGTGACATACGCCTAGTTTCCTGAATCAGGTCACAAATGTAATCGTTTCTTTAGAAAGGTGAAAGCCATGTTTTGATATCTTCACAGTACCGCGAGTTAAATAGAAAAATGCATTAATTATCACATGATAGCCCACTAATGTGTAATTTCATGATTCATCTTGGTTTCATGAATACACAGACATCATAGTTATATGGCATGTAGTAGTATTGCATTGTGGCATTCCAAGATTGGATGATATCCGTCATTCTGAAAGGAATCAATACAGTGACTATTAAACCATGAAATACACAAACCTATGTCTGTTCTTACTAAAACACTATTACCACCAACATTTTAAATATCTTCAATTCCACTTTTTTGTCAACCATTGACATTTAAAGATAACATATGACTAGTAAATTATGGGAACCAACATATCTACTTGAGAATTAAGTGAAACATTGCAGTCAGAATTTGGAGTAAGACACAGCTCCCCACCATTTACTGGTTTCTATATAATAACATTTCCATCTTTGTCATTAACTGATATTACAGTAAGCTCTCTTTTGTACTGCACTTTTATAGCTTCAGACAGGGATTGATAAAACATATGGCCTGGGCAAAAATCTATAGAGCTTTTGATATTCATAACATTATCAAATAAATTATAATTTCAAGAACTGCAGAACCAAGTCAATTACTGTATTTGTATTTCGTTTGGAAAAAATATTTTAATCTCTATTCACTCTCCCAGAGGACTTGTTGAAATGAGGATTCAAGTAATTAGAAAAATGAACCCGTTAATCCATTATGAAACAGCTCTCATAGCGTGCAGGTTAAAGTATGTCAAAGAAGTAGATTAATAAAATGATAATTTAATACAGACATATCAAATGTTATTTGTTACAGGCTTCGTAAACAACAGGTGTAGACTAACAGTGAAATGCCAACAATGCAGAGAGAAAGAAAATAGAGAAGTAATTACGTGTAATAATAAAAGTAAAAAATACACTGAGAGTAACGATAACTTGGCTATATACACGGGGTACCGTTACAGAGTCGATTTACAGGGGTACGGGGTAAATGTGTACAGTGTCTATATAATATATATAGAGAGAATAATCCAAAATAGCCATTCTGATCAATTTAAAGTGTACTATAATAATGTACTCTAATCTTTTTATAATCTCAAACAGCTATCATAGTACACTCATAGTAAACATCAAATAAGGACATACTGCTTTCCCGGGAACAGGCCCAAATCCCTGTCATTTACGTGAAGATGGAGGTCAGGCTGTCTTCTGAGAATTTGTAAACGATCTAATAAACCCCCACTGCCATTCGTTCTACTAGCTAACATGCAAACATTGGAAAATAAAACGGACGACCTAAGAGGAAGATTAAACTACCAACGGGACATTAAAAAAACATAATATCTTATGCTTCATGGAGTTGTTGCTGAACGATGACATTATCAACATACTGCTGGTTATGTATTGGCATGATAGAACAGTGGCGTCTGGTAAGACAAGGGGGAGTCAAACTATGTATATTTGTAAACAACAGCAGCTGGTGCACGATATCTAAGGAAGTCTCAAGGTTTTGCTCACCTCAGGTAGAGAATCTCATGATAAACTGTAGACCACACCAATTACCTAATCTGTAATTTCATAGCTGTCTACATACCACCACAGACCGATGCTGTCACTAAGACTGCACTCAATGAGCTGTATTCTGGCATAAGCGAACAGGAAAACGCTCATCAAGAGGCGGCGCTCCTAGTGGCCGGGGACTTTAATGCAGGGAAACTTAAATCCGTTTTTACCAACAACAAAAAATACATTTAAAAAATTCTAGACCACCTTTACTCCACACACAGAGCTCTCCCTTGCCCTCTATCTGGCAAATCTGACCATAATTCTATCCTCCTGATTTCTGCTTACAAGCTAAAATTAAAGCAGGAAGCACCAGCAACTCGCTCAATAAAGAAAGTGGTCAGATGAAGCAGATGCAAAGCCAGAGGACTGGTTAGCTAGCACAGACTGGAATATGTTCCGGGATTCTTTCCGATGGCATTGAGGAATACACCACATATGTCATTGGCTTCATCAATAAGTGCATTGATGACGTCGTCTCCACAGTGACTGTACGTACATACCCCAACCAGAAGCCATGGATTACAGGCAACATCCTCACTTAGCTAAAGGCTAGAGCTGCCGCTTTCAAGGAGTGGGACTCTAACCCGGAAGCTTATAAGAAATTCCGCTATGCCCTCCGATGAACCATCAAACAGGCAAAGCTTCAATAAAGGACTAAGATTGAATCGTACTTCACTGGCTCAGACGCTCGACGAATGTGGCAGGGCTTGCAAGCCATTACAGACTACAAAATGGAAGCACAGCCGAGAGCTGCCCAGTGACATGAGCCTACCAGACGAGCTAAACGACTTTAATGCTCGCTTCAAGGCAAATAACACTGAAACATGCATGAGAGCACCAGCTTTTCCGGGCAACTGTGTGATCACGCTCTATGCAGCCAATGTGAGTAAGACCTTGAAATAGGTCAACATTCACAAGGCCGCAGAGCCAGATGGATTACCAGGATGTGTACTGCGAGCATGCGCTGACCAACTGGCAAGTGTCTTAACTGAAATTTCGACCTCTCCCTGTGCGAGTCTGTAATACCAACATGTTTTAAGCAGACCACCATAGTCCCTGTGCCCAAGAACACTAAGGCAAACTGCCTAAATGACTACAGACCCGTAGCACTCACGGCTGTAGCCATGAAGTGCTTAGAAAGGCTGGTCATGGCTCACATCAACACCATTAACCCAGAAACCCTAGACCCACTCCAATTTGCATACCGCCCTAACAGATCCACAGATGATGCAATCTCTCCACACTGCCCTTTCCCACCTGGATGAAAGGAACACCTGCGTGAGAATGCTATTTATTGACTACAGCTCAGCGTTCAACACCATAGTGCCCTCAAAGCTTATCAATAAGCTAAGGACCCTAGGACTAAACTCTCCCTCCACAACTAGATCCTGGACATCGACGGGCCGCCCCCAGGTGGTAAGGGTAGATAACAACACATCTGCCACGCTGATCCTCAACATGGGGGCCCCTCAGGGGTGCGTGCTCAGTCCAATCCTGTACTCCCCGTTCACTCATGACTACACGGCCAGGCACGACTCCAACACCATCACTAAGTTTGCCGATGACAACAGTGGTAGGCCCGATCACAGACAACAATGAGACAGCCTATAGGGAGGAGGTCAGAGACCTGGCCATGTGGTGCCAGGACAACAACCTCTCCGTCAAGATGATCAAGACAAAGGAGATGAATGTGGAAAACAGGAAAAGGAGGACAGAGCATGCCCCCATTCTCATCGACGTGGCTATAGTGAAGAGCTGAGAGCTTCAATTCCTTGCTGTCCACATCACCAACAAACTAACATGGTCCAAGCACACCAAGGTAGTCATGAAGAGGGCATAAAAAAACAATTCCAACTCAGGGGACTGAAAATATTTGGCATGGGTCCTCAAAAGGTTCTACAGCTGCACCATCGAGAGCATCACTGCCTTTTATTGCAACTGCTCATCCTCTGACAGCAAGGCACTAGAGAGAGTAGTGTGTATGGCCCAGTACATCACCGGGGCCAAGTTTCCTGCCATCCAGGACCTCTATACCAGGTGGTGTCAGAGGAATGCCCTAAAAATGGTCAAAGACTCCAGCCACCCTAGTCAAAGACTGTTCTCTCTGCTACCGCACGGCAAGCGGTACCGGAGCGCCAAGTCTAAGTCCAAGAGGCTTCTACCCCCAAGTCATAAGACTGCTGAACATGATTTGCATTGCCCCCCCACCCCCTCTTTTACACCACTGCTACTCTTATTATCTATGCATAGTCACTTTAATAACTCTACATACATGTACATATTACCTCAATTACCTTGACTAACCGGTGCCCCCACACATTGACGCTGTACCGGTACCCCCTGTATATAGTCTCGCTATTTTTATTTTACTGCTGCTCTTTAATTACTTGTTCCTTTTATTTCTTATTCGTATTTCATGTAAGGCTTACAGGGAAAGACATGTATATACTTCCCTGTAAGGGCTACACCTGTTGTATTCAGCACATATAATAACATATATAATAACATTTCATTTGATTTAAATAATGCATATACTGAAACATCAACATGTCAGAACTAGTGGCTGTTCCTGAAACAAGACAAATCTTTCAACAAGACAATTCCTCTCCACAGAATTTTGTTATGTTTTCACATAAAAAATTATACTCTGAAATTGAGAAATAGACTGCTACAGTGAGTGATGGGGAAATTATATAAAGTTAAGTTGACCAGTCAATCTGCCACCATCTGTTAGCAATCAATTTGACTATCTTCCAATTCACTGACAGTGACTCACAGTGTACACTCACATAGGTTACTGTTGTGTCATCACAGAGGTCTTTAACCAGCCATACCCAGGGTACAGTAGTTAGTCACTTGGGCTCCTCAGCATGTCCTGTTGAGTCTGTCAGAGCACACAGTTCCCCAAATCCTGATTAGCATGTTACAGTCACAACTGCCGAGGCTGGAAGAATGACAAGATTATAATCTCTCCACCTCTTTCCTACAGCGCTCTCGATTTGTATGGTTGGGGGACCTGGGGTTTACAGATACAAACCTATGTTGTCGGTGTAACTCAAGATCACGATAGCCCACTGAGCTACAGTAGAGCTTAGGCATGAGCTCTCGGAGCTAGCATGGGTCTTCAGGTCTCAGGTAGAGTTACTCATTCTGTACACCTAACCACCTCAGCCACACTTGCATGCATTCTCTTTTGAAGAAAATGTGTTCTTGGTCAAAACATGTTTGGGTAGAGAAAAATACTGTGTGTAAAATGATGCAAGAATATTTCACAAAAGGAAGTATATATAATTTAACTAAAGGATTTAAAAATAGCTGTATAGCTATGGCCCATTAGAGTAATCTTCACATGCTCCAAAACAGCCAGCTATTGAAATGTAATTAACC
The DNA here is from genome assembly GCF_045791955.1 of Oncorhynchus clarkii lewisi. NCBI lineage: Eukaryota > Metazoa > Chordata > Actinopteri > Salmoniformes > Salmonidae > Oncorhynchus > Oncorhynchus clarkii. The sequence continues at coordinate 23,171,284 of NC_092166.1, read as the reverse complement.
TTCTCACAGAGACACCAAGCAGTCGGAAGAGTCAACATCTCGTGAGGTGACTTGACACAAATCTAGAACAAAAAACTCAAACCGGGTAAGGATTCCTCCTCTAAGAATGTTCTAAAAAATAACAAGACACCTGATTCAGAAAGGCGACTTGGTAGGGTGCCAAGGAACATTGTGAAGTCAAGGGACTGGACTGGCAAGGGTCCAGCTAGAAATGAAAAGTGAAGCACGCTCCAGTGGTCAGTCGGTTCCTGCCTGTCAGATCAACTACAGATGTAGAACCTTCATTTGATCTTAACTTTAAAACTTGTAGGGTATGAGGTTTAAAAAGGCTTCTGAAGTTTGTAATTTCCACATGGACATTTTTGACATGATTTTACCTTACGAAAAATGCATCAACCCTTACAAAAATGTCCATTAATTATACTCCACATATTAATTAACATTTCCTGTCGCTGCAGGATTATTTTTACTTCTGTAGCAAATTAAGATCTGACATCTGTAGTGTGGAGTGTAGGGACCAGGGGAGAGATTCAGGCCACGCCTTCGGCGCATTCAATTACAAAGTAAAGACGAACACAAAAGGCATGCAGTGCAATAGGGAAAGTAGTTTTACTAAGGCACATTAATAAACTATGATTCAGACATTTGGGAGTGAATAAATGACTCAATTTTCTTTAAATGAACACAGTTTGGGGTCATTTCAACTCAAATTATGTATTTCCTAATGAGCCAAAAATCTATAATTAGCTAAATATTGAAATGATCATCAGGATTGGAGCTGTGGTGTGTAACAACATATTTAGCACACCTTCACATAATAATATATGATACTCAGGGGAGTGACTTGAATAGTTTTTTTACCCAGCAAAATATGAATCATCCATTTATTTGAGAGCCAGGCAGAAGTGAGACTTAATACATAGAAATAGTCAACAACATTTTCCATGCACAAGCAGACATGTTTCATGATAGTACATCCATTTTGCGCAATGTGAAACATGACAAGTTGTTCAATTTCCATTTTGTGGTTACGGAAGTCTGATTTGGATATATTTGGCTATTTTCGCATTATATGTAGAAGTGGTCCCTTTTCAGGTTTAGAAAAAGTGACTTCTAAATGCTAACTCCCGTTCGTATAAGCTGGTTAGCATAGCTAGCATACATAAGATACAGTGCCTTGCATAAGTATTCATCCCCCTTGGCATTTTTCCTATTTTGTTGCATTACAACCTGTAATACAAATATATTTTTTATTTGGATTTCATGTAATGGACATATACAAAATAGTCCAAATTGGTGAAGTGAAAAAAATAACTTGCTTCAGAAAATTCAAAAAAAGAAAAAAAAGAAAAGTGGTGCGTGCATATGTATTCACCCCCTTTGCAATGAAGCCCCTAAATAGGATCTGGTGCAAACAAATGTCTTCAGAAGTCACATAATTAGTTAAATAAAGTCCACCTGTGTGCAATCTAAGTGTCACATGATCTGTCACATGATCTCAGTAAATATACATCTGTTCTGAAAGGCCCCAGAGTCCGCAACACCACTAAGCAAGGGGACCCACCAAGCAAGCAACACCATGAAGACCAAGGAGCGCTCCAAACAGGTAAGGGGCAAATCTAATCTGCCCGAGGGAGTTATTCAAATGGCCCCTCCGTTGCGATGTCCCCTGAATGCCCATCTGCTAGACGTGGCCCACTAGCTGTCTGGAGCATATCAGCTGTTAGCTGAATAGGTCCATCGGACAATTTCTTGGGCCACTATACCTATTCTGTCATTTGGACTGGTCCCCTTTACCGCACAGAACTGGTACCCATTACCAATCCATTACGACTGGTCTACCGACGTAAACGCACGAGGAGGCTATAAACAGACTTCCCCCGTTGCGATGTCCCTCTGAGGCCCTTCTGTTAGCTTGCTAGCCCCAGCCCGCTAGCTGTCTGAATCGCCGCGTCTCCAACCAGCCTCACTACTCACTGGATCCTATGATCACTTAGCTACGCATGCCTCTCCTTTATGTCAATATGCCTTGTCCATTGCTGTTCTGGTTAGTGATTGTCTTATTTCACTGTAGAGCCTGTAGCCCTGCTCAATATACCTTAGCCAACCCTTTAGTTCCACCTCCCACACATGCGATGACGTCACCTGGTTTAAATGTTTCTAGACACAGTCTCTCTCATCATCATCATCACTCAATGCCTAGGCCTATCTCCACTGTATTCACATCCTACCATAACTTTGTCTGAACATTATGCCATGAATCTATTCTATCGCGCCCAGAAACCTGCTCCCTTTACTCTCTGTTCCGGACGTACTCGACGACCAGTACTTATAGCCTTTAGCCGTACCCATATCCTACTCCTCTATTCCTCTGGTGATGTAGAGGTTAATCCAGGCCCTGCAGTGCCTAGCTCCACTCCTATTCCCCAGGTGCTCTCATTTGTTGACTGTAACCGTAAAAGCCTTGGATTCATGCATGTTAACATTAGAAGCCTCCTCCCTAAGTTTGTTAAATTCACTGCTCTAGCGCACTCTGCCAACCCGGATGTCCTGGCTGTGTCTCAATCCTGGCTTAGGAAGACCACCAAAAACCATGACATTTCCATCCCTAACTATAATATTTTCCGACAAGACAGAACTGCCAAAGGGGGCGGTGTTGTAATCTACTGCAGAGACAGCCTGCAGAGCTCTGTCTTACTATCCAGGTCTGTACCCAAACAATTCAAGCTTCTACTTTTAAAAATCCACCTATCCAAAAACAAGTCTCTCACTGCTGCCGCATGCTATAGACACCCGGGCCATCCAACAATCTAAGCTTGATGCCCTCAGTCTCACACAAATGATCAATGAACCTACCAGGTACAACCCCAAAGCTGTAAACACGGGCACCATCGTAGATATCATCCTAACCAACTTGCCCCCTAAATACACCTCTGCTGTTTTCAAACAAGATCTCAGTGATCACTGCCTCATTGCCTGCATGCGTAATGTGTCTGCGGTTAAACGACCACCCCTCATCACTGTCAAATGCTCCCTAAACACTTCAGCGAACAGGCCTTTCTAATAAACCTGGCCCGGGTATCGTGGAAGGATATTGATCTCATCCCGTCAGTAGAGGATGCCTGATTATTCTTAGAAGGTGCCTTCCTCACCATCTTAAATAAGCATGCCCCATTCAAAAAATGTAGAAACAGGAACAGATATAGCCCTTGGTTCACTCCAGACCTGACTGCTGGCCATGCTTTCCACCTGGCTACACCTACCCCGGTCAACAGCCCTGCACCCCCCATAGCAACTCACCCAAGCCTCCCCCATTTCTCCTTGACCAAATCCTGATAGCTAATGTTCTGAAAAAGCTGCAAAATTTGGACCCCTACAAATCAGCCAGGCTAGACAATCTGGACCCTCTCTTTCTAAAATGATCTGCTGAAATTGTTGCAACCCCTATTACTAGTCTGTTCAACCTCTTTTGTATTGTCTGAGATTCCCAAAGATTGGAAAGCAGCCGCGGTCATCCCCCTCTTCAAAGGGGGAGACATTCTAGACTCAAACTGCTACAGACCTATATCTATCCTGCCCTGCCTTTAAGGTCTTCGAAAGCCAAGTTAACAAACAGATTACCGACCATTTCGAATCCGACAGTACCTTCTCCGCTATGCAATCTGGGTTCAGAGCTGGTCATGGGTGCACCTCAGCCACGCTCAAGGTCCTAAACGATATCACAACCGCCATCGATAAGAGACAATACTGTGCAGCCATATTCATCAACCTGACCAAGGCTTTCGACTCTGTCAATCACCACATTCTTATCGGCAAACTCAACAGCCTTGGTTTCTCATATGATTGCCTCGCCTGGTTCACCAACTACTTCTCTGATAGAGTTCAGTGTGTCAAATCGGAGGGCCTGTTGTCCGGACCTCTGACTATGGGGGTGCCACAGGGTTCAATTCTCGGGCCAACTCTTCTCTGTATACATCAATGATGCCGCTCTTGCTGCTGGTGATTCTGTGATCCACCTCTACGCAGACGACACCATTCTGTATACTTCTGGCCCTTCGTTGGACACTGTTAACTAACCTCCAGACAAGCTTCAATGCCATACAATACTCTTTCCGTGGCCTCCAACTGCTCTTAAATGCAAGTAAAACTAAATGCATGCTCTTCAACCGATCGCTGCCCGCACCTGCCTGCCTGTCCAGCATCACTACTCTGGACAGTTTGACTTAGAATATGTGGACAACTACAAATACATAGGTGTCTGGTTAGACTGTAATCTTTCCTTCCAGACTCACATTAAGCATCTCCAATCCAAAATTAAATCTAGAATCGGCTTCCTATTTCGCAACAAAGCATTCTTCACTCATGCTGCCAAACATACCCTTGTAAAACTGACTATCCTACTGATCCTCGACTTCTGCGATGTCATTTACAAAATAGCCTCCAACACTCTACTCAACAAATTGGATGCAGTCTATCACAGTGACACCGGTTTTGTAACCAAAGCCCCATATACTACCCACCACTATGACCTGAATGCTCTCGTTGGCTAGTCCTCGCTTCATACTCGCCGCCAAACCCACTGGCTCCAGGTCATCTACAAGTCTCTGCTAGGTAAAGCCCTGCCTTATCTCAGCTCACCATAGCAGCACCCACCCGTAGCACACACTCAAGCTGGTATCTCACTGGTCACCCAAAGCCAATTCCTACTTTGGCCGCCTTTCCTTCCAGTTCTCTGCTGCCAATGACTGGAACGAATTGCAAAAATCACTGAAACTGGAGACACATATCTCCCTCACTAGCTTTAAGCATCAGCTGTCAGAGCAGCTCACAGATCACTTCACCTGTACTTAGCCCATCTGTAAATAGCCCATCCAACTTCCTCATCCCCATACTGTATCTATCTATCTATCTAGCTCCTTTGCACCCCAGTATCTCTACTTGCACATTCATCTTCTGCACATCTACCATTCCAGTGTTTAATTTCTATATTGTAATTACTTCACCACCATGGACTATTTATTGCCTTACCTCCCTTATTTGCACACACTGTATATAGACTTTTTATACTGTATAATTGACTGTTTATTCCATGTGTAACGCTGTGTTGTTGTATGTGTCGAACTGCTTTGCTTTCTTGGCCAGGTCGCAGTTGTAAATGAGAACTTGTTCTCAACTAGCCTACCTGGTTAAATAAAGGTGAAATAAAAACTATATATTTGTTTAAGTTGTGGAGAAGTACAGATCAGGGTTGGGCTAAAAAAAAATCGGAAACTTTGAACATCCCACGGAGCACCGTTAAATCAATTATAAAAAAATGAAAGAAAATGAGACCACAACAAACCTGTCAAGAGAGGGACGCCCACCAAAATTCACAGACCAGGCAATGAGGGCATTAATCAAAGAGGCAACAAAGAGAGCAAAGATAACCCTGCAGGAGCTGCAAAGCTCCCCAGCGGAGATTGGCGTATCTGTCCATAGGACCACTTTAAGCCGTACACTCCACAGAGCTGGGCTTTACGGAAGAGTGGCCAGATTAAAATACATTGCTTAAAGAAAATAATAAGCAAACACATTTGGTGTTCACCAAAAGGCACATGGGAAACTCTCCAAACATATGGAAGAAGGTATTCTGGTCAGATGAGACTAAAATTGAGCTTTTTGGCTATCAAGGAAAAATGCTAAGTCTGGCGCAAACCCAACACCTCTCATCACCCTGATAACCCTATCCCCACAGTGGTGGCAGCATCATGCTGTGGGGATATTTTTCCATCGGCAGGGACTGGGGAACTGGTCAGAATTGAAGGAATGATGGATGTTGCTAAATACAGGCAAATTCTGACCCTATGCACACTGCTAAAGCAACACTTGAGTGGTTTAAGGGGAAACATTTAAATGTCTTGGAATGGCCTAGTCAAAGCCCAGACCTTAATCCAATTGAGAATCTGTGGTATGACTTAAATATTGCTGTATACCAGCGGAACCCATCCAACTTGAAGGAGCTGGAGCAGTTTGCCTTGAAGAATGGGCAAAAATCCCAGTGGCTAGATGTGCCAAGCTTACAGAGACATACCCCAAGAGACTTGGAGCTGTAATTGCTGCAAAACAAAGGGTGGCTCTACAAAGTATTACATTTTTTGTTTTAGTTATGCATGCTCAAGTTCTGTTGTCTTATTTCTATAAGACAAATATGTTGCATTTACAAAGTGGTAGGCATGTTGTGTAAATCAAATGATACAAAACCCCCCAAAAATCCCTTTTAATTCCAGGTTGTAAGGCAACAAAATGGGACAAATGCCAAGGGGAGTGAACATTTTTGCAAGCCACTATGTATATTGTATTTGAAAATAACAAACCTTTCATACCTTGATTACATTGAGACACGATTAGGGTTGCAAAACCAGGGAATGTATTGAAAGTTCCTGGAATTTTGCAACCCTAGACACGACAATCTTTTTGTTTGTGGGAATACTTTGGAACTAAAACAAACTTTTTGACGACCCCTGAAATAGTGTGATTATATCCACTAGAAGTCATACACCTTAGCCAAATACTTTTAAATTCAGTTTCAGGTTTGTAGACCTCCTTGCTCGCACACGATTTTTTAGTTCTGCCCACAAATTGTCTATAGGATTCAGGTCAGGGCTTTGTGATGGCCACTCCAATACCTTTGACTTTGTTGTCCTTAAGCCATTTTGCCACAACTTTGGAAGTATGCTTGGGGTCATTGTCCATTTGGAAGACCCATTTGCGACCAAGTTTTAACTTGCTGACTGATGTCTTGAGATGATACTTCAATATCCACATAATTTTCCTCCCTCATAATGCCATCTATTTTGTGAAGTACCCCAGTCCCTCCTGCAGCAAAGCACCCCTACAACAATTAGATTTTTGTCCATGTGCAGTTGCAAACGGTAGTCTGGCTTTTTTATGGCGGTTTCGGAGCAGTGGCTTCTTCCTTGCTGAGTGGCCTTTCAGGTTATGTTGATATAGGACTCGTATTACTGTGGACATAGATACTTTGTATCTGTTAGCTCCAGCATCTTCACAACGTCCTTTGCTGTTGATCTGGGACTGATTTGTACTTTTCGCACCAAAGTACGTTCATCTCTAGGAGACAGAATGCATCACCTTCCTGAGCAGTATGACGGCTGCGTGGTCCCATGTTTATACTTGCGTACTATTTGTACATACAGTGCCTTGCGAAAGTATTTGGCCCCCTTGAACTTTGCGACCTTTTGCCACATTTCAGGCTTCAAACATACAGATATAAAACTGTATTTTTTTGTGAAGAATCAAAAACAAGTGGGACACAATCATGAAGTGGAACGACATTTATTGGATATTTCAAACTTTTTTAACAAATCAAAAACTGAAAAATTGGGCGTGCAAAATTATTCAGCCCCCTTAAGTTAATACTTTGCAGCGCCACCTTTTGCTGCGATTACAGCTGTAAGTCGCTTGGGGTATGTCTCTATCAGTTTTGCACATCGAGAGACTGAATTTTTTTCCCATTCCTCCTTGCAAAACAGCTCGAGCTCAGTGAGGTTGGATGGAGAGCATTTGTGAACAGCAGTTTTCAGTTCTTTCCACAGATTCTCGATTGGATTCAGGTCTGGACTTTGACTTGGCCATTCTAACACCTGGATATGTTTATTTTTGAACCATTCCATTGTAGATTTTGCTTTATGTTTTGGATCATTGTCTTGTTGGAAGACAAATCTCCGTCCCAGTCTCAGGTCTTTTGCAGACTCCATCAGGTGTTCTTCCAGAATGGTCCTGTATTTGGCTCCATCCATCTTCCCATCAATTTTAACCATCTTCCCTGTCCCTGCTGAAGAAAAGCAGGCCCAAACCATGATGCTGCCACCACCATGTTTGACAGTGGGGATGGTGTGTTCAGGGTGATGAGCTGTGTTGCTTTTACCCCAAACATAACATTTTGCATTGTTGCCAAAAAGTTCAATTTTGGTTTCATCTGACCAGAGCACCTTCTTCCACATGTTTGGTGTGTCTCCCAGGTGGCTTGTGGCAAACTTTAAACTACACTATTTATGGATATCTTTAAGAAATTGCTTTCTTCTTGCCACTCTTCCATAAAGGCCAGATTTGTGCAATATACGACTGATTGTTGTCCTATGGACAGAGTCTCCCACCTCAGCTGTAGATATCTGCAGTTCATCCAGAGTGATCATGGGCCTCTTGGCTGCATCTCTGATCAGTCTTCTCCTTGTATGAGCTGAAAGTTTAGAGGGACGGCCAGGTCTTGGTAGATTTGCAGTGGTCTGATACTCCTTCCATTTCAATATTAATTGCTTGCACAGTGCTCCTTGGGATGTTTAAAGCTTGGGAAATCTTTTTGTATCCAAATCCGGCTTTAAACTTCTTCACAACAGTATCTCGGACCTGCCTGGTGTTTTCCTTGTTCTTCATGATGCTCTCTGCGCTTTTGACGGACCTCTGAGACTATCACAGTGCAGGTGCATTTATACGGAGACTTGATTACACACAGGTGGATTGTATTTATCATCATTAGTCATTTAGGTCAACATTGGATCATTCAGAGATCCTCACTGAACTTCTGGAGAGAGTTTGCTGCACTGAAAGTAAAGGGGCTGAATAATTTTGCACGCCCAATTTTTCAGTTTTTGATTTGTTAAAAAAGTTTGAAATATCCAATAACTGTCGTTCCACTTCATGATTGTGTCCCACTTGTTGTTGATTCTTCACAAGAAAATACAGTTTTATATCTTTATGTTTGAAGCCTGAAATGTGGCAAAAGGTCGCAAAGTTCAAGGGGGCCGAATACTTTCGCAAGGCACTGTATGAACGTGGTACCTTCAGGCATTTGGAAATTGCTCCCAAGGATGAACCAGACTTGTGGAGGTCTATAATTTTTTTCTGAGGTCTTGGCTGATTTCTTTTGATTTTCCCATGATGTCAAGCAAAGAGGCACT